>NW_020654466.1:5615648-5629579 GCF_003589595.1 Hyposmocoma kahamanoa
AACGGAGTACCCCATATTAGCATAATACTTTTCTTTAAACTACTACTACTCTCCTGGTTAAGCGACCCGAAGTGGATCTTGGCCTCCGATTTTGATACGTTACTCTTCTTTTTTCAGTGCCGCTTGTTGCCTCTTCGAAGCTCACATGGACTTGGTCGATCCAGCGATACCTAGGACATCCAACCGTCTTTCTGCCAGTCTGTTGCCTCATCCTCTCGACGTGGCCAAGCCAGCGGAGACGATCTGATTTGGCCTCTCCCATGATATTAGCTTCCTTTACCAGATCTTTGAACTCTAGATGTTTCCTCATTCGCCAGGCTCCATCCTAGTTGGTCTCAGAATCTTCCGAAAGATTTTCCTCTCCGCCACTTAGAGCTTGTTCTCGTCCTTCAACTTTTGACGGCCTTCGTGGTCGAGTGGCTTGCACACCGGTTTTCATGGTGTCGCCCTCTCTGAGGTCCCAAATTCGATCCCCGGCCGGGTCAGTGTAGAAAAGTAACTTTTCTATATTGTCTCGGGTCTGCGTGTTTGTGGTACCGTCGTTGTTTACGATTTCCATAACACAAGTGCTATAGCTACTTACTTTGGAATCAGAGCAACGTATGTGATTCAACGTCCGCGTCCAGGCATCGCATCCATGTACTATTATAATTATTCTAATATTTAATTTCAGGTTAAGTACTCTAAGTCTACGAAAGGGATAGTTTAGAATAAAAATACGAATAGCTTCTTAGAAATCGCAGATCGTTAGATTTTCCCATTTTAATTATAGAAAAGTAAATCGAAACGTGTAGAAAGAAATATTATTAAAATAAACCTCGTATAATTCATAATTGTTTAGGATTACGTCTACAAAACGTCTTCTTCTTATTATTTATGGGAAGTAGTCAAGAGAATCTCTTGATGATATTTTTTTAGTTGAATTGACTTTACATAAACAGTCTACATGAAATCACAAATTATTACGTTATGAAGTCTATAAAACAATCGTTAAAAGTCATATAAAGGTTGAATAAAACGTTATCCAAAGGAAAGTTACAGTGTACAAACCTTTACACAAATAATTCCGAAATTCTGGTTCATTTGAATTGTGCTTTTAAGACAAAAATAGATTATAATACTGCCGTTTTTATTATAAACAACGTAATCGTAATTTTTAGCGTAGTAGAGCTCCTTGTGAAAGAGTTCGTCCAGGGAAGTACAAAAAAAAGTACTGCCACCTTACCTATTTCTACCGCCAAGCAGTAATGTCAGCATTCCTGTGTTCCGTTTTTGAAGGGCAAGGGTGCTTGTGAAATTACAGACACATGGGACATGTCAACTTATGTCTCAGGGTGTCGGGCGCAGTGGCAGTGCCACTCAGATCTTTGTGATTTAAAGCGTGTACGTCACTTAATATTATAAAAACAAGCGAAATCGAGTTTTTAACGTATCTGGAATTAGCGAAAGATCTTCAATCCCTTGTAAGCGGTTTTTATATCTTATTTAGTTTCTGTTTTATTGTTAAGCGTAGTCAGCCTAAAAACAAACTAGGTGCCAATATCTCGAAAGTTACCAAAACGCGAATGCGTTGTATATGACAAGGAGGACATATTACCTGGTCACGAAAAGCTAATTCGTTAGGAAACTATGGGATTTAATAGTAATTTGCATTTGTAAATTGAAACGCAGAAAGACTCTACGTTTGCGTGCATTTGTTATTAAGAACAAGGGACTTAATGATACAGTATTTGTTGTTCACACGGCATTCGCAGAATCATCACGTGCGAGACGTATTACAAGTGTTGAATTTTAACTCGGCTCTCTTATTGACTTCGAGTACGTCAAAATTGTGCAACAACGGCTTTCTAAAGGAAATTATTTGCAATACTAATTATGACTCATCATAAGTTATGTATTGACTACGTATAGAGACTAGAAATCTTGAGTGATTGTCCGAAATACCATTTTAAAGTAAAGATATCATATTTACTCTGTTACGAAGTGAAAAGTTTTTTTATGTTACCTAGTGACAGGACAAAGAAGTTGCGTCTGGTGTCAAGCGACACGCCTGTGCATAGCAGTTGCAGTGCTACTCAGAGCTTAAATCGCAAAAAATCTGGGGGACACTGACCCTGAAAAATAAGTTGACTAGTCCCATGTGCCCGTAATTTCACCAGCACCCTTAACCTTTTAAAATCTAAAAACAGTAATGCTCACAATACTGCTTGACAGCAGAAATGATAAGGTGGCAGTACTTCCCTGGACGTACTCTTTCACAAGGAATTCCACTGCTTCTAAATCTTTATGTACAGGGTTATTACAACCTTCCAGGAGTATATTACTAATATTATAAACAAAACAATAAGTTCCAAGACTTAATAATTCAACAGACTTTACTATCGTACAAAAGTAACAATATTTAAATAGATCACTCTAAACGGTGATAACTGTGCGGTAACAAAAGAAAGCGGTAGCGTATGCAGCATGAATGGGGGTGGGGGAAGTCGGGGAGGACACTTTCCCATTACAACTTACTACATTACTACCAAATGCAGATAAAAAATGTTGCAGATATTACAAGAAAACCATAAAAGTTTATTTTTGGTAAATTTAGTTTTGTAAAACGTCAGGGAATAAAAGTTATTGTTTATGATGTCAGTAATATAGTCCTGGGAGGTTGTTATATGGGTGTTGTTGTATATAAATACAAATAACCTATATATATAGGTTATTTGTATTTATATACAACATAAAAGGCAAAATTGTAAAATGCGTGTCAAAGCTAAGCATAACCGATTATGTTATTCCACATTAAATAGAACAATTTTTTAAACGAAGAAACTCATTTACTTAAAATTTTTTTTAGATTCATTCGACACGTAAAACAAAGGAAGCCATATTTGCGAAAAAAATGTAAAAAGCATATTTAAAATTTCCAATTGATATTTATAAATTATTTTCAATTACACATTTCGTTGGCATTTTTATCATTAATTCACCTATTTACAATTTTACCCAATATATCGCAAAACAACACTATAATTTCATAGTATAATAAAGCCACATGTGGTATGTGTATGTGAAATTTTAAAATTCTCCTTTTTAAGGACAAAAATGTTAAAATTTTGATAGATAGATAAACAGTTTATTCATTGATATACATATTAAGCATAAAAGAAAAAACAAAACATGATTGTCATAGCAGTGAAAAGGCGCTGACTCTGCATGTGCCAAAGTTTCCTAATGCGCTGGTTTTCAGTCAGGACCAACGAGAGGGATTAAATTATTTGAAAGCAAAAATATAACGACTATGCGTAAAGTTATACATTGACAATAATAATATAAATAGTAAAGTGTAAATAGTGCATCTAAAATAACCTGTTTGACATGTAAGTGCATTAGCGAATGTGAATGTAATTACAGCTGTAGAAGTATATTGTGACGTAAAGAGGTTTTGATGTTGTGTAATGTATTTAGTATATAATATAATTATAAACATAATGTGAATAGATCAAAGCAACAACAAAATTCCATTCTAGACAGATTTCGTTCGTGGAATCTTTAACCTTTGTCCTGAAATGTTGTATTTTGCAGATGTGGCTTTATTACACCAAGGGAGCGATCTTTATGTATAGTAATAATATGCTTCATTCGTATCGGGCTTGCTGAAAACAAGCGCTACACGTAGATTTTTTGCCTGTAGCTAATAGCTGAGCAAAACCCGTTTGCGTGTGCAATTATTATTACCATAGTTTATTTTTTAATTATTATAATTATGTCTTTAGCTAGAGAATTTCTGTACATTTTATTTTTCTGTGTTAACTTTTGTCGTAGGTATTGTATTTTAGTTTGAAGTTTATTATATTGTATTTTAATTTTCAGATCATTTATTGTGTGTCTTCGCGCTTACGTGATAAATTATTAGCATTCTTATTCTTATACAATTAAAAAAAATTGTTTAAATGTGCACTGAATTCAAAACTATGTTCTTTACACAAATAAAGAGTGAAGAGGCCGTAACAAGAGTGCTAAGCAGACAGAAATAGAAACCATTTCTCCAACAAAACGATGATAGTAATCATTAGAGTGCAGTTAAGCCGTCGTGACCGGGAAGAGATGAGTGTGCCGTGGGAAGCCTGAGACCTACGCTCAATTAATAAGAACCGACAGATTGTTTTCAATTAGTAATTTAGCAGTCTATATCGGGTTTCGATAAGCTATATTTGCGTAGTTAGTGTTTTGTTATTGAAAAATAGTGATTTTGATATCTATAACTTAAGTAGGAATTCAGTAATTTCCTTGAGTTTGTTTTTTGAATAAATGAATGTATGAATCGAGTTCTTAGATCTTCGCGATTGTTACTGTGATTGGTTCTAAATCGCGTGATCGCTGACAGAGACCTGGAAAGGACCGGAAACGTTGGTTTGTTTGAAAAAAACCTATATCCGATGTAGACCGGAAAAAATAGTTTTTTTTTTATGTCATCAAGGGACAGGACGAACAAGTCGTGCGCGTGATGATAAGCTACACGTCGGTCCATAACAGTTACAGTGCCATTTAGAGCTTAAAATTGCAAAGAGCTGAGGTACACTATCACTGCGTCCGTCACTCTGAGACATAACTTGACAAGTTCCGTTCCAGCTAGTAATTTCACCAGCACCCTTACCCTTCAAAACCGGAACGGAACACAGTAACGCTGACAGTACTGCTGGCGGCAGCAATAGATAAGGCGGCAGCACCACTCTGGACAAACTCTTTCACAAGGAGCTTTACTGATACTAAAGATGATTGGTTTTATTGTATTTGGAAATCTAATGTATATCTATTTTACGTGAGTCCTTACGTTATCTTACAATATTTCTTCATTAGTTTTACATGGACCAAGACGTGCGTGTTGGGAGTGAACAAATTATTTTTTATTTTATTTTTGAATCTGTTTAATTTGTTATTAAATTACATATTTATTAACGTCATTTTGCATTTCAAACGTCTGTGTTATATGTAAATGATTTAATTAAAACACGGAAACATGACTGCTTGGCGACAGAAATAGTTAAGGTTATATATGTATATATAAATAGTTATATAATAAATAGTTATGGTTATAGTTATTTTATTTTCAGGTTTTTAGTATAATTTGAAAAATATTTTGAATATGTTTTAATCGAACTTGTAATTATGACACGTGAAAATTCTTTTAATAATAATTTCGTCATTGTTTTATATAATCTTTCTCTTGAAAAATTGTCATTGTGCAAATATGGCCTTATTACACAAAGGGTGCGAAATGTTTCTTTCTAGCTTTCCATTGATTAGACAATCACTTGACGATATTGGACATATGATTTGCTGGTTTTTTCGTTTTATTGTAGAAAGCCATAGACGTATAATTAACTGCATATGAGTCTTCCTAATCGTAGTATATAAGAAATGTTGTCTGAAGGATAATTGCTACTAAGTTTGACTATTTTCATCGAAAATGCCATGTACTTGAGCTTGTGTAATTTTGGAACTACGTAATTAAACGTGGAACTGACGAACCATGACTTTAGATATTAGTTTCTAAGACGTCATTGAGTTCGAATAGTTAATATCTAAAATAGGTCGATCAAAGGACTTTGTCTCATATCTAGATTTAGTGTAACAAAAGTTGTTAGTACCATTGGCCACACCTAAAGATGTACAACAGCCTGTAGTTGAGTGTGCAGTGCTGTCGTCTTTATTAAAAAATAAAAATATAGTAAATTAATTGCTTATTTGTACATTATTAAATTAAATTAATCAATTTAAATTATATATATGTAAATAGTTAATTAAAAGACAAACAAAAAAGTTCAAAAATATTTTTATTATAAACATCGAACAAGAATGTAATCCATTCATAAAATAATAATTTGAGTACAAATATTAAAAATAAAATAAAGGAAAATTAGTTAGTTATAATTATTATTCCCGATAATAAACGATTTAATAAAGTTTGGATCAAAATTATTTTCTTACATTTACAAAACCACATCTGCAAAATAACAACTTTTCAGGAAAAATGTTTAAGGTTGCTATGCACGAAATTGTCTATAAGTTTGTTATGCTTGAATATAATAGTTGCAAAATGTCACACATACATTATTTTGTTTCATGTATTACTTTTATGACTTTTATATTATACAGGTAAGCACTTCTGACGTATGATCCCGTGTGACTTCATTTTACCAAGGGTAAACCTTGTCTGTTGCTTATTATAGTTCTATAGCGCTACAAACACAGTTCGAAATTAAAACTGTCCAATCACAAGGCTTTAATATCACGTGAAAGCTTTGGGAGATTTCAAGTGACCAAGCAAACGAACAAAATTGAATTTGGAAGTTTGATTTTATTTCTTGATTTTATTGTCATAAGGTACCAGAAGAGTGCCCATTTATACTATGGTAATATTATTGTGTGCTGAAACATCGATTTTCTGTGCTCCGCTTAGATACGTAAAGTTCTGGTTGTTGACATCCCCTCGGGAATGATAAAATCGTCATTTTGAAAATAGTTAAAAGTTAATAATTATCAAGTACTTAAGTGTCAGTTATATAATTGTTGTAACTCGTTAGGTTTTCTCGTCGCGAGTTAAGTTAATCTAGACAAATAGTGCAGGTGAGAGGTCAAATGTTTGATTATTAACTGTGTTGTTTGTTGACACTGTACGCAACAGTCTTTAAGACTGAGTTTAATTGAAATTATATCGCATCTTCGTGCAATAAGGTCACATCTGCAAAAGGATAAGTTTTCAGGAGAGAGGTTTAGAATCAATTACTTTTTTATTTTTAAACAGGAGAGTTATGAAATTTTACAAATATAATTGTTTCATGTAGTTCGTGTTATTTTTAAGATTTTTATTAAAAGCACTTTTGACGAATAATCACAAGTGGCTTTACACTATGCCAATGATATTTATTTATTTATTTATTTATTTATTTAGAACAGCAACAGATTATACAAAAAAATAAGATTAAAAGACTACATTTCGCACCCTTCATGGAAGAATGGCATAAGTGTAATATGCTCAATATTAGTCGATAGAGTTACACGAATCGGTGAGAATGTGAGTTATATTTTTCTGTGTCTAAATAGAGCAATAAACATATTTGACATAACTCCACTTATGCCATTCGTCCATGAGGGGTGCGATTTGGTAAGGCACAGTTCTAAGTGTAAGCCAATTACAGGTATCTATCCACATCACTCAATACATACTGATTTTTACTTTTGTATCTGGGTATATACCCAGATATATAAAAATAATAGTAAAATAAAAACAACTCCAAATTATTCATTAATGTACTGAAATTTAAAGTAAATATTTATTTTATTATAAGATCGGAATAAATAGTCGATTAATGTAAATTATAAAGTTGTTTTTTTAACTATTACTTGAGACCCGAAATTATTTCTAGTAGTAGTAGTCTGTAACTCCTATTTCTGTTCCAGGAATAAGAAAACAGAAGAGTATTCAGTATATTACATTAATGTACCGACTACGTCATCCAATGGTATTGAGACTCCAAATGTATTAGTATAGCTACTCAAAAGGGGATCGCCGTATTTTGGGCTTTATGCCGCGGGACAGTACCTAGCTCTGGTACTCATACACTTTTAACGTATGTTAATCCTTTGCATATTTATAAATAAAACAGTATTTATTGCATCTCAACACGTTCAATACAAACACAAATACGTGTTGTTAAGGATCGTTTACACGGGGCTAATCGACGAGCCATTCCATTAAGCCAAGATATTATTGGCATTGTGTATGTATTGTGTAAATGTCTACAAACAAATGTACTAAATTAGAACGATTTCTAATCTTTCGGGGCCTTTCCCCACCACATGTGCATTGAACTGGTCCATTTAATGGCCTTGTGTAAACGCGCATCCTGAGCCGTTCCATCAGTTTGCCTTGCCGTTTAGTAAAGAATCTTAAAGAAACTTGTTGTAATATTGGCTGTAGTGTAGATGGACGTTGCGAATTTCGTACTTTTCACTAGACTGGCTTAATGGCATTGCTTTGGGGAATGGCTCGTCAATTGGCCCCGTATAAATGGGCCATTGGTGTATGCAGATCGTCTATGATTTGTCACGAGCGCGCACTTCACATTATGCGGGTAGAGGTGGGCTTATAAAAAAAAGCACATAAAAAGTTTGCTTTTTAAAATAAGCATTCTTTTCAATTTAAGCGTAAGCGTTGGTCAGTTCAATACTTAACGTGCTTATGTTTCTAGGCCCGCCATCTATGTTTCCTAAACAAATTAATTCGTCAATGTGAATAATAATTTTATAAATAAAAATAAAACTCGTATTTTACAAATAAACCTGCTTATCTTGAAAATCTTCAGTGGTCTACCCTTGCTTTTGGCTATCGTATAAATATAATAACGTTTAGAAAAATAAGCAGTTTTTCCCATCGATGCGGGTGTAGAGGGGGTTAGCCTGTGTTTCGTTTTGTTCGATCGTCAGCTCGGAGGCACGTGGTGGTGCGTAGGCGAGACAAATACCAATACGTTTTTATTATTATATACGTTATTATTTTCTTGCAGGAGCGGATACTACGCATATTAAAATGTATGCCTCGTTCTTCTTTTTATCGTATCGATGGTATACACTATAATGCTTTTGAAGAGAGAGGTTTAAAGATTCTATGAACGGAAGTATTTGATTACATTTTTATGCTTAAATAGGAGAGTTACACAAAGGAAATGAAACTATTTTTCCGGATTTAAATCGCGTATATTTGTTTTTTCAAACGAACCACACAATTTACACAATTTAAAATGTACATAATTTGTTTTACGAAGTCATAATATTTTTTATGACTTTTAGTGATAACATCACTTGTGACGTACATACAAGCACGATATCTACTGTATTTTTAACAGACTTCAAAAAAAGGAGGAGGTTCTCAATTTGACTGTATGTTTTTTTGTATGTTACGCGATAACTCCGGAGTCATAGTTCTCATTAAAATATGTATGAGAGTTTATTTCAAAGTCTTTCTGAACTTGGAATTGATACCGAACCGATTGTGTTTTGTTATTTGAACACGTCACGCGGGATTGTGGATTGAAACGAGGTTTTTGTTTATCAGTTTCATAGTACTTTTTAACCGACTTTAAAAAAGGAAGATGTCTTAATTTGACTGTATTTTTTTGTATGTATGTTACGCCATTACTCTGTGAACCGATTTTGATGATTCTTTTTTTTATTGGAAAGAGGGTACCTCAGTCCCATTTAAATTTGAAGAACATATTCTACCTCTAAGGATGACAAACTAGGGGATGAATGACTTTTGAGGTCGGTTTATTAGTACTCTGTGCTGATTGTTTTAAATGAAGACTCTTTGACTTTTAATAATCACAAATCGCCACTTTTACTTTTTGAGTTTTGACGAAGTTATAATCAATGGAAAATTATTTCGTAAAGTTATTTGTTTTCATAATCTACTTTGTAAGCCTATTTATTTATGCCTAGCTTAATATTCAAGTTAGTTATTAAAATATAACCTTTATAACAACATTATTTTTAACATTAACTTTATTGAATATCACGGATTTTACTACCACGATATTCAATTTATTTTTGTGAAATTACTCCACTAGCTTGTTTTAATTATTAATACAGTTATCGAACAATAAGAAAAATCCCTTCAACCCGGCTGGATTCGAACCAACGCCTTCAGCACACCGCTAAGAAAAACAATAATGGATTTCTCACAGATAACGCTTCGGCAAAAAAGTCTTTAAAAACCAAAAACAAGGATTTGAAACGAGCACAGAAAAATTCGTAAGATCTGCTGGTTCGTGTAAGTGGGGAGAGCGTCAGGCACGGTATCTTGAAGACGCTGGTTAGAATTCAGCCATATTTCACTATCATGATAATTAATATTTTTTTGTGAAATTACTCCACTAGTACGAACACTCAGAAAAAATTCCTTCGATCCGGCCGAATTCGACCCGACGTCTTCCAGCGAACCGTGTCAATTAAGCCACGGAACTAACCAGCGGACCTCACGAATTTTTCTATGTGCTTTGTCGGATCTTTGTATCTGGTGTTTAATTATAATTTTTTTTTTAAAGAAGTCTTGACTTAAATTTTCGACATGCCTACATAAAAAATTCGGTACTGCGACTTACGGTTATTAAAAATACTTATAAATAACTTACATAAGTAACAGTAAAGTAAAAAAATCGTAAATAGAAGATATGTTACAAAATGTTTGGCAGGGAAATCAAGTCGACTTGTGTAACATGCTAATTTTGTGTCTAGTAACGTACCTGTATGTAGATAAATATGGATAAAATTTGCAGTTTGACTTTTGTGGTTTTGACTAGAGCCGTTTTTTTAGTCGTTCTATAACAATAACATGCCATGAAATAAACAAATTAATGTAATTGAAAACTGGGCGTAGCCTTGTAGCCGCAGTTATGTCATGGTCCCATAGAACAAAGTAATCAGTCAAAACTGTTATTAACGTTTATACGATTTCTAGCTTTAAGAGAATTGCCATAATGAACTTGAACATAGCGAGTGCGATTTAGTATTGAGTAACATATTTCCAATAGCAAAATATGAGATGTTCATATAAGATGTAATACGATTAGGAGGGCTAGCACGATAGGGCGCGACTAGCGCGGGATACTGCTGTTCTCGCATAGAGATTTCGCGCTGTATGTCGCTGTCGCGTAAGTCTTTTCCTTATCGTGCTAACCTAGTATTTATGTGGTCTGTGGTGCTAACCCTACTGTTATTGAATTCAAATACGGTTAATTTTACAATTTGTCTAATTTTCTTTGATAACTGTATCTAATCAAGACTCGGTTATCGTAGCAACAGATTAAGTTTACAAGATTGTGTGTTTGCCGTTTTATACCATTTCGACTATAGTTCGTCTCATTGCATTTATTGTACACGAAAAGTAAACAAACCAGATCACTGACCCAATCACGGACGGTTTAGTGATGTACAATTGTACTGCCAAATAATAAATCAATAAATTAATTGAAACAATCAATTTGTTTATTGAATCTGTTGGAACAACAGTCATTGTGCAAGTCATTGTAATTAGAAAATTATATTCAGTACGAGTTGTAGTGAATTCTAGAACGGTTAAAGAAACAGAGCAACCGAACGACGTTGACCGGCCATTCGTCGCTGATTCTTGCATATGCAAGAATGGCCCGTCAATGGATATACAAAAAGGCGGAGTTAGCATCGGCCGGGGTTACCAATTTTAAAATAAAAGAATTAGTATAAGCAAAGATTACATACAACTGATTGGATGTGAATGTGATTGGAATTTTCGAATTATTAATCGATTACAAAAACTTTAATTGAATGAATTGATTTTTTTTTCGCATAAAGCACTGTGCAAACATAGACTATTCATTCATCTATGTTTTAAAAATAAATTGACTTTTTGAAATACTCTTGGAAAAAGTGATGAGATATCAAGTGGAAATCTTCAAAATATACGTGAAAGTATATTACTTATTCCATTTCTTGAGTGATTGCTTTGCAATTTTGACTAAACCAGTTTGTTTACTTTTCTTAAATTATGGATTGGAACAGACTATAGTTTATTTATCCCATTGGTACGTACAACCAACTTAACAAAACCCACTGACTGTCTAAATATTTACACGATAACTTTGGATCAATAGTAAGCAGTTTTTCTGAGATTGTAAAACCCTAAATAAATTTGAATTCAATCATGTTAAACACAACTTTCGTTATTCGAAATAAAGAAAGCTCTTGGTTTTTCTTGGCGACTTTTTCTTGCCTCAAAAACACAGCAAAAAAACGATAATGGTTTCCTTACTTGTATTAGATCCCGTTAATTTAGACATTGCAGTCTTAGATATATAACAAGATACGCCCTACTTACTTTATACCTTTCAAAATTTGAAGTAGCCCTCGATAAGGGAAAGTATTGTCCATCTTGCCCGAGACAAGGCTACTAAAGTACTGCTAAGTACTACCACCTTATGTAGTAGCAGTAGAGCTTCTTGTGCAAGAGTTCGTCCAGGGAAGTTGCGCAACCTTATCTATTTGTGCCGCCAAGTAGTAATGTGAGCATTACTGCGTTCCCGTTTTGAAGGGGCGTAAGGGCGCCTTTAAATTAGACGCATATAGAGACAGTGGCGCCACAGTGGCGCCGCAGCCGCGCCACTACCAATTTACGTATAATATTTAGAAGCGCAGTTACAGCCTCATTGTCGTTTCACGCGTGCGCAACTTTTGCACTCAAAATTAGTGAACTAAAAATGACTGAACCGCTACAGACGCGCTGTTGGCGCACCGCTGCGACGTTTTTTTTATAAAACTGTAAGTGCGCATCTCACCTGATGGAAAGTGACGATGAGGTCGACGATGGAGCATGCCTATTCACTTTCGTCTTGAAAAGGTTCAAGATATAACGTTCAGAGAACAAGTGCAGACTTTGCCTGCAGAGGCAGGGAACTCTAGTTCATATCCGTTCGCCATATAACTGTGGAAGCGTAACGCTTCGTGCGAATCTTTGGTCCACAACATAGGGATGGAATCCAAGCCTACGTCTAGACCCCGGGGACGGAAAGGCGGAATTCTATCGTGTAATTCCATCGAACACACTCTCCGTGTTATATCCTGCAAAATACCGGTAAGCAGGCAACTTTGCGGCGATGTTCAACGCTCTGAAGACTTGGCACGGTTGTCAATTGAATCCAAGGTGTCCAGTTAGTATGTAACAGAGCCATCCTCCACAGCCGGACTTGTGGCGCTTCTACAAATGTCTAGTTTAAAGGCGCCCTAATGGTGCTAGTGAAGTCACAATTACAACTTGTCTACTTATGTCGCATTAGCAGTGCCCCTAAGATTCTTGCAATTTAAAGCTATTATTGGCACAGCAACTGGTATATACACGCGTTTCGCTTACCACCAGGCGCACGACTTGTTCGTCCCTTCATGTGGTATCATAAAAAAAGTTAAAAATGTTCAACCCCCGAGGAAAAGCTTTCTATTTTCTACAACACCCATGGGACCATACGCGATGGTCTGGCACAGCTCCGTAATAAATCTTTCACATACGTAATGCCTTCCTTCTTCGCCTGTCTTTCATGTACCGTCTTTTGTATTCAATAGAAAGTATTTGTACAGGTTTGTGTTGCAATGTTTTACTTATTGGCCGTTTCAATCAAACTCGGAATTACCACGCTACCTGAGACACAGACTTTATGAATAAAATTAATACATGTTTTTAATTTAATCATTAGACATGATAAATCACGTTTGTTGCGAAATAAACAGCTAATTATGAATTTGAGTTTCGAAAAGTTAATTTCATGTCAATTATATGCAATTATGATTAATGTTGGTTATTTAATTATTATTTGAGACTCGAAACTATTTGCGTCCATAGAGTCCATAACTCTCGTTTCTGTTGAAAACAGTAAATAATGAAAGAAAGAACTAGTAAAGAAAGAAAACAGTAAAAAAGAGTACACTCTATATTATATTAATGGACCGACACGGGGCCATCCAAATGTAAAAGGACTCCAAATATTGGCATCCAAATATGAAACGCTGTATTCTGGGTACTCTGCAGAAGGACCCCACCTAGCTCTGGTACTGGGTCCCAAGCTTTCAACGTATTGTTTAAATACTAATAATAATAATTTATTTAAGAAAAAAAAGAAAGTACATGTACAAGCTAATTGATCTACAGCAATTCAAAAATTATTAGTATTGTGCATACAATTTGTGAATTTCGACAACCGTCATAACCTATTCTAAGTCCAGGACGTGTATTAATAGGATTATGATGGTTCTCCGTTGTCACATAACCTAAAATTGGGGCCGTGTAATATGCCGTAACGGGTGTGGGATAATGTGCGTGCTTCCGCGTGCTATTGTGCTTGTGTGTGTGTGTGTGT
>NW_020654466.1:5629589-5781315 GCF_003589595.1 Hyposmocoma kahamanoa
GATTACCGGAGTAAGAAATCTACGAAGTTTTGTCTAATAATTTTTTCGTCTTTTCATAATATATAGTATAATAAAATTATAATCTCAGTACAGAGTACTAACAAAAACCGACCTCAAAAGTCATTCATCTCATTGTTTGTCACCCTTAGAGATGGAATGTTTTCTTCAAACTAAAATGAGACCACTACTGAGGTACTCTCTTTCCAACAAAATCAGCAAAATCGGTTCACAAATGCCAGTTATCATATCGCGTAACATACGTACAAAAAACTGAACCTCCTCCTTTTTTTGAAGTCGGTTAAAAACAAATATACGCTTTAAAGAAAAAAATAATTTTATTTTTCATGTAAAACGAGTCAGGAATTTTAAATATAAAATTGATAATTAAAATTTTAACGGAGCCGAATGTATGTTTTTTCTTTAAAACCTCTGGTGTTACGAATGTCCATAGGTGACAATGATCACCTTCCAAGCAATGACTCGTATACTCATTTGCCTCCTACTTTACATAAAATAAATAATTAGTAATTTAATAATAGTTTGCAGAACCCTAATTCCAATCTTTTCAACGACGCAAACGATCTATCTTCCACTATACCCAAAAGTACCAACCTGTTTCCAATAGCTTCCATAGTATCTACACGGTTTCTCTTAACACGTATACTTTTTGGTCATTGACCTATTGCGCACGTGGTCAATGTTTACGTTTACTGTCTTAATGTTTATTGAAAAACAGATTTATTCAACTGTAGCATTTGATTTCTGTAAACTTTTATAGTGCTTTTTTGTAGTTTATATTTGTAGAATTCTTTTGAAAAGTTTTCATTTTGCAATTGTTAATAAGTTTTCATTTTTTTTTATTTAGTGGGAAGCGATACGCCTGTCCACAGCAGTCGCAGTTAGTTAGTTACTCTGAGTTTGAAATCACAAAGATCTGAGCGGGTTACTTTGTAGTGGCAATCACCCTGAGATATTAATTAAGTTAACAAATCCCATGTGCTTTTAATTTCACCACTATCCTTCGAAACCGAAACGCAATGTGATTATTACTACTTGGCGGCAAAAATAGGTAAAGGTGACAGTACTTCCCAGGACGAACTGTTTCACAAGGAGCTCTACTGCTAATAACTCATATCTTGTCATTTATTTTGAATAATAATGTTAATATACTAAAAGATTACAGAAAACGAATTATTTGTTGCGTATATGAGCGTAACTTTCCAATATAGAATAGATTGTTTTTTGTTTCAAAAAAGACTCCGACTCTACCCGAACATTTATTTAGATATGGAGCCGACATGGACCTCAATTGTTGTCAAACGTTTTTAGTAAACCTTTTATTCCTTTCCGAAAATTAACATTGTGTCTGAAGACAATCGTTTGATAAATAAACATGAAAATATGCCATCCACGTCCCGCTTGGAGATTATGTTCTCCCTATTCATAGGAGTCGTTGATTCTGGGAAATTTGCTACTTTGATGAACCTATGACCACCAGATTGTAACATAAAACACTTCACACCGAATTACCATCCTCGCCGATGAGTACGCTACGAAGATTCCCAAGTTCAGAGGATTCTCGAATATTCCTGGGCGATTCTCAAGCAAGCCCTTCTCGCGGACTTCTCCAGCTATCTTCATAGACCATTGGGTGCCCTAAGACCCATTACTAGGCTTATCGTAGGGGTTAAAAGCCTTTACTTGAACTTTCTGTCCGATGAAGCATTCAACGCCATTAGGTCAATTACTGAGTATCTCAAAACAAATCACTAGTTTCAAAACTACATCGAGGACTTACTATGAAGATTTACTATAACAACTGACTACTAACCTACGTATAGATTTTCATTCAACAATCAAAATAATGCCTAGCCTCTAAAGCCACTCTAACCTATAATTTTCCACCATCGATTCTTTGATAACCGCTCATAAATTTTATCTCAATGCAATGGTTACGTTTGCTATTTTTCTCTTGTAAATAAAAGCAAAAGTAAATTAGGCCAGATGAAATATGATACAAGACAAATACCCATAAAATGTAACTAACATTTACTGAAATTGTTTTAAGTGTTTGTTTTCAATAACTGCACTGAACTTAAGGTTAAATAATAGTTTTAGTTTTTTATTTAGCTTGACTCATTTTCTTGGATCTTATACATGGCGTATTGTGTCATACCACTCAACATGGCACTTCATTTTAAATATACAGTGTATCTCAAAAATATCACAAACAAACAAACTCTATTTAAGTATTTTAGAAAAAAATATAAAAAGCTATTTAACGCCATCTAGCGGCTTCTTGCTTAAACTAATGTTTATGAGGTTTTACAGTTGGAAGGATATCCACTGTATTATATATTCTTTTATTACTCTTATGTACTTATTGTGTTGTTGTTGGTCGCCCCAGTATTACTTAATACACGTGACTGTACAAAAGCTGTACTCTAAATCTGTTAATTGCTGTTATTACAATAGTGTTCTAACTCAAAATATGTGAAATTCAAGAATAATCTATAGCTGAACGAAAAATTTTAATCTCTACTCGTCAATACAACCGTCGTTAGAATATTGTGAGAAACAATTCAAAGATATCTACTTAACTCAAAATGATACAAACTTTTTGTGAGCTCTGTACAAAAAAGTCCTTACTAAAAATATGATTTTTTTTCTCTCTTTTATCTTTAAATACATTTGGCAAGTAGGAAATTGTTTAATTGTCTGTAATAAACTTTAAACTATACTTAAATCTTAGTAATTTTAAGCAGTAGAGTTCTTTGTTAAAGACTTCGTCTATGGAGCACTACCACCATCACGTCGACGTCATTAATGTGAGGATTACCTGCGCTCCGGTTTTGAAGGGTAAAGGTGCTGGTGAACCTACAGACATATTATGGACTTGGCAAATTTATGGCTCAGGGTGTTGGGTGCAGTGGCAGTGCCCCCAGGTCTTTGCGAAATAAAGCTCTGACTGCCATCTGTCATGGGCTGTCTATGCCTGATTTAATATCTGGGCTTAACATATTGCACTGTTAATACAATAGTATATTAACTCAAAAAGTGTATTTTTCAGAATCGATGAAAAACGAATACTCACTGCCCGTGAAAGATCATTAAAATGTATGTATGGGGTAAAGTTTATTACTGACATGTAAACAATTTCCAACTGGCCCAATTTTTTAGAAATAAAAGGGAAGAAATAATTTCATATTTTTGAGCAAGGACTGTATGTTTTGGCTAGAACTAGTTCATATAAAGTTTGTCTCAATTTGAGTTGTGTAGATATTAGTTTTGAATTGTTTCTTACAATATTCTATCGACGGTTTTACGACGTGTAGAGAATCAAATTTTGGTTTCAGCAATGATTTAGGCCTGATATTCACATATTTTGAGTTACAACACTATTGTAATATTAGTGCGATATATATTTTTCAATAAGAAAATGCGTACACGGACCGATAAAATTTTTTTGGGATGTGTAATGTATCATATAAATATTATTCACATAAATGCTCAATTGGCATAATATTACTTCCTATAAACTCATTTCATATAGTAATTTACTTCATATAAACAACGTTTGATATAAACTTACATTCTACAATTTAATTTTTTGTAACTATCCCTTACACTAACACTCATTTTTAATAACGATCATAATTTATAAATCACAGTTAACATAACGTCATTTTACCTAAATTTCATTTCATCTAGATATATATGATTATTTCTGAAAAACATATCCCTAACACTAAGTTAAGTTCTGCTCACTCCGTTCGCTCGGTTCGTGCTGCTTTTTCATGTTCTAACCTTACCTAACCTACTGAATGGGAACCGCAACCAAGATTTGACCTACGTAAAAATGTTTGTTTTATTGAAATCACCAAGGGATTCGATGTCTAACAATAATAATTTTGTCAAAATGAAATTTCAGCTAAACTATATTAAGGAAAACAATTCTCCCTCCGCACCTCCGGCTTTTAAATTACACTCCTAGTATCGAACAGACAAGTACCATGGCGAGTCGGGTTGAAACTTATTATTTATGTACAGTGTTATCATACCACGTAAAAATTATCCAAATTGACAATATATAAAATGATTGTTATATAACATGAGCTTTATATAAAAAAAATAAAATGTGAATGTTATTTCAAACAAGAATTTTATGAGGTTAAATTATAGGCAGTGAAATTGGTCCAAATAAAATTATATTAAATGACCGGTATTCGTTTTGAAATTTGTTTATTTAATTTTCGTATTTCGTAAACTGGTTTCAGCTAGAGACCAATATCATAAGCTCTGCTTAGTTTGGGTTCCAGTCTCCCACCAATACATTATTACTCTAAGCTTATGTAATAATATGTATCTCTACTGTGCTTTGTATTGTATTGTGGAGATAAATAAAGACATATTTATTATTATTTATTATATATAGCTCATTTTGTTGGCCATGTTATAAAATTTACTACTGAAAAGAGAAGATTAGTTAAGACCCTGTGTTGTACTGAGAATGACAATAGGGCATAAATTATAGACGTAAATAAATACACGAAAAGTTCCGGCAGCGCTGGTCTGACTTTCAATGTGACGCAAGAGATGAAAGGTCTGCGCGTTATCGAGTTTGCGAATAATTTATGTATCGATAAAATTGGTATATCGAGCTGACACTTGGACATATTAGAAAAGAACAGCATAAATAATAGGACATGGCTTACGTCGATTCCGTAGTCGTACCAAAATTTCAAATTAATAGTTCTGCCGTACTTACAGTATTAACAGTACGAACTGAATGATGACGATCGCATACACCTTTTCGCAACAGTATTAAGAATATAAAAACTATTATGACAAAAGCGGGATTTACATTTTATATGGTTAGATTTATGTTAGTGTGTCGCAATCTAACGTGACCGTTTGTATCGTATTATTTTATTTATTTTATTCACAATTAAAAAGTTTACAAAAAGGAACACAAGACGGTGAATAAACAGACACACGAATAAAACAGATTTATGTATCGCTGCCATCACATGCTATCAGGCGTCTAACAAAATAATTACTGACCAATACTTATTCGTATCTAATAATTTACGCAACTTACACTTAAGAACTAATACTTTAACAATTTGATACATGAATTGACTTAAGGATCGTTTTACAATTTTTTGGTTTACCTATAAGTTTATCAAAAACGTCACCTGGCAATTTATTAAGCAGTAATGGTAACATATATCTCCAGACACGCTTTCCATAGTTGTTATTGTATGGAATGAGAACATACGTAGGTAATTTAGATTACGCATTTTACTGATTCTTGTCGTTTGTTTTAACATGTCAATTTTATCTATTTCATCACAAATTATGTATATATTTATTTTACTATGTATGTCTAAGATTTTACAGTATCTAAACAAGTTGTTACAATCATTTCTATATTTATTTTTAACTGATATTGGCACAAAAGATTTCAGTAGCCTTATTTGTAATTTATAAATATCATCTAAGTATGTTTTGTATGTTCTACCATAACTACTGAGCCCGTATCCAATTATTAAATCAGCCAGTGCGTTGTACAGCGTTCTTAATGTTTTGAAAGGTAATTTTTGTTTCAGCAAGGATAGTTTTGACAAGACTGCTCTCAACTTCTTACATACATAGTTTATATGAGGTTTCCAGTTAAACTTATTGTCTATTATAAGACCGAGATACATATGTATGATACCGATACCGACACGACATGTCAGACAAATGTAAATCCGGCTTAATAATTCCTTATCCGGTGACTGATGGCGAGTGTTGTGTTCTCGTAGATGCGTTAGTTTATGTTGTTGTAGTGTTATGTTTTAACCGACTTCAAAAACGAGGAGATTTTTCAATAGACTGTTTTTTGTGGATATGTGGTTGGGTGTGTGGGTTGGGGAAAAAGGGCGTACCTCAGGTAAGTAGTGGTCCCGTTTAAATTTTAAGACTATGTGCCACTTTTAAGGCAGATTAAGGGATGTATCCAGTTTATTGAATTTCATCCATTTCCGTTAGTAAATTTTTATAAAACTTGGTAAATAGCAATCTATTTCACAAATATTTGAGGTCAGTTTTTGTCAGTTTTTTATCTTATTACACGTATGAAGAAATTTTTACTTGGCTTTTTTTTTACCTATGTGATTGTTCTATTGGCAATCCATTTTGTTATTTTGATAAAGTACTTAACTGTAAGCTCCTGTAATTAAATAAAATAACAATTCAAGTCAAATTCACACTTGATACTATGTACTTTAAATCATTCTTATCGCAAGCGGCATAAAGTTGAATTTAAATCTTAAGTGTCAAGTTTGACCAACTTTTGACCCTGTACAAATTAACGTTAATTATAGCCTTTGAATGTACTTTTTTTGTGATATCAAGTGACGGAACGAACTAGTCGTGCGCCTGGTGGTAAGCGACCCGTCTGTCCATAACAGTTGCTGTGCCGCTTAGAGCTTTGAATCGCAAAGACCTGAGGAGAGATATAAATTATATAGTTTTGTAAAGTTTGTAAAGCCTTGTACCTGTAATTTCACCAAAACCTTTCTCCTTTAAAACCAAAACCCAGTTATGTCTATATTACTGCTTGGCGGCAGGAATAGGTAAAGTAAGGTGGCAGTACTTATTTGGACGAACTCTACTGCAGCTACTTATTTGCTCGAATATTTTTTTCTCTTTTTTAGTTGAAAAAACTGTACAAGTCACCAAGCGTGTTAATGTCGATTCCACTTCCAACACGCTCATCTCGGTGCACGCAAAATTAATGATGAATTAATGTAAGATAATGTAAATACTCACGGAAAATACAGATACATTAGTTTTCCAAATGCAATAAAATCAGTCATCTGCCAATCAATTACTTACTCTTGTACCTTCATCCCACTGTGGTAAAGTGGTAAATTGCCCATAGTGGTAAAAATGGGGTAAATCTGCAAGTTATTCTAACTATTTATAGATATAGAAACAACTTTGACGCAAATTCATATGAAAAGAAACCTCTCAAACTCTTAGGTTTTAACATTTGCTATTCCAGCAAATTCATTCTACCTATAGGTTACTAAGCAGATATTGTTACAAATTACAAACAATTCTCAATAACGCTTGATAAACGTGGGTCATATAATAATAAGAGAAAAACGCCTTGAATTGGAGAATAGCAAAACCAATCATTAAAATAATTGCTCCTTACGTAAAATTTAGGCGCTATTTATAAAATTGAATGTTCATGCGTGATCAGCCACCCTTAGAGGTGGATGATTTTCTTCAAAATGAAATAGGACTACACGGAGGTACCCTTTTTCCAAAAAAAAAAATCATGAAAATCGGTTCACAAATACTGGAGCTATCGCGTAACATACGCATAAAAAAAACATACAGTCGAATTGAGAACCTCCTCTTTTTTTTGAAGTCGGTTAAAAATACCTCGCAATATAACGTACTTGCAGATTACATTATTTATTAAAGGTGTATGCAGAATATCATTCGGAATTGCTTTATATGTATAAGCGAAATTGAGATTCTATTTAGGATATTAACTAGTTAACCTCATTAGATGACCTCGGTGGCCGCACGGTAGGTAATGTGGGCGTTGAATGGGAGGTTCGATTCCTGGTAGGATCAAGGTGTTCTAGACTTGGCGTTTAGAGATATGCCCTGGAATTAATTTTAGTGCTCTGGCGCTCATAGCACAGGGGATTCCCTAGTTGGAGTCCAAGTAATTTGCGTGGTTTTCTGGAACTTTATTAATATTATTCATCATAACCTCAATGTAAGAGTAAGGCCAAGAACCTCATATCATAGTATAATAAAGCAAGACTGGTAACTCCATACAAACGTAGCAGCGCGTCCTGTATGTGTGTACCGATGCACACATTCGCATAATCTCGCGGTGCAGTAGGGTTGCACAGCGCGAATCGCTCAATGCTTGAAATGTTGAAAAAACAAATAACAAGTCAAATTTATATTTATTTCATTTATAAATGTATTATCACGTATTTATGCAAACTACATTTCATATCTATTTTAGTAATCCTATACTCATAATCTGTTTTAAAAGAATAAATTAATTGATTATTGCATTTGACAAAGGCTATATCAATATAATCCAATAATATTGTCATTATACCTTATTTTTTTCAAATTATGTTTACAACCTGTAGATACCACTACAATAATAATGTGAAAACCCTACGTTTCGAGAGACACGTGTAGGCTTTGATATACCGAACAGGCGGGAGTTGAACTACTCGTTTTATATAGAGTACTAGATCTGTCGCCGAACGGTTACCACACTGGTCTGCCACGCAGAGGTCCCGGGTTTGATTCCTTTACCGGGAGAAATATTTGCATGGCCAAATTTAGTTCTTTCGTGAGTTTGGATGTAATTTGTAGTTGTCTATATGTGTGTCCATGGCACACGCGACATAGGATTTAATAGTAGTAGAGCTCCTTGTGAAGGAGTTCGTCCAAGGAAGTACTGCCATCTTACCTATTTCTGTTTAATGTCAGCATTACTGTGTTCCGGTTTTGAAGGGTAAGGGTGCAGGTGAAATTATAGGCTCATGGAACTTGTCAACTTATGTCTCATGGTGACGGGCGTAGGGGCAGTGTCTCTCATACGTTTGTAATTTAAAGCTTTGAGTGGCATTGCAACTGTTAAGGACAGTGATAGGCAGAGAAGGTTCGTCCGATCACGTGTGCGTTAGGGGCGTGTAGTTTAGCAGATGTTCCTTAAATTTTTTTTTAAGTTGAGTAAGTTTGCGGAAAGAACCCCAAATACACAAAGGACGGGTGCATGCTGAAAACCAGTTCTGATACTCAGTGAATGCTGATACTGTTAACCTAACTCAACTAATTTTTTTTAAATGTTTTTAAATTGTCTTGTTTTGTATGTGGAAATAAATGGTTTTCCACAACCATTTACGATTTTTTCCGTCCGTACGGATTGTCCATCCACATGCGTACAATCCGCAGTGCTCTGCATCGAGTACTTAATTTAGTGCGGAGTTCACGCGGAGCGTGATTATATCATAAAAATGGGAAATTTGGAATAGGCTTGATTGGCTGGAGAGATTGATATCTAACAAAAGGGTTAATGTAAGGGAGTCATCATATTTATTAACGCGTGTTCGGCTTGAGCTTGCCAGTAAAAGCCTTATGTTCATGCAATAAAAGCGAAAAAGACGTTGCGCGTTTTGTTTCCGCTAGGACCACTGACGCGTCAACTTACAAGCTTTTCCTCATCGGATGAACTCCCTAACGCGATTCCGGCCGGCGTAAGAAATTCCAACTCTCCAACTTCGTAGTATCTTCCAAGTTAGCTTATATTCCTCAAATATTCTCAAATAGTCTAGGAAACAGTAGAGCTCCTTGTGAAAGACTTAGTCCAGGGAAGTGCCAGATTACCTATTTCTGCCGCCAGTAATGTGAGCATTACTACGTTGTGGTTTCGAAGGATAAAGGTGCTGCTGAAATTACAAGCACATGAGACTTATCAACTTATGTTTCAGGGTGACGGGCACAGTGGCAGTGCCCCTCTGATCTTTGTATTTTAAAGCTCTGAGTGGCACTGCAATTGTCACGTAGTATTATAAAAAAATACTTGACTCTAATATATTTTTTCTGTCGCCAAGCAGTAATGTTACCATTACGCACTGCTACGTTTCGGTTTTGAAGGCTTTATCAACTTCACATGTTAGGCTGACGGGCGCAATGGCAGCGCCTTTTACCATTTAAACTTTGAGTGGCACTGTAATTGTTATGGAAAGGCGTATTGACAACCACCCGTTACTTGATAGCATAAACAAAAACTTTTCTTTGTTTATGAGTCAGGAAATAAAGAAATTACAATAAAATTTTACTGACAGTATGTACGTACCATTAGGTTATTATATAAGTGTTTAAATTATTATTGTTTCGAGTATCTACTTTCGAATTTTTAAATAGCATGTTTGGTATTCTCTGGCTGGTACTGTCGACGAAGGTCAATGACTCTGGCTCAAGAATCGGCGAACGACGCGATTCTTATTAATGTATTCACCCTTTGCTACAGCAATAAAGACATTAAAAATATAACAACATGGCAAGCAATCATTGACAGGCAAATAAGACTCGATTTGTATCGAGTGTCATTGGGTGATTGCGCATAACAGTGAGTGTTGAATCAATCACTTTAGAAAAAATATATAGTAAAATTGTGGATATACACCGATTAGTATACGGTGTGAAAACACGATTTCAAAAATTTTTTACGTAAGAAGAAAAACACAAACTTAACCTCGAAATTTTACAAGAAAACCGCTTTATTCAACAAGTACCTCACATATAACAACTTTTTTTTATATCAACTGAACTAAATGGAACACTTATAGTGTACGATATACATTTTTCAATTGGCTTTATATTCGTTTAGGAAATGAAACTATTTTTCCGTTTCTGAATCGCGTACACGTGGAGCGCACTATATGTTTCCGGAATTAATAAGAAAAAAATACGGTAAATGGTCAGAAATGAATTTATTGTTTCTTGAAATATTCTCCGTTAGCGTTAATGCACTTTTTCATACGAATAAATTAATTGTGAAAACATTTATGCCACTCCTCCGTGACAATCTATGAAACATATTTTTCATACTCTTCGACAGCCTCTTCAAGTGATGAAAATCGTTGACCGCGTAACTGGTTCTTAATTTTTGGAAATAAATAAAAGTCACAAGGTACCAGGGCGGGACTGTAAGCGGGATGGCTCATAAGGTCAACGTTGGTCACCTTTAAAAGTTCATTTGTCTGTTCGGCCGTGTGAGAACTGACATTATCGTGATGTAAGATGATACGGCGTTTACGGTTATTTTTACGGAGTTTGTCAATAACTTCCGGCAAACAAATGGTCGTGTACCAATAACTATTCACGGTACAACGATTCTACAAAGCAACAATAGCCACGTATCCAGTTTTATTAAAAAATAAGCAATCATCAGCTTAGAGGCACTTTGCACGCGCGCCACTTTGGTTGGTTTCGGCTCATCTCGAAAGACCCATACGCTCGATTGTTGCTTTGTTTTGGGATCGTAACTATATATCCATGTTTCGTCACCTGTTACAATGTCCCACACCAAATTTGACGCCCCTCCGTTGAATCTGGTAAGCATGGCATGCACAAAGTGACGCGATCCGTTTTTTGAGCCTCAGTCAAATTATGTGGGATCCACCGAGAGCACAGCTTTTTCACACACAGATGTTTGTGTAGTATTGATTGTATTTGATCATACGGCACAGCATCGATGTTTTTGTTGTTCACAGTAGTGGACGGGAGACCATCACAAAATTCGTCACTGAGATTCACACGACCGCGTTTGTCTTCTGCAAACCAGTTATAAATAGTCCTCTTACATGGTGTTTCATCACCAAAAGCAGTTTGAAGCCGAGCGAAGCTCCATTGAGCTGTTAAATTGCACTTAAAGTCGTAGAAAATCATACTACGAAAATTTTCACGAGTTAAGTCCATGGTGATGTAGAGAACCAATTTGTAAAATGACGCCACATTGTAAAAACAAGTGACAGTCAGATGAAACAAAAAGCCAAGGATTTCCATTTTCAAATGTTCTAATTACTTTTTAATATTTTATAAGTAAGTGGCCAGTTCCGGAAACTTATAGTGCGCCCTATGTGTTAGTCTCTTCAAACAAACTATGCGACCTGTAAAGGGCCCGAAAGGTAGGTTTGTTTGAAAAAACAAATAAACGCGATTCAAATCCGGAAAATGGTTTCATTTCCTTTGTGTAACACTCGTGAAAACCTTAGAATTTATATTTCGTTTGAAAATGAACCGTATTGGTGTGGAAAAAAATTGAATTCGAGCTGAGGTAGTATAGACTCTTAAGCTTAGCCTTTAAAATTTAAGAAGTACTTAGTCATAAATCTGCCTTCAGACTTATTCCCTATACTCTATAACTTAGCCTATTCAAGGCGAGAGCGAACAGGCATTATTCAGGTGTGCAAGCGACGATAGCGCTATCGTCGTCCTCATTGTTACTTTCCATAGGTGAAATTGGAGGTCAAATATCATTAAAAAAAATACAGTAACAATAATAATAATGTGTCAAATAACTACACTAATAACTTGTTTTCGAACTCAGTAATTCCGGGAAAAATTTTGAATTAGAGCAGAGGTAGTATCTGCTCTTAACTGTCGACGCGGAAACAAAAATCGAAATTTTACAAATGCTAAGTTTTTCAGACCTAGGTAATTAAGGCACTTAATATGTTTTGCAACTATAGCTCAGAATAGGGTGGTTTGAATTTATGTTAGATATAACTAGTTGATGATCTATATTATTTCATTCAGTTATGACCACGGGACCTGGAAACTTTAGTCAGAACAATCTAGAATAATAATGGAACAATTTTTTTGTCGCGTGTAAACAAATCAATGCACCGAAAGGATGGTTTGTATTAATGTTAGACATAACTAATTGATGACTCTACCATTTCAGTCAGCATGGACCATGGGACCTATTAAGGGCTCGAAACGTTGATTTGTATTTTCAGATACGACATACGCGTATATTAATAAAAGTCGGGTAAATTCACCGATGTACTTTTACGACAAGGTTTGCGGAGACCAAATAGATCGGAAATACGGATAATGTGTTTTCCCGGAAGGGAACAACATATGGCCTTCAGCATTTGATACATGTTATATGAGTGACAAAAAGGTCAGACTGAATGTAAAAAATTACTTACGCAAAAGAAAAACAATTAAAATCGAGAATGATTTATGGAGTTCCATACCAAACGTCACACGTGCCGTGGGCGAAGGCCACCATAGAATGGATCCCAAAAGATAGAAAACGACCATGCAGCAGGTCAAGGCGTCAATGGAGAGACAAGCTAGACGCGCATCTAAAAGACTGGACCTTAGTGGCGTAAAACAGAGAAGTGTGAATAGAGAGGAGGGAGGCCTTTGCTCAGTACTGGGACAGTACAGGCTTTAACAAAAATACAAAACGTACATCAATCATATAGTTAGTAGCCGTAGAGCTTCTTGTGAAAGAGTTCGTCCAGGTTAGTACTGCCACCTTACCTATTTCTGCCGCCAAACAGTAATGTCACCATTACTGTGTTTCGGTTTTGAAGGATAAGGGTGCTTGTGTAATTACAGGTACTTGGTGGGACTTGACTGCTTATGTCTCAGGATGACGGGCGCAGTGGCAGTACCCCTCAGATCTTTGCGATTTAAAGCTCTGAGTGGCACTGCAACTGTTATGAACAGGCGTGTAGCTTACCATCAGGCGACTTGTTCGT
Source organism: Hyposmocoma kahamanoa (assembly GCF_003589595.1). Lineage (NCBI taxonomy): Eukaryota > Metazoa > Arthropoda > Insecta > Lepidoptera > Cosmopterigidae > Hyposmocoma > Hyposmocoma kahamanoa. The sequence continues at coordinate 5,642,912 of NW_020654466.1, forward strand.
CACTTGATGTTATATAAAAAAAAATTAAAACGTTGCTAGCGTCATCTGGGAATCGAACTAATAATTAATTATGATGCCAATCGAAAGAGTCTTAATTTTACTAAGTCAAAAGTGGCGAAACGCTCAATGTTCATTTTATAATTGACGCTTTTTTTAAAACCATCACCAACATTATTTGGCTACATGTAGTGTACAAAAGAAATCGACGCGTAAACAATTTATTGTTTGTAAAATACGACACGTTGCTGTAAAACCATTATTGCTTACGTGCAAAAGCAACAGTTTATTGAAAAACCATTAAGTTAGTTAAATATTGGTACCTAAATAAGCATATGTAATTCCACAATAAGCGATAGTGGAATTCAATACAAGTTACGAAATGTACATTTTGTGGAAAAATACGCTGTTTTCTCAGTAATGTATTGAAAAACTTCTTGTACAATCCGGGCAGCACCATATCTTTCTACATTAGTTTTGATTATAGTGACCCTTCCTACCAACCCTTAGGGTATACGAGAAGGGCACTATAACCTGCGCGCGCACAGTAACCTTCTAAGTTCAGGTTCTGACCCCAGATCTGCCAGTGTACACGGTTGTCACAGACCGTTGTCATTGAGTTCATCCGGTTTTCAAGAGACTAGTGCCTCGGGTGCACGTACAGTACCCTCCCTATTCTGGAAAATAGGGAGTTACGGGCAGTTAAGGCTATTGCAAATTGGTGATCATCATTACATCACAAACTATTAAAACGTCCCACTGCTGGGCACGGCTTTTAGGGTTTAGGCCATAGGCGGAGTATGGCCCATTGCGGTTGGGGACTATACACGTTTTCCGAGGGTAGTGAAGCTTCTTCGCCCTGCAGGTTTTATGGCGATGTTTTATTTTTCACCCTAAAGCTTATGGTAAATTTGTAAATTTAATTTTACACATAAATTCCGAGAAACTCAGGTGCTAGCCCGACCCGAGTTTCTCGCCTGAAGTTGATCTCAAAAATATGAATAAAAATTAAGTCTGCCCAAATGGCAGAAATCTGCGATAAATGGTCACACTTTCTCAATCTCAATGTGACATCGACATTGACAAGAGACTTCTTGTTAAAATGTTCCTTTGCTAACTTTCTTAGCTCTCATTTAAATATTGTGTAAACATTTTTGTCACAATGTGTTTTATTTTTTACACTGTTTTGTTACTGTTTAATTGATGGGTATTTTATAACTGTAATGTTTTATGTGTGTATTATCAAGTAACCTATACTTTAGGTAAACATTCGATCATACTTAAAATGAAATATACGTGCAAGAACGTTACCTAATCTATGGTCGAACTGAATAAATTGCGTTGTGCTCTTGAATTTATTCTACAACACATTGTGTTACAGTTTCTTTATTCCCGACTTTAAAAAAATGCAAAAACGTATTGATGACTAGGCATAAGCGAAAACGTAAAATTATACTAGCGAAGTCTATGAACGGCTCTTCGTTGATTTTACAATTATTGGGTCAGCTTTGGCCATCCTCCTTTGTCAGACAACACTCAAAAAACAATGTGACTGAAATAAACAAGAAATTGTTCAAGGTTAATTAAATTGTTTCCTTGTAACGTGTTCAGAGCTATCAAACATAATGATTGCAGCAACAATTTTGAGTAATGAATTTAATGAAGTTGTGATTGATTCCATCAAGTATCTTGATAGGCAAACTTGATTAAAGTCAATGTCTTTCATTGTAAAGTATCAAAATGTTTGCATCTTTTTAACCGACTTTAAAAAAGGAGGAGGTTCTGAATTCGACTGTATGTTTTTTTGTATGTATGTTACGCGATAACTCCGGTATTTCTGAACCGAATTTTCATGATTAGTTTTTTGTTGGAAAGAGGGTACCTCCATAGTGGTCCCAATTCATTTTGAAGAAAAACATCCACCTCTAACGGTGGCTGATCACGCATGAACTTTCATTTTTATAAATAATGCCTAAATTTTACTTAAGGAGCGATTATTTTAATGGATGGTTTTGCTATTCCCCAATTCAAGGCGTTTTTCTCTCTCAGTATACTTTGAGTAGTGAGAACCGATTTTTATTATCTCCTGTGTCAAGTCCCGTATAGTGGCGAACTAGGGGGTATTTTAATAAAACTTATCAAATAGACGTAATTCCACGTACTTTTGAGGTCGGTTTTTTTAGTACTCTGTACTGAGATTATTTCGTTCACCATCGAGACATCTAAGTAGCGCAAGACCGTAAATATAAAGATGTTTATGTACTTTGTATGGACCAACATTCAAACTCGGAAAGGGTTTCATTTACATCTAGTGGTTAAAGCTTACTAGACTGCGGTTAAGGCGGGATCACACCGTGGCCTAATGGTTGCAGTGACCATATTCTACAGGTTATGATACTTTTATTTATTTATTATATTATATATTGCTTACAGATTAATAGCCAACAGCCACAGTGGTAATTCTTAAGCTACTATCAAAAATTTAAATAATAATGTAATCATATTTATGATATTTAAACAACAATTGATACAAAATAAATTGAATAAAAATTAGCCAAATCATGGAATTGGATATATCGCAAGTATATTATTAATAATTAAATTTTAAAACATTAACATAGTTTTAATTATTCGGGATGCGCAATACTTATATGATGGTGCTGTCTCTGGTTTATGACTCGAGATATCCCGCGGAAACTGTAAAATGGGCTTCTGAGCATGCAAAGAAGTCTAAAGAGGAGTCAAAGATAAGCATCAGATTGAAGTACTTAAGTGCGCGGGGCAAAGGAGTCAAGATCACTTACCCTAGAAAGTGTTGAAAGTATTGCTTACCTACGGTCACTATTTGTCACGGTCAGGCCACGCTGACGCTTAAACTAAATTTTTAGTTTCACGACAATATGCGTGTTCACAATAGACGACACGAAATAATAATTTTAATCAAATCTTCGGACTTTGTTTTTTGAATTCGCTACAGTACTATGAATAAAAACCATATCTACCGCCATGCCTCCAATTTATTTCGGCTCGCTTTTTCACTTTCTTTTTTTCATGATACCAATAGACGGGACGAACAAGTCGTGCGCCTGGTGGAAAGCAATACGCCTGTCCGTAACAGTTGCAATGCCACTCAGAGTTTTATATTGCAAAGATCTGAGGTGCATTACCACTGCGCCCGATACCGGTAATTTCACTAGCTTCTTTGCCCTTCAAAACCGGAACGCAGTAATGCTGACATTACTGCTTGGCGGCAGAAATAGGTAAGGTGGCAGTACTTCCCTGGACGAACTCTTTCACAAGGAGCTCTACTGCTACTAGATTAGACTAGACTATTGAAGTGTTTGAGAAACAAAAACCTACTCCTTGTTCACACGAATCTCCTCTAAAGAGACTAAATACGTGTTGCAAGAGTGCCACACTGGCAAAACGTCATTATCCTCACAAAGCTGCAAACAGTTTAGTAGCAGTAGAGCTTTTTGTGAAAAAGTTCGACCAGAGAAATACTGCCACCTTACCCATTTCTGCCACTGGGCATTAATATGAGCATTACTGTGTTCCGGTTTTGAAGGGTAATTGATGGTGCTGGTGAAATTACTGGTACATGTGACTTGCCAATGACTGATACATAAGTCTCAGGGTGACGGGCGCAGTACAGTACTCATTTTTATTTTATATTGAAAGTGCACATTTGACCTCCGTCTCACCTGATGGAAAGTGACGAGGATGTTAACGATGGAGCATGCACGCATAATGTCCGTTCATTCTCGCCTTGAAAAGGTCCACGTTATAAAGTTCAGGGAACTAGTCTGCAGGCAGGGAATTTCACTCCATAGCCTTCGCACTATAAATGTGGAATCGTAACGCTTCGTACGAATCTTAGGAATATCCACAACATAGGGGTGCAACCTAAGCCTACGTCTAGTCAGTCCCCGGGTGATGGAAAGGGGAAGGCGGAATTAAATCGTGTATTGTGTTATTCGGTTTTAATTTAAGTAGAATTTTTTAACTTTATTGTAGGGTTTGGTGGCGCCACATTTTTGACGCTACCAACCTCACACAATAGAATAATAAAAACACAGTACTCGTGACCTACACGTGGAAATATTCTATTACATAAATAATGCTCTAATTAGAGTTTACTATTACAATGTTATAATAAAATAAGTGTTGATGTAATTAATGTAACACTTGCATTATTCTTGTTGTATGTAGTGTACATTGTAGTGTAGGTACCTTTAGTGTATAATTTATCTTAATTGACTCTGGACTTGGGAGTTCTAAGTAGTTACTAAAGAGTATCAAAGCAAGCAAATAAACTCACAAGGAGTTGATTTCGTTGCTTTGATAGTCATAGTATTGGGAACTTTGAGACCGGATAACACGTGTCGCAATCTGATACATTATTATTATTTAAATAAGGTATATACATTTTTTAAACTTGCGCTTTGCGTTGTACTAATATTTGAACGGTAACAAACACGTTTTAACCATTTTTATAGGCACTTTCACATCTACCTATTCTCCCGGATAATTCAACCCGTGACCACGAGCAGTGCAACCTGGCCGAAATGTCGGGAAAATAGATAGGTGTGAAAATACATGCTAAAACGCTTTTATTCCTGTTTTCAAATGTTAGTAAATAGGATATTATTTTGGGATTTCCGAATATTAGGGATTGCTGGATATGATGCTGGTATATCTTCTTTCGCCTTTTACACTTCTCCATATATCAATTACTGGTGTAAGTTTCAGGGGTGACGAGGGATACTTGAACAAGGTAAACCTATACCTAATGCTAAGTTGAGCATTTATTACATATAAAATAAATTTACACTTGTAAACGTCACATTTACGCTACTGCTCGTTCACTACACTGACTCTAGGGATTGCACTTTTCAAATAAACTTAAATGCTATGGAATACACTTTGAATCAAACTTTTGTGGATTCTGGAGCCGTGTCATCTTTCCGTACATCTTTATCTAACACGTAGTCTTTCAATTTTGTAATATGACTTTTCAATCAAAATATTTTTAATGTAGTTTTTAAACTTAGGAAATGACAATCTTACATTTGCTTATTATATGCTCCGGAAACTTATAGTAAAAACGTATACGGTTCACCATAAAAGAGTCGTTTACCTTGGTTAAACGAAATAAAGATATGAGAGGCACTACCACTGCGCCCGTGACCCTGAGACATAAGTTGATTAGTCCCATGTGCCTGTAATTGCACCTGCCCCTGCTTGGTGACAGAAGTAGGCAAGTTGCAGTACTTCCCTGGGCGAACTCTTCTATAAGAAGCTGCTACTGCTCTGTTGTCGCAACGTAGCTATAATAAAAATAAATTAAGGAAACTATTGTTTTCGAATTCAAACCGGGTATCTTGTTTTTTTTTTTTTTTGAAACAAACCAACGTTACGGGTTCTATATAGATCTCATGATCACTGCTAATTTAAAAATAAAATCTAATTTAAGCGATTGATATCCGGAATAGTTTCATTTCCAATGACAGTAAATATTAATAAATATTAATCGTTTTAAATTTTATCCTAAAGCTTTGTGGATTATGGTCACTCTACAATAATTCACGGTGGTCTTTAGGAGGTCTTCGTTAAACGCTGTGAATGTCTTCCGCATTCGAAGATTTGCGGACAAAACTTGCTAATCAGTACTTTGTTGATGCACTGATGGTCAGCTCCAATTGGGGCTCTGAGTTTACTCATTATGTCCACATGGATTTGTGCTAGATTTTAACACTAAACGTGGGATGAGGAGATCGTGGGTTTCGATTCCTGATAGGATCAATTTGGGTAATGCTATGGAGCTAACTAAACGAGATCTCGCTGGTCGAAAAGTTTACACTGTGCTAAGGTCCCGGGTTCTATTCCCGGTCGGACCAATTTGGAAAGTGATTTTTTCTAAATTGTTTCTGGTTTAGTAGTTCTGGGTAGTAGCCCAAACCTACAGGTTGTATAACAAAACTAATTTGTATTTATAAGACATTGAGTCCTTAATTCTTTGTATCGCCATTTTAAAATATCTTGCATTGCAGTATAATATAGCATAATATTTAGTCAATAAGAATGCTCTGTAACACTTTTGTCATCATTGATCATCCTTTTGTCATCATTGAGCCTATCGCAGTCCATTGCTGGACATAGGCCTATCATAATGTTTTTTTTTGTATGTCAGCTTGTCGCGATCATCTGCTGCCAGCAGCCTTTCACAGATCGTCACTCCATCTGGCCAAAGGTCGCACTACACCACGGGTCGTATTCTAGAACTCTACTCAATGCTCAAGTCAGGATTTGAGTATAGTTTAAAGCACTCGAAATCATTCTCAAGTCCCTGCCGTTAGGGTCGTATTTCCAGTGCTTGTGTCGCCAGTGCAATCCTGACTTGAGTATTGAATAGAGTTCTAGAATACGACCCTATGTTTACCTAAACGTGGTCTCCACTCAAGAACTCCCTTCCCCCATCGGTTATTCACATTTCGATAGATAAGGCCAGCCCACTGCTATTTCAGTTTGCAGTCACAAAAGTGTTAAATGGCTGGTAGAAGCAATTCTACCAGCCATTTACCACTTTTGTGATACCTTGTATTTTTTAATATGAAAAATTTGTTTTTGTTTTAAGAAACCGTCTTAATTCGTATCTGGCGACCTCGGTAACTAAAAGTATTCTCTTCGTTCCTAATCCTTTAAATTAAATCCTTCCACTGCTGTTCACTGGTTTCTTCACTATATTAAATTGAGTACGAAAGCTATATATATATAAATATATATATTTAGTCCGGGAAAATCTCAGTGCCTCCAGTGAAAAATGGAATAAGACGAGTTATGCCCTTTCGTCTTTATTATGTCTTTATTGCACCATTGGCTTTAGCGTGTCCGATTACATAACATAACACATCAATGACATCTCTCTAGCAGTCTCTTAACGTCGTTTTTTTAATTGCACTAAGGGCATAACTCACTATTTTTAAGGCATAACTTTAGTTATCGGGCATTTTTTATGAGTCTAAAGATGTTCTCAATAAAAAAAATTACGTGCAAGCTTAACGAATAAGTATAGATATATTTTTATATATATAATGACTGGGAAAAAAAGTAGGACTGAAAGCGACTATTGCCTTATTCCACAGTGTATATAAAGTGTGTATATAAAGATACAATTGAGCATTCCGTTTATTCTACTGGACACGATTGGTCATACTCGCGACTATACCGTTTTGCTATTGGTTAATAGTTCGCAACAGAAAACTTGTCGCTTTATTCACGTTAGTAACATAAGTATTGTTATAACCATAGAACAGTCGCAGTTAAGGAAACAATTCGAATTATGTCTTAAAGTTTGTTAACATAAGTCGTGTTATTACCATTAAACACTCATAAACAAGGACGTAACTCGAAAAAATGTTAAAAAATTATAGAAAATGTAACTGAATGTTTAACCAATATCTATTAAACGAAAGCTTAGACTTAGTATACCTAAAGCTAGAAATCATAAAAAGTACTAATAATAAATGCGAACAACCAATAATCAATAGTTAAAAATTTGTCTCTCCTGAAAAGTATTTTATCAAATTATACTGGAAATTGTCGATCATTTGCAAGGCAGATTCAGATGGGAAGAATGATCAAGAAACTCTAGGGATTGCACTTTGTAAATAAACATTTGTATGCATTTATAATAAATAATACAGTATTTATTTAAAACTTCGTAGATCGAGACAACCTACAAGATCTACCACCATGGATTTTTGCTATCCAAGTACGCAGAAACTGTAATATGTAGGTAATATTAATAACCTTTAGTATAAAGTTTTTGTTTCAATGTTGTTTTAAGCCTCGTGGTCGGCAATTTTTGAATATCAAACGTAATCTTATTGTAGAAGCTAGCAAAGCGCATGTTTTAAAAAGGAGGTATATTTGTATATTTTCTGCGTATGCTACACGATTACTTTGATCTTTGAACCGATTTTGACGATTTTTTTTGTTGGAAAAAGAGTGCCTCAATATTGGTCTCATTTAAATTTGAAGAAAACGCTCCACGTGTAAAAGTTGCAAACTAGGGGTAAAAACGGTTTCGCGCACTTTCCGGTAACCGATTTCAATAAAACTTGGCAAATAGATGTAATTCCACGAAATTTTGATGTCGGTTTTTTTATTATAAAAAAATTATAATTACTCATTCCTCGTATTAATGTAACAATCAGGCATACAAACTAACCGTATCCAGCTCATCTATATCGACGTTACGAGGTTGATAAACTCTTCACGTAAACCATAAAGCCTTCGGAAGAATTACATGGTTATTACGTTAGCGAAAGTATTCACTCTCACTCACTTACTCACTCACTATTTGAGTACACGCCCCCTATAAATACCATACGAGTACGTTGTAATGACAATGGATACTTTTTAAAACTGCCTCCGTGACCGAACGGTTACCATGCTGCTACGCAGAGGTCGTAGGTTCGATTCCCGGGCCGGGAGAAATATTTGTATGATTGTTTGTATGTAATAAACGTAGAATTTATTTCTCTTGTGAGTTTGGGTGTAATTTGTTGTTGTCTATGTGTGTGTCTATGGCACCCGCAACACAGGGTTTCCCTAGTGCGGGGCTATGGTGAGTGTGTGTGTTATTATTATTATTACTATTATTATTATTACAAAAAGACACAGTATATGACTTCATACACAAACAGTAGCAGTAGAGGTCCTTGTAAAAGAGTACGTCCAGGGAAGCACTGCCACCTTATCAATTTCTGCCGCCAAGCAGTTAACTTTTATATATAAATGTCTGAAATATTTTCATTTTCATTTTGTTTTATTTAATAAGATTTTAATTAAGAGAGATCAAGTTTCCAAAAAAGTTGTCTCGCGAACTAAGAATTTTTCTAATTCTTGAGTCTTCAAGATTAAGTCAGGTCTTCAAAGCAACAAAAACTTGAGTATTTTGCAACACACGATGCAGTTGACATGATGTACAGATGTAATTTTCTTTTTTTATAATATCAAGTAATCGAGTTTTGAATTGAATCGCAAAGATCTGAGAGCCGTCACCTTGAGACATAAGTTGACAAATCCCAGGTGCCTGTAATTTCAATAGCACCAAACACAACAACAAATTACACAAACAACAACAAAAACACAACAAACTGCTTGGCGGTAGAAATAGGTAAGGTGGCAGTATTTCCTCGAACGAACTCTGTCACAAGGAGCTCTACTGCTAATAAAAATCCACAGCAAGTTACTGTAGTGTGTGTGTCAACCATCATGCTGAGGCTCTTATGCTTGTAGTTTCACCAGCATCTTACACTTTAAAACCGAAACACAGTAATGGTCACCAGCGTTGCCAATGTATGGGGAATTTGAAATCGTTTGAGCTCAACTGGGGTTTTCGTGGGTACAATAGCATAGCGTCAATAGAGCCAAACAAACCAAACCCACATAGCGCCAATCCCCACAAAAACCCCAATCGAGCTTAAACGATTTGAAATTCCCCATACATTGGCAACGCTGATGGTCACATTACTGCTTGGTGGCAGAAATAGGTAAGGTGGCAGTACTTCCTTGGACGAACTATTTCACAGAGAACTTTATTAAAATTTCATCGCTCTGGTTTTCTCAGTACAGGTAAATCTCAAGTTTGAAACCAAGAAATGGACGTAGTATGTAGCATCTGACGCTATTAATTCTATTTATTCAGTTACCTTTTTGTGTTTGTCATTGGTATAACATAAATTGATGCTCAAATGTGACAACCGAATTGAAATATTGAATGTATGTCACATAACATTGTTACATACATTGAAAAAAAAAGAGTAATCTTTTTAAAATACAATATAAATCGTTTATTTATTACCTTTGTCCACAATTTCATCTGATGTTAAATGAGTTTGTCTACATTATAACTTTCGGGAAACTACGTGTGTGACGCATAAGACGTAACCTGTACAACAATATGCATGACGTTTTCTTTGGGAGTCACTTGGAGTCTTGCAGCGTAGCCTGGTCACCGTGCTACAATGCTCATAGCATAAGAATTGAGAAACTTCAGAAAAGATTCATGTATCACTTAGTCTACTGCTGCAAAATGGCCAGGAAACTCAACTTATATATAGATCGTTTAAACTTTTTAAGTTTATTACACTTGAAACAAGACGCAAATGCACGACTTAGTTTTTTTGAAGAAATTAGTCACTGGGGTTTTTAATTGTCCAATTCGCTCGTGCAATTGCATTCTAATTCGACCACAGAGAAATCATAATAGGAAGTCGTTTTGCATACCACGTGCGCATACACACACGCACACACACACACACACACACACACACACACACACACACACAAACGCGCGCGCGCGTCTCAGGATGACGGGCGCAGTGCGCATCAGATCTTTGTGATTTAAAGACCTGAGTAGCACTGCAAATGTTGTGGACAGACGTGTCGCTTAGCACCAGGCGCGCGACTAGTTGGTCCTGTCACTTGGTACCATAAAGAAAATGAAGAACTTCGGTGCACTACCCGGAACACTCAGACCAAGAACAGTTAAGAAGAACCCGGATCCTTTTTATCTAACTAACCCATGGTACCCGCAGTGTTAACCAATGGGCCACCGGAGTTGCCAAAAGGAAGGAAATATTTTTCTTCTATACAACTTGGGCCCAAAGATGTATCTCAACCTCAAACCATTTATTAGTCACTTGTAACACTCAAAATTATCATTCGAACATTAAATGACTGGCAACACAATAATTATACATAGCAATGTCTATGCTTCAAATGATAGATATCTAGCTATCGGGATTATTTAAAAAATAGGTGTAATCGTTTTACTTAATGTCCACTACTTCTTTTAGAATTTGTTCATTACGAGTCCATTATTATAAATATTATTACAATATCGAATAATGTCGGCAAAAAGACTAAGCCCCAAGCTGTTGAACTATTTAAATGTTACTTAATGACCTTAATGGTCCACAAGTCAACTTCACAGATTTTTTTATACCTTTGTTTCGTTTGATTCGCTTCTCTGGGATACTAATATTGTGTTTTTGATATATTCCTCATTGACTTTTGACTTTCGATGGAACCATGATCGAACCCGATTAATAGATACAATGACAGCTGTCAAATTACGACAATGCACGTTTCTTCGAAAGCAGTATCGTTTAGTCTTATAATTGTAGAATTACATTTTTCAGCAATTTCTATTAAAATATAAAGATGTTATTGGATGTTGTCCTATACAATTTTAGAAATTTTTTGACATAAGTTGTACCTCGGTACAAAATTGGGCCCGAAAATGAAAGGATTTTAGCACATTATCGTTTTTAGGCCTACTCCTAAGAGGTACCTACTTGAATGGTACGTTCTTAAAAGCATACTTCCGCTATTATTAGGTACATTAGCGACGAGAATGTGGTGAATGCACTCTCACTGTTCACGACCGGCATGCTTCCTAGGCAAACAATACCTACGTATCACACAGTATGGACTATACGGAATAATAAACTAGTGGAAATGATATCAAGTAGCATTAGTATCAAAACCGGTGTCGCTACACGCACACACTTGTACAAAATTACACCACTAAGATAATATAATAATAATTTTGATTGGATATAATTTATCAAAACAGAAAAGATACTGGACGCGCCCGTAAAGAAACCCAAAAAATTATGATTTTTACTTGTAAAACAAATGAAGCAGGTATCCTAAAATATCTCTTTAGATCTCTTTAATTAGGTAGTATTTTAATTTTTCTATTAAGATCATATTGAATGTTTTTTGATAAAATGTTTTTCTAGTGAGGCTGACATATGATCTAAGATCCTAAATGGATAAATAATTAAAAATGTATAAGTTTTGTTTTTATTTACATACGATATTGCAATTTAGATTATACCAAATAAACATACGTATATGAGTCCATGGTTGAGTGGCTTGCACACCAGTTTTCATGGTGTAGCCATCTCTGAGATCACGGGTTCGATCCCCGGCCGGGTCAATGTGGCAACTACATGTTCTATATCGTTTCGGGTCTGGGTGTTTGTGGTAACGTTACTTACATTGGGATCAGAGCAATTTAAGTGATGTTGTCTAGTATTTACTTATTAATAATATCTATAATTATTATTTAATACACCTGTTGCGTGAAAAACAAAAATAAAACTACATCTATCAACAAAATGCCACATTCATACAAATAACACAACATAAACAAATTATAGACCCCACAAATCGCTGGTAATAAGACAATGAAAGCCATATTAGATAAGTTGATATACAAATGAGCCCCAGGCGTGTAAAGTGTATACGGGGCAGACAACCAACTACGTAAGAGTTGATTTTACATCAGCCCGAATTCAAATTATACCCGTACTAAATCGGTTATAGGGACGCTGGTTTTATTTCAGAACTTATTTTTTTACAAACGTAATTAACGCCATTTTAAAAATAATAAGTACTATACGTGTTGCATTTAGTTCAGTTGATAAAAAAAACTTTGTGTTTGTAAAGTGAGTTTGAATATAGCGGTTTTCTTGTAAAATTTTGAGGGAAGTTTGTGTTATTTTTTCTATCGTGAAAATTTTTAGAAATCGTGTTTTCATATCGTATAATAATCAGGGCGTATTCTCAATTTTATTCAAAGCGATTGATTCAACTGTTAATGTTATGCGGAGTCAACCAAAGCCATTTGAGGTTGTGCCGACTCTCATCTATATCTATATTATATATTACACACGTTTACTTATGGGTTATCGTAAGTAAACGAGATACTAATCTCGTAAGCTATCAGTGTGCTTTTGTTATAGTAATTTAATATCCCGTCGCGCGTGATACAATAAAAGAGCTATCTGATCATCATAGATCAGAATATATAGACTGTTTACTAAACTTTAATGAGATACACGTAGAGTGGTTAATACCTCATGAATTATTAAATCGAGACGTTACCGCCGACTTAGTGTAAATGACAAAAACAAATTTTACTGAAGAGGATTTTATTCACGTTCAGACTGTTGCTGTCTAGCGGGAAAGATTTATTACATGGCCACCGATGGTACATCATAAATGGGGCCATCAACCGAAAAATGTGTCGGAGCGGGGTCCACCACCGATTGACACGGCAAATTATGTTAAAGTCAAAGTCAAAGAACCATTTATTGCATAAGCAAAATAAAACCCTTGAAAATGTAACATTTAAAGCTATTTTCAAGCTACAGCTCGTACACTACGCTGACTTCCCTGAGAAGAACGAGCAAGAAACTCTAGGGATTGGTCTTTTCAAATAAACTTAAATGCTATATAATACACTTTGAATCAAATTTGTGTGGAATCTGGAGCCATGTCGACTTTCCATACATCTTTATCTAACACTAGGTCTTGAATTTTGTAATATGACTTTTTAATCAAAATATATTTAACGTAGTTTTTAAACATAAGAACTATATATGCTCTGTAGGAATCTTATTGTAAAAACGTATACAGTTCGCCATAAAAGAGTAGTTTACCTTGGTTAAAAGAAATCGTGGTACCATGACTTTGGACTTAGCTCTAAGGTTAATTTATAGATGTCTTCTTTCTTATGGAAATTAAGTATACTTTTAGGGGCACATAAAATATTTGAGTAAATGTACTGTGATGCCACAGTCATGATACCCAGTCTCCTTAAACTTTTCCCTGAGAGAAACCCGAGAGCCTAAACGGTACACAGAACGAATTGCTTGTTTTTACAATACAAATATGGCTTGAATGTCTTTATCTCTTGTATGCTTTATCTCTTTCCAATTGACCTATTATCTTTTTTTGCCAGTGCTGACTGTTTTAATACAATTCATCAGAAATAATTTGCTATGTTAAATCTCGTTTTTCTATTAAGTACATCTTTAGTTCTTTATTCAAATATATGTTTCTTTTTTACTTTGATTTTTTTTACAGTCTTAAACAATATCAAACACCTGAGCTACTATATGAAAATTTGACTGTTGCTCAGCGCGGGAACCTTAATTTTAGCACTTTCTCTTCTTTTTTACAAAGGGGGAACACTGCTAGCATGTTGGGTACCTTGCCGCGGGGACCCAGTTTCATTCATATAATTTATCCTAGTTTTATTTCCTAGAATTTTAGTTTTTATTGTACCTTACCTGTATATTTCCACTTATTGTCTAATAAAAGCGAAAAATTTAGAAAAGTGAAATTCCTAAATTAGTCTTACCGGGAATAGAACCAGAGACTTTCATCTCTAGAGCTCACTGTGCTGATTATTCGAACGCTTCAATTATTTACGTATGTATGAAATATTTATTTATTCTTTTTTAACAGAAGCTACGCTGACGGCCTATAATGGCTACGTTTCGTCCGTACTCAGTTCGGTCTTGTACTATGGGGCAACGAGTAGATTTAGAAATAGTGTTCAAGGTTCAGAAGAAGTGTATTCGAGCGATCTGCGGAGCGTGGTCCGATGATAGCTGCAAACCGTTGTTCAAAAAACTGAACATACTGCCTTTGCCATGCATATTAGAGGCATTTGTGTGTTTGTGAACACTCATCCTCATAGATATTATATTTAAAACACGTGGTGAAGTGATACAAAGGCAAACTAGAGCTAAAATCATGAATCTTTTATACCAACCTCCTTGCCGTTAATTAATTTATACGTAATAACTGCTTCAATATGTGTAATTTAAATTACTACACAGACCTACGTTAGATATTCATAATTTCCAAATACTAATTTATATTAATTTGAAATGCAATTGATTTTAGAAGCCAAAATGTTTAATCAATATTTGCACACCTGCATGCAAGTTGAATATATTGTACTTAATTTTCTGTAACATCAGTATAATTACTGTATTCTGGCAAATAAACGTTTTCTATTCAATTCTATACAGATTACATGCATTAGTCTATCATATTGTTTTATAATACATCTGTTAGTATGTAATTTAAAATGTAAGTAATTTGTCTATGTAATTATCGAGTAATGTGGCATTAAAAAAACGGGGTAGTCTAATGGTTTGACTCATCACCTCTGACTTTCTCGGAATTTATGTGCGAAACTTAATTTGAAAATTTACATGAGCTTTTCGGTGAAGGCAAACATCGTAACGAAACCAGGTTCATCTGCATCAGCAGGTGGATTCAGAACCTTACGATAACTCTGTTGTCGACCGATTCGATTAGATGTCGTACGATTTCTTTTCATTTTTATTCAAAATAACCGAATCGAACGTCAAATTGTCGTATTCGAAACCGGACCGAAATGACGTCACACCCGTATAATTACCCGTACTTCTCGACCGGCAAAGGCTGCAATAGTTATTCAGAAGACAGTTATCGAATGAAAGTTACTGAACGTCCTATTGTTTACAAAGCAAGAATGTAAAATGGAAATCTTTTCTTATTTTAAATAAAGTCTGGATTTTGTTCAATTTTATTAATTTATTTTTATATTGTAAAAGGATTTCATTTTTCTTACAATCTATATTCGCCGACTAACTCCGTAAACGTTGCTGGATAACGATATCGTATCCGAATCGAACGTTTTAACTCGAATGTTCTGAATAGCTCGGAAAGCGCCCTTCGATTCGAGAACGATATCCAACCGAACGATTCGGTTAAGACATTGAAGAGTTTTAATTCGGGGTCCAGGTTTTATAGATTTTTTAACACCGATTCAAAAATCATTGTTGTTAAAAAGATTCATTAAAATATCTGATTCTCAGTAAGTTGCAAAAACGCGTTTGATCTGTACACATTTTTTATGTGTGTGTGTTTGTAAGTAGAGGCTATTTATTTACTTTCCAATTCCTTACCAAAAACTGTAAACTCTGTATGTGTATAAATAAACAAAAAAATTAAATTTCCACATGAATACAATGTTCATTAGGCACCTTGCAGGCAATCATTTCGTAAAATATTTCAATGTTTTCAATGCGACCAACTTCAAAACAATACACGGTCGAAACTAAATTTCATTGAATCAAATGTAGGTGAACTTAATTTCAAAATCCAAATTACAACAATCCACTATTTATATTGTTGCACTAAGAGAATTGAGTGAGTGCAATCTGATAATATAAAATGTAAGACATAATGTTAAGTCATCGCCGTTAATGAGCGACATCCGGTCTGCGCCGGAGTGGCGGGTTTTGCTCTGACACCATGCTACTAAATTGCAGAGGAACGACTCAAGCAATCAATTTGATAGAAACGTTAAGAATGTTAAATACTAACTGAAATTGCAAACACGAAACAAATGTAACTGTACAAGTAGTGTTCGATCATGGAACATGTAGAGACAAATGTTATAGAGAATCTGTATATTTTTTTTAATTTTTCTCCTGTATTTTTTCTGAAAAATATTGCGTAAAATTTCAACCAATTACCAAACACTAGTTACAAGTTGTTTTTTTATCCTAAAATCATTTTAATAGAGTTTAAAATGAACGAGACAAAGAAAAAGTCCTTGTCATAGTGTCACAAGTCATATAGTCTGCTGTATTTTTGCTGCTTTCTGCGTTGTATTATTTATTTTTTATTTAAACACTTTATTGTACTACAAGTAACTTACAAATTTTCAGAAACAATTTAAATATTTGTGTACAAAGGCGAGCTTATCCCATAAAGAGATTTCTTCCAACTAGCCTGTATTATTATCATGCAAATAAAAAATATATTACTATTATTACAGCATATAGAGATGTATTATATTATTTAGGAATTTGATTTGTTTTATTTTTTAAAACAATTTAATATTTTTGTCTAGTATAGAGTTCTTAGGTTTTCGCGATTGTTACAACGTAAGAAATGAAAGTATTTTTAGATCTTTTGACGGTATTTTTTTATATAGCTAATGAATCCAGAGTGAAATTATTTGTCTTTTTTTCAAAAAAAAAGGAGGAGTTTCTCTATTGGATTGTTTTTTTAAAGGGTGTTACGCGATAACTCCGGTTAACCCATTTTCATGATCCACCTTTAAGGGTGCGCACTTTCCGGTAATCGATATCAAAAGAACTTTGCAAATAGATATAATTCCACCAACTTTTGAGGTCGGTTTTTTTATAAAAAGCTTGTGCCTTGTCTAAAGTTGGTTAACTGCACAATTTAACAGACTGTTAAAAACAACGTCCAGTCACGAGTGACCGGTCCGAGGAGTTGCACTCTCACAGACTGATTAATGGTTAGGTAGACTGTAGACGTATTGTACATCGTCTCATTTGACCCACATTATTGAGCAATGATAGGTTTGTATAGGGAAAAGGAAGCTTATTTAGAATTTCTGAACGAGTTATAGGAACAGTTAGGGTATCAACAATTGTGCTAATAAAAATTACGTTAAATATCTAATATATAGTTCAAATAATAAGCTCAATTTGCTTATTGAAGAAGGTTTGCAAGTTTACCGAGATGAGGCTAGCGACATAAGACCAGTCTTAGAAGAAACGCTTCTCAATAATAATGCGTATAAGTGTTAGTAAAATAATATGCCTAATGTAATAATTGACGGTTTTTGCAAATTATAACTTAAAGACAATAAATATTTTACAAATTATTCCACTTTGTTACAATGATTTTATACTTCTGTGATACAATAATAGTAATATTGAAACAAAAAAAAAATTGCAACAAAGACATTTGACCCCAATTTCAGAATAGATTGCCATGTTCTTATTGGATATAGAAAAACAAATCAGTACAGTGGTTTAATGACACCTAAAGTTATGAATTTTAAATCATTTTTTTAAAATTGAATTAGAAATGGTACAAGGTGCATTTTCATTTAGTAGTAACAGACATGCATAAAACATATTTGTCGATGTTTCACGGTCTAAAATTGAAAGTTTGTGACGTAGATAAGGTCGTTGTGTGTTAAGCAATAGAGCTTCGTCATAAAAAAACTTTTCCCCGTAAAGAAACGGACGTTACGAATGAACATATCTGCCAATAAACTATGTTAAACTGTCCATTAAAATGTTACGATAATTTTACGCCGTTGCTATGTCAAGCTCTCATCACACATTTCAGAACAGCTGTAATAAAGGTAAATGCCATGCAGGGGCACGCGTCGCGGAAGCCGAAAGTTTCTCTACTCGTTATAAATATTCAGTCGTATACGTCGCGTCTTCCACTTACGAAATGGTTACAGATCTTGTGAATTGTCTAAACGCCATTGTTCGTAAAATTCTGGCTTACACATTAATTAAATTCTACACCCATATCTTTTGAATCCATAATATAAATCAAATTTACTAGCAAATATAAAAGGGGAAATGCAATATGTTTACAAATGTCAAAGTTTTACGCAACAGAATTGTTTAACGTTTAAGATTTGTGGGTGTGTGTTACGTAATCAATATTTAGCGTGACTCTTACTTTATTTTCTATAAAGATGTTGCAAGAGGCAGCTTCTTTCTGGCAGCGTTATGCAACTCGGGTCACACTGTCCCGGTGTTGCGTCATCGTGTGTCGCCCACACGGAGAAAATACCACTTTCTACCAAACCTAGACACCTGTTTCGCTGCTTCATGTTAATCAAATGTTGAGGAGTCGATCAAACATACATCTGTGGTTTCAAATTAAAAAAAAAATCACAATTTGAATAAGCCCTCTATATGATTTTATAATAACTCGGTTAAAATGTTGGATGCTACATGAGAGAGCGAGGTAGTTATGATTATTTCAATTTTGTAATAAAATAATATTAGGTTTCGTGTTTCGGAGAAAACAAAGAGAGTTTGATTCGTTGGTTTATCGTTTTTTATGCAAAAAAAAGTATTTTTATAATACAACTAAAATTATACATTAAAATTACTATTTACATAAATACATTTAGGCACCGTAATTTTTTGTCTACTTATAACTAGGTTTGTCGCCGGCAGAGCTGGTATCACAAGGGGGCGCGCTTATAGAACAAACGCTCAGTAGGGACCGGACTGGCCGGGGGGGCCGTAGGACGAGCTGACGCCTCCGGAGGAACCACCATGTCCACCGCCAATGCTGCCTCCATGCCCACCGCCAATGCCGCCTCCATGTCCACCGCCAATGCCGCCTCCATGTCCACCACCAAGGCCGCCTCCGAGTCCACCGCCATGGCCTCCTCCGAGTCCTCCACCAATACCCCCTCCAATAGAGCCACCAGCGTCCTTCTGGGTCTTGTATTTGATGAAGTAAACTTCGGGTTTGGAAGGCTGAGTAGGGGCAGCGGTGGGGATGGTGATGTCGGGTTGTTCGTCGGGCTTCTTGACCAAGACATAGACAAGTGTCTTTTCTTCGTTTTGGGCCTGAGCAGGGATGATGGGCGCGACAGGCGCGGGAGGAGCTGGGGCCTTAATGAAGATGATCTTGTAGTGCTTCTGGGCAACGCCGCCTCCACCGATCACCTGAGGGCGGTGTTCTTCAGGTTCTGGGGGTGGGACATGAACGTAGATGTGTTTCTGGACGATGGCAGCGCCGCCACCGAAACCAGAGCCGCCGCCGAAGCCGCCGCCGAATCCACCGCCGAAGCCGCCGCCGCCGCTGGATGAGAAACTACCGGAGGAGAATCCACCTGATCCGCCGCCAATGCCGAAGCTGCTGGATGAGAATCCTCCAGAAGAGAATCCGCCACCACCACCGTGACCACCTCCACCGTGACCACCGCCGCCGTGACCACCGCCGCCACTGGGTGCATTATAGCTGTATCCCGCCTCGGGTCTGGCCGAGCCGAGGGCCGCTACGGCCGCTAGTACCTGCGAGAAATACTTTTTATAACACTTGTATCACATTAACGTTATACCATAAACAATTGCTTGATTTTATTACTTTATTAATAATGTGCAAGTATAAATAAATTGCATTAAATTGTTACCAAAAAATCATCACAATAAATATGAAGAATTGCAATGAAATTGTAAATTTTCTAATAACACGAAAACACTGCGAATCGCCATTGTCGGCAATAAAATCAAGCATTGGACAGATAACAATCCCATAAGGAAGCACGATTGTTGACCGGTCACGGGTGGAGCGCGGGGCACAGGTCACAACACTTTCACTGCACACAGTATACCTACCAAGAACGCTTTCATGTTGTCTTGTGGAGGTCTCGTGGTGGTATGATGTACCGAACACTCGCACGTTGGTTTATATACCGGTGGATCGTCGACGCCTCTCTCCCAGGCTCTTCCTAAGATTCGGCCTTCGGGCCGTACGAGAATTATGATTTTAATGACACCCGTCCAATTCTTCTGTGGTGAAAACAATGTGGATCTCGAATGGTTATCGGTGGACACTTTCACAGTTACGCCTATCTTGATTGAGATATCAATACGCAAATATTGTATTTCTATTGTTTCTCTCAACGATTATATTAAACAAAGTAACCAAATTGGACGTCAATTCGTGTTATGGTAAAATTTTATATTCGTTCAAGTGTAATCATGATACATTATATCATAACGTTATTTAATTCATGAAAGAAAAAGTATGATAAAAGAGAAATGGAATAATAATGTTATTGCCAATTTGTGGCACGTTTTTAATACACTGAATTAACATTTCAGCGTCTTGGAAATTGTTTCTAAAGGAGTTTTCTTTATGATTTCTTTTTTTGATGGCATTATTTCATAATTATTCTTCCTCTGTGTTTTGTAAAACTATAACAACACGATAACCTTTATTTACCTCTGTAATTATGTAAAAATCCCTTCATCTGCACTCTAATAGTAGAGTCTAATATTTCAGAAGAAGTCTTTACCTTTTCTTTTTCAATTCCACCGTTATTATTGACGTGTATAGATAAATAGATCTTTACCTATCTTTGGAAATAAAATAGAATGGTGTCTATTCTCTTCTATAACATCAAATTTTCATCATCATTAAGCAAGCTTATACAATTATATTAACAACAACGTAGTTAACCATAAAATTAAAATCAGTCTGTTAACCATTTAGTTATTATTGGTAACTAGTAAATAGGTGCTCAAATAAACTATAATAGTAATTAGTAAAGAGCGCAATAAGCAGTTATTTATGTGGTTATATAAGATCTCTGGTAAAAATGTGTAATTTTGTGCTGACAGTTTCTCTTTTATACAGGGTACCTATTACGAATAAGTGCGAGTATATTTCAGAGACTAGAATATTTCAGAGACATCGAAAAAGTATTGTTAAATAAATAAATTTTAAGTCCAAAACTAAATAATCCTGCTACCCCATATAATTTTTAATTGACCTAGTGCGTAATAAGGACACAATTATGTTTTATTGCTTGTATATACATATATATAGGAACTGGAAGTAGATTTAAAATAACAATTGTTACTTAGAACTTTAAAAATACGGACCTTAAAAGTTTACTACTCCGTTTTCGCTGTGTTCGTTACATCTATTTGCCAAGTTTTGTTGCAATCAGTTAACGGAAAGTGCGTGAAATCTGATAAACAGGACTTATAACCTGATTTGATACCCTTAAGCGGTAGAATCTTTTTTTTAAATGGGACCACTACTGAGATACTCTTTTTCCAATAAAAAATAATCATCGAAATAGGCTCACAAATATCAGGGAAATCTCGTAACATGCACACAAAAAAATACAGTCAAATTGATAACTTCCTCCTTTTTTGAAGTTGGCTAAGCTAATAAGCAATGCAAACTTCAAATTTAATAAACGATATAGTCACTAGTTGCAGTTATCTTATTACTTAGCATTTACGATTTTCCAGATATTTCAAGAGGTGTATAGTACATAGTTAAGTGCCTAGTTAGGGCCAAACTAACAATTTGATAATTTTCACTTTTGTGTGAGAAATGCTTCATTTAAATACAATCTATAAGAAATAAAACAAAATCAAACATATTCAAGGAAACCTCGAAATACAAGGAAATCTTGAAAATATACCAGATTAAAAGTTTGAAAGCCTCTCCTGTAAACTTGTGATTTTGCCCTTATACATAGGATTCATCGATATATTCCACCGCGGAACACGGGTTTCCTCTAAAGAAAGACGAGTTACTTCGCACGTTTTCAAGGGTAATGAATCTTCTTCGATACAGGTTTCATCACGATATTTTCCTTCACGCTAAGTGTTGCTACTATACATCCACAAATGTAATTTAGAAATCAATTTAATAGATACATACAATTTAATAGATGCTGCAAGGATTAGAATCGCAAACCTCTCGATTATGAAGCAACCGTTTTTCCACTGAGCTAACATCGCTCTTAAACACTATTTACTTAAATAATATTTCGGGAACAGTAAAACACACGCTAAAATGTCAAAAGAGAACTAAAATTATAGTCGCGAAAAGGCTGCACCGATTTGAAACTAAAAACCATTCTAGATTTATTTTGCGGGTATCTATTAAATGAGCATTATTTAGAAGTTTCTACCAAGGTATAACTCCTTATCCGTCTTATCTTATTCGTCTCCTACTTCAGACTGATTTCACATTTTGTGGTCACGGGTAGACTACGTAAGAAACTCCTAACTTAACAATTTTTAGTAAAGAACGACGAAATTCTAAATAAACATATGAAATTCTTAGATTGTCACGATTGTTTAAATGGCGTACATTTGTTTCTTCAAATAAACCAACTGAGATGGTATTTCTAAAACATTTTACAATTATATTTTTGTAGCGTAAATTAAAATATGTTTTTGGTAAATTGAAAACGACGCAGTTAGAATAATTTGTAACTATGGTTCAGAATAGGATAGTTTGTGTTAATATTCGACAACTGTTTGACTTATAAAGAGCCCGAAACGTCGGTTTGGTTGGTTAGTTGCAGTAGAGCTCTATGTGAAAGAGTTCATCCAGGGAAGGAAGAAGGAAACTGCTTTACCTATGTAAATAGTATACTTGATATATTTTATCCTTTGTATTGTAATGTAATATTTCAATGAATAATCATCCAAAATGTGTACACAACTATACACTTAAATCATAGGTTCCCAAACTTGCCTCACTGCCCACTTAGGCAAGATAAAAAAATGTCAACGCCTACCACCACAAAACAAAATTGAAAACACGTATTTTTTATATTAACTTCACACAAAAAATCACATGAGTAAAAATTGTATGTAAGTATCGTAGTTCAGGAAATGAAACAATGGAACCTGTAAAGAGCCCGAAACGTCGGTTTGTTTTAAAAAACAAATATACGCGATTTAAATCCGGAAAAATAGTTTCATATCCTATGTGTAACAATCGCGAAAACCTAAGAACTCGATATCGTAGTTTATATACATAATTCAGGTATTTTTTCAAATGCAGCATGAACCCCCAATTGCTCAACTCTGGGCAACTATGACTTAAATGATTTTTCGTTCATTGTAAGATAGTTAATGTAAAACAAACTTATTGTGGTAACATCACATAAAATCTTAGCGTATTCATTTTAAATACTATAATTAGAAGACACTTTTCGCAACTTCTCATTTTCTAAGTCCTAAGCAGTGGAAATAGACCTTCGCGTAAAAGAGTTCTGCATTGCCTCCATGCCTATTTAAGCCGCCAAGCAGTAATCTAAGCGTTACAGCATTCCGGTTTTGTAGGGTAAGTATGCTAGTGAAATTACAGGTCCCTCCGATCTTTGCGATTTAAAGCTCTGACTAACACAGCCATTGTCATGGGTGGGCGCTTGGCTTACCACAAGACGTAATATTTTAGTACACAAATCATAGTAACTTACAACAATCAAGACCTCGTTGGTTTCGTCGAGGACTAGTTATTTGAAGCTAGATTTACAACTCTTAAAGCTGTTTTTAATAAGAATGCAAATAAAAAAGCTAAAGTCTCGAAAACCTAGAAAAGAAGTTGTTTCTTTAACGAAAGATTTTTTAGCATAATGCCACCTTATCTATTTGTGCCGCCAAGTAGTAATATGAGCATTACTGCGGTTCTAGTGTTGAAGGGTAAGGGTGCTGGTGAAATTACAGGCACATGGGACTTGTAATATTTTGTTTTCTTGTAATAATATCAAGTGACGGGGACGAACAAGTCGCTCGCCTGATTGTAAGCTACACGCCTGTCTATAACAGCTGCAGTGCCACTCAGAGCTTTAAATCGCAAAGATCTGATTGGTACAGCCACTGCGCCCGTCACCCTAAGACATAAGTTGACAAGTCCCATGTACCTGTAATTTCACCAGCACCCTTACCCTTCAAAACCGGAACACAGTAATCCTGATATTACTGCTTGGCGGTAGAAATAGGTAAGGTGGCAGTACTTCCCTGGACGAACTCTTTTACAAGGACCTCTACTGCTAATAAGAGTCTCATATGTTTCAGGGTGGCTTTTGGTGATTCTCCGAGTGGCGCTGCAACTGTTACGGACAGGGGTTTCGCTTACAACTAGGCCCACAACTTGTTCGTCCCGTCACTTTAATAAAAAAACATACACGCGATTTAGATTAAAAAAATAGTCTCATTTCTAATTATAAATAAACAATTTATTTATTACCCAATGAACATGCCACCAGTTAATAAAAATATAGTTTCTTACATAATTATTCGGAGTTCATCATCAGTAACATTGGCAATTAATATAGATGACGGATTGGTAAAATCAGCCGACACACAGCGGGTCAACATGGTGAACTATGTCTTAAGTCTTTTCACTTTGAAACCAGAAATTACTATGTGACCCCAAATAGACATAATGCGAATATATAAATGTATATAAATAACTATGAATAAATCAGTAAACAGCGATTATCACTAGTTACAAGTTTGTTACCACGATATGACGTTTCTCAATATTGGCTAAACCTGTGACAATGGATTGTGAAACCGCTCTGAAATACGGAGTGAAGAACAAAAAGTCATACCGTGGTAAGAAATCTCTAACAAGTGAAATAAATCTAGAATTTTCCTGCTTCGAGACACGCGTGCTGGCCTCCGTAGTCACCATCACTAGCCGTATTCCATCGCAAACTAAAAGGTTTGGTGGTACCTTCCTCTGTCGCACAGTTGAGAAATCGAACTCCCTTCTAGGGCACGTATTCGAGTCGATATAGAGACCTTCAAACGAAGCGTGAAGAGGCATCTTGTAGGCATGCAGGGTGAAGGTGCACGAGCTTCCTTTACGTTTGGATTCCATTTTCCATTTTACATAACAAGGTGTACATTAAGTTCTCTTTTGTGTATTTTCTTTATTTTCTAATACAATATTTTATGAATAAACAGAGTTTCATTACCTAAAATGTTGGGCAATACTAAAAGATACCCAAAATTAATATATTATATAATATTACGCAAAACGCTAAAAAGCAAATTTGGAAACATGAATAATTTGATCTCGTTTAACTCAGTGGCTCAGCGCTTAGGAATATTGAAGCTTGATGAATTCCCGTGTTCGGTTCCCACTAGGACTAAATTGGAAAATAAACTTTCAATGATTCTGATCTTGTATGTCAGAGTAAAGCATAGTAAGTAGTTAATTTCGTTGCACTAATGTTCGCAGGACAACTCCCTGTACTAGAACGATACGAAGTAATTGGTGTCTAACACATTATAAAAAGAAAACTAAAACATTGTTTAAAAAAGGGAATCCCACGTATATTTGTTTTTTCAACCAAACCAACGTTTCGGGCCCTTTTACAGGCACCATAGTCACACCTGGTTTGTTTGAAAAAACAAATAGGTGTACGCGATTTGGATCCGAAAAAAAAGTTTTTTTTTATGATACCAAGTGACTGCCGAAGCCGTGGCTGGTGGTAAGCGACACGGCTGTCCATAACAGTTGCAATGCCACTCCGAGCGCAAAGACTGTTATTAGTTGACAAGTTCCATGTGCTTGTAACTTCATTTTCTATGTATAACAATCGCAAAAACCTAGGAACTCAAAATTTGTTTTATTTTGAAATTTCATATTTATTGACGTAATTTTGCATTTAAAATGTCTATGTTACGTATCAATGATTTAATTAAAATACGGAAACATAATTGATGTCGTCTTGATTTACATAACGTTTAAAAGTTTAACTAGTAAATCTCTTAATTAAATATATTATTAAAGTACCCGAAGGAGTTGTAATTTAACTAATTAAAATATTAATTAAAAACAACACGTGTTATGTGTACTACACCATAATTTTTCTTCCTCATGAAAAAATTTTAATTAATCGCGTATGAAATATTAATTCATTCTAAGGTGTTTATGAATTATAAAGATAAATAAATATGTATATCTTCTGAAAAATGTCGTTCAATAACTTTGTCAACAATATGAATGTTTTTTTAAAAACAAAGTCTAAGTCAAAGTCTAAGAATCATTTATTCCATAGGTAAAATAAATAACACTTGAATACGTAATTTTTTAAGCTACTGCTCGTTCACTGTGCTGACTTCCCCAAGAAGAACGAGCAAGAACTCTAGGGAATGCTCTTTTCGAATAAACTTAAAGGCTATGGAATACACTTTGAATCAAATTTGTGTGGAATGCTAGACCCATGTCGTCTTTTCATATGTCTTTATAATATGACTTTTCACTTAAAAGGAAATGATAATCTTAATATATGCTCCAGAACCTTATTGCAAAAACGTATACAGTTCTCCATAAAATAATCGTTTGCTTTTGTTAAACGTAATCGTGGTACCAAGAGTTTGGATTTAGTTCTAAGGTTAATATTATGGATATCCTCTTTCTTAAAGATGTTATGTACGGGCATATAAAATATTGGAAATATTTGAGGAAATGTCCTGTGATGCCACAGTTATAATACCAGTCACCTTAAACTTTTGCCTGAGAGAAACGCGAGAACCTATACGGTACACAGAACGAATCGCTCGTTTTGCAACACAAATATGGTTTGTATATTTGCCGCTTTACCCCACATGAGAATTTCGTAGGACATTATACTATAATAACGCACACATTCAAAATAGCCCCGCACTAGAGAAACCCTGTGTCGCGGGTGCCATGGACACACATACAACCACAAATTACACCCAAACTCATGAGAGAAATATGTACATTTAGGCTATACAAATATTTCTCCCAGGCCGGGAATCGAATCTGGGACCTCTACGTGGCAATCATGGTAACCGTTCGTCGGCACGGAGGCCTTTATGGAAGTAACTAATGTAAACTATCAATAGCGTACATATTTTCGAGTTATATAACAAATGATTACCTGATATTTGGCATATTATTATTTCTGAGTATGTATTGTTATTAGAATAAATATATATAATATGTGTAGGTATAAAATTATGTTTATCGCACAAAGTACTTTTGTAAACTGACTTTTCAGTACGTATAATTATAAAAGTTAAATTAAAAATCTCGACATATTGTATAGTTGAGATCTCTAAATTAACTAGGTTAAGAGCTGATGACCTTTAAACGATGTTTATTTGACGATCTCCGTGGTCCAATGGTGTGCGCTGTGTGCGCTGGATGAGGAGATCCCGGATTCGATTCCTGGTAGGACCAACTTGGGAATGTATTCCGAGTGGTGCCCCGGAATGAATCCCGTTGCTCTGGTACACATAGTACAGGGAATTCTCTAGTTTGAGATTAGGTGATTGAAATATTTTTTTTAACGCACACCTTCATAGCCGCGCACTAAGGCAACCCTGTATCGCGGGTGCCATGAACACATATATAGACAACGCAAATTACACCCAAACTCACGAGAGAAATAAATGTAAGCCATACAAATATTTCTCCCGGCCCGGGAATCGAACCTGGAACCTCTGTGTGGCAGTCCAGCAAGGTAGCCGTTCAGCCACAGAGGTAGTTAAAGTATTTTATTGTATTAAAAACCTGAGATCATAGGAACTATGCCGAATAAACCAGTCTTTAAATTAAAAGAAACCCGTTTTGAGATCAGTTCATTCAGAAACCCACACAGAAACGCTTCAAACTTACAACTTTCTTTTTGCATTTTGGGGTTAAAAACATGTTATAGTTCTACACATGGACATTTCCAAATAGGAATTTCCATAACTGTGACCGGTTGTACTTTAAAAAATTGAACAATGTTGCGTCACCAGCTGTAAAAAATCACTAAAACCTAATGTCAATATTATATATAACCAGCAGCGGTCTTTCTATTTACGTTAAAGAATAAAATCTGCAAATATTTATATACAAATAGAGTTTTAAGCAATGATTATCGTAATAGCTTAAATAGAATAATAATGGTGCATTTAAAACGGTGCTTAAGAGACTTGTATTAAAAACTATTAGTTTAAATCACACGAGTATATTGGAGTTACCTAAAATGGATACAGGATAGATAACAGGTATTATCGACAAACAATTGACATATTTTATATTATACATATATTGACAGAAAAATGACAATTTTTAAATAGAAAACCATCGTGAGACACAGTCCCAGGTTGAATTCCTGTTAGGAACACTTTGAGAAACGAATTTTCCCGTCAAGTCACCGCCGCGGAATCTGATGATTAAGGACCACGAATTGGTTCGGAACATGTCGAGCAAAAATTCGACTTAAATACGTGAGTTATCCGTTATTTTAGTTAATATTATCTGTCATATAAGTAGTATCTTTATAGCAATCGAATTATTTTCTAACTTATTGTATAATGACAATAACAGCGTCAGTCAAGCAGACGAATTACCTGCTTCAAGCTTGGAAATAAACCACACTACACACTGACTAGGTCCAATTAAGAAAATTTCGTTTTTCAAATTGTTCCTAACAGGAATCCAACCTGGGACCTGCAGTGTTAACCGCTCTGCCACCGAATTCGACATCTTTTACAAATATCCACCCTTCGTTGTTGCTATGCAATGTTTATAGTCACTTAAGCAATTACATTAAACCATATAGTTCATAAAAAATTACATTTGTAAATTTATATTTATAATGATTTAGTGATTTCGGTGAAGGAGGTAATCGACTTGGTGTAAACAACAAGTCGACTGCGCCTTTTTCAGCAAGGCGAAGTAGTCGATCCTGTAGAAACACGATCTTAGTATATACGAAATATATTCTTATTTTTAACCGACTTCAAAAAAAAAAGGAGGTTCTCAATTGGTCTGCATGTTTTCTTTTGTATGTATGTTACGTCATAACTCCGCCATTTGTGAACCGATTTTGATGATTTTTTTTGTTGGAAGAGGGTACCTCAGAAGAGGTCTCATTTAAATTTGAAGGAAATATTCCACCTCTAAAGGTGGTAAACTTGAGGATGAATGACTTTTGAGGTCGGTTTTTTAACCGGAGGTTAGGTTATTCCATAATATGCACTAGTTGGTGGCAATGTATGGTTTAGAAATTATTTATAATTGGACAAATGATTAATTTTCAATAAGGATTCGATAAGGTTTTTACAATTTTAAATAAAAAAATATTTTTCCAATCAAATATTCTTTTTCAATCAACTAATTGAAATGTGTGTGGGCGGTTGAAAAACCTTTAAGCCATTCGGATGTAAATTGTATAATTGTACAATGTTTGGCATCATGGGTAGAGTTTCCATGACATTCGTGTTTATTACATCATGTAATTTTAACATTATATTTAAAGTTGACTCTAGATGCGATAGTTGAAAAGGCTGACGTGGTGATAAAAATGACCTAATTTATTGTTAAATGCATTGAAAATAAAACTTAAAATTTCAAAAGCCAAAGATACAAAAGTGTCCTATTCAGATCCCAGTCAGTCGTGGCCATGGGATCCGTAAAGGACCCGGAAGGTTGCGTTGTTCGAAAAATCAAAAATATAATAGATTTAGATCCGGAAAAAACTAGTCACATTTCCAATGTGTAACAAAGTATGTTACATTGTAATAATGTGTAACGAAAACCGAAGAACTCGATATATATCCGCAAAATAATAGTTTAATCCCTTCTGTTGGTATCGGGAGTTAAAAAGAAAATATAAATTGATAATAAAACAAACGTATCAAGTGGGTTTATGTGTCGGCTTCGAATGATTACGGAGTACATAGGGGTTCGTAGCATCTGAACGCGGAGTCAGTTTAAAGTCGATTGAACAGCAATGCGAGTATCATGCGCTCTCGACGCTGATTGCTATTTCAAATTAGCTAATTTTCAGTCACATTTAGGTTTTGTCGATTGTACTTCGAGAGATTGTGCTAAATTTGTATAGCCCTCACTGACATTCCGCCACAGCTCACAAATGTAAAAAAAATACATAGGCGTGGTAACTTAACGGCATGACCTACCGCCTCTAAAGCAGAGAGTCGTGGGTTCGAATCCGGGCTAGCACCTCTGAGTTTTCGGAATTTATATGCGAAATTTAATTTTGAATTTACCATGAGTTTTTGTTGAAGGAACATCTTGAGGACCTACACACATCTGCAAAGCAATTTAACTGTGTGTCTAGTTTCAAATCCGTATTTGGCCCGCGTGAATTATAGCCCAAGCTCCCTCATCGTGAGAGGAGGCTAAAAAGATTAAAAATTCGTTGAAAACCAAATACAAAGATCCAACATTGTTGTCGGATCTTTTTATTTGGTTTTCACATACACATAGTAAAATTTATGAGGTCCGCTGGTTCGTTTCGTGGTTTAGTTAGTGTAGCGTCTGACACGGTTTGCTAGAAGACGGCGGTTTGAATCCGGCTGGATCGAAGGAGTTTTTTGTAAGTGTTCGATTTCCGTATTAATAATTATTCTTATTATCATATAAAACATTACAAATATACATAGCAAAAATAATAATTTAATATTCAAAATACGCATGACTAAAGAAATGGAAGTGACAATAGAGAGAATACGTGGAACAGAGAATATACGAGTACTTCCTGAAATTTGTTCTGGTATTTCAAAACAGTTTCACGCTCTATTGTCACACACTGGGTTAATATATAGAGAGAAAATGATATACAGGTTGTAACCGTCAAGTGTCCCAGGCGATTATTCCGTAAATATAAGAGATATTAAAAACCTTTAAACTGATATCGAAAGTACATTATCTAGTGATAAAACGACATCAATAACATTTTGAAATAAAACTAGACATATCCCATATAATTAATATGAAATTCATGTTTCGAAAAACTATTTTGAATAAAAAAATTGTACTTACAAACAAACATCACTTTCATCATCAATTTTTTTTTTTAACAATAACGCACACACTCAACATATCCCCGCACTAGGGAAACCCTGTGTCGCGGGTACCATGGACACACACATAGACAACCACAAATTACACCCACACTCACGAGAGAAATAAATGTAGGCCATACAAATATTTCTCCCGGCCCGGGAATCGAACCCGGGGACCTCTGCGTGGCAGTCCGGTATGGTAACCATTCGGCCACGGAGGTAGTTAAAAGATGTTTCATTACTTTACCCATAGCAGTTTCGTTATCTATAATTTATTATTTACCTTTAAAGTAGATCAATTAACGCCTCTTTACGAATGTATCGGATGTATGTATGTAATGTACGTATTAAATGTATTGGAGCGTATATTTCTGGTTTTATTAACTGACATCAAAAAAATTAGGAGGTTTTCAATTCGACTATATGTGTTTTTTTGCATGCATGTTGCGCGATAACTCTGGCATTGGTGTATCGATTCTGATGATTCTTTTTTTGTTGGAAAGAGAGTATCTCGTAAGTGGTACCATTTGAATATGAAGAAAATATTTGATCTCTAAGGGTGGCAAACTAGGGGATGACTTTTGAGGCCGATTTTTTTCATACTCTGTACTGAAATTATTTGTTTTAAGAAAATGTCGTTTTACTCGTTAGGAAATGTGCTTATCAGCTTAAAGGTTTTTGGTAGTTATTTTATTTACGGAATAAACGCCTGGGTATACTTATCGATTCATCATCGTTATAAATTTACACTTGAGACCACGAACCGGAAGGCGTTCAGTAGGACAGCCCCCTACTAGATGAACGGACGACCTGGTACGGGCGGCGGGAAACCGATGGATGCACTCCGCGTCCAAGTGTAAATAAATAGTGTTATATGTATATTATCATGTTATATTGTATTTATGATTAGTCCGTAAGGTATTTATTTAATATTTCTGTTATTGTTTTATTATATTATTGTTATATTATATGTATGTTAGTCTGTAAGGTATGTATCTATGGGTCCTAGTTGCCTGAAATAAATAAATAAATAAATAAATAAATAAAAAAAATATAGACTGGAAGACGTCCACTGCTGAAAATAGGCCTCCTCCAAAGAATTCCAGACTAGTCAATCGGACGCGGAGTGCATCCATCGGTTTCCCGCCGCCCGTACCAGGTCGTCCGTTCATCTAGTAGGGGGCTGTCCTACTGAACGCCTTCCGGTTCGTGGTCTCAATTCGAGAACCTTTCTGCCCCAACGGCCGTCAGTTCTACGAGCTATATGCCCTGCCCATTGCTACTTCAACTTGCTAATCCTTTGAGCGATGTCGGTGACTTTTGTTCTTCAATGGATCTCCTCATTTGTGCGATCACGTAGAGAAATGCCGAGCATCGCTCGCTCCATAGCTCCTTGAGTGACTTTGCGCTTTTTTGTGAGGTCCATAGTAAGTGACCACGTCTCAGAGCCTTATCCATTACACCTGTATACCCAATTTTATGGACGAAACGTAAAGCACAATTTTAAAAGTTGACATTTTCCGATCTTTGTTATCCTTGTATAAGTATATATCTGAAGACGTTTCTGCGGATAATTATCGTTAAGAATATTAAGATAAAAATACAAGACATTTAAAATCTTTATTGACAGAATGAGTGGTTTTATCGACATTTGTTATTTACACTAAAATACAATGTTGTCCGCCGTATTGACTTTTTCGAAAATGTCGTCGTTACGAAATACAAGACTTTCTTCTCATTAAAATTTATATTTACAATTTTAAGTTCTGTATATGTCAACATATTCAATGTAAATGTTGGAAGTGTTACAATGTAGAATTTAATTCTTTTTTGTTCCATTAGTTATCGTAATTTTAATAATATGGAACTCTTAATGTAATCTCCTGAGACCCAACAAACTACAATCGGGAAGGACCTAAACGTTCAATGCATATTAAAATGCTCTAAATATATTATCATTCTTCAGGCTCAAGCAAGTATGCTCCCTATTATATATATTAACTTAAATTAAAAATGGTTTGATTTAAATATTTGTTGCCTACACACTTGATAATGTTTCTTGTGTGTAAATAACATTTCTTCATACAGAAAATTACAAAGTACCAATCTATTTAGGTAATATTAAGTCGAAGTTGGAACTCACTATGTTTTACTATCATGATATTAAATTATTTTTTGTGAAATCATCCCACTAGTTTGTTATAATTAATACAAAGAACTAACACTAAAAAAAGAACTAACACTGAAAAATTCCTTCAATCCGCTTGGATTCGAACCAAAGTCTTCAGCTTCCCAACCTGAGCTCCCTTTACGACTTTTTATGTGCTTGTTGGAGACCTTTGTTTTTGGTTCGTGACGATTTTTTGTCGTAGCGCTATCTGTGAGAAATATATGAAATCTATTTAGGTATACATTTATTTGGAACAGCAACAGGTGACACATAAATATGTTTAATAAAAATAAAAGCAATATTTAGTAAGGCACAGTTCTTACGTATAAACCAATTTAAAGGTGACCTCAACAGTACAAATAAGAAGAAGTTTGGCCCAAGTTCGAATGGTAACATAGGCAGATTAGGTAGATTTCTAGGGAGAAAGCCCGCCTAAGGTACCTATTTTGCGCACGTGAAAGCTTCCAAAAGTAATTATTGCGTTAAGAACGACGATATCGGCGATGTGTAAAAGGGCGCTGGGGGCCTACCACAACCTCAACAACAGTATTACTTTAACCTTACATTGACTTTTCGTACCATAACACGCTTAAAGTAAGCCTATTGTAATATTAAAACTATGATGTTTTATTGGCAGCTTTGTGATTATTCATTCACTCAGTTCGTACTATGACGCGACTTTAACATTAAAGTAATATTGCTCTTATGTCAAATTTAGCAATCTTAAAATAGTTACACGGCGGCAATGGCAACAATATTATTTTCAGTTTTATTGTCTTAATATTGATTTGTAATGATTAAAAGTTAAGTTGAAGAGATATATGTATATCTATATATAAGTTTATTTATCTATCTTATAAATAAGTTTATTTATTTACATATATCTCTTCAATATTTTGTTTATTTAATAGCATTAATAGCACATAGTAAACAATTTATCGTTAAATAAAAACACGCGATGTTTATTTCGTAAAATTATAACAGCGCCATCTATATGCTCCTTGGCGAAACGAACAGTTGACACTAGACTACAGTTCCGAACTCACAACGTGACTATCAAGACTGTAACAAGACAGCAAAGTTTTATTTTATTTTATTTCATGAAAATGCAGAATAATTATTGAAAACGGCGTAATTTTAATAGATTTTATTATTACATACTTTTCTTAACAGTCAAAATTCTCTGAACGTAAATAACATTAAGTACTTAACATTATACTACCATAAGACGATTCGGAACATCAAAAAAGAAAGAGATGGCATTATATAGTTCACATAGCGTTATCTCTTTCCTATTTTTAGTAAGGAATAGACAATTTTGGGAAAACATTCGTTCTGTCAATCACTTTGCAATAATACATTACTTGGTCGAACTAAACGCTCTTAAGACAAGGAATGAACTATCGAGTTCTTAGTTTTCACAATTGTTACACATATTTATTTTTCAAACAAGCCAACGTTTCAGGCATTTTACAGGTCTCGTGATCAGTCAGCCGTGTTCAGATATCAATGTCTTTTTGACGAATTATTCAGGTATACAATGGGTATACATGTTTTTTATATTTGTTTTGTTTTTTGAATTGTAATTATGTACATGTTTTATACTTTTATTGAGGTTCACGAAAGTGCCATTCCGTTCTTGTACATCTTTTTTCCTTTTTTTTATAATATCAAGCGACGGGACGAGCAAGTCGTGCGCCTAATGGTGAGTTATACGCCTGTCCGTAACAGTTGCAGTGCCACTTAAGAGCTGTAAATCGCAAAGATTTTAGGGGCACTGACACGGACATATCATCACCATCAACCTATTTATACGTCCCACTGCTGGGCACGGGCTTTCTCTCAGGCGAGTGTTTAGGCCATAGTTACGATGGATGGCAGGCTTCATTACAATGCTTACACCGAAAAGCTAATGATAAACTTTATATTAAATTTCGCACATAAATTCCGAGAAACTCAGAGGTGCGAGTCTGGATTCAAACCCACGGCCTCTGCTTTAGAGGTGGTAGGTCAAAACATAAGGTTACCACGGCTGACATTAATGTTGTAAATAATTTTATTATACCAAACATTCATGTCAAAGTCAAGTCGTACGTAACGTTAGGGTACAAAAAGCAATGGCAACGATTAAATGGGGATTGGACTTAAAGTCGATGTAGGTACGTACTTTAAATAGAAAACCGTATTTTAGAAATAAGTATAAAGGTAAAAAGCGTATTTTTTCCTCAATTAAAAGTTCCAGATTTAAAACGGTTAGGTAAATTTTTTTAAAACAAAAAAGAACTTAGGTGCGAAAAATCTATGTAGATACCATTGAATATAAAACAAAACTGTACCAAAGATAATATTACGTAAGTAGGCATTAGATTTTTGTAAAACTAACATACGGTGGCAGTTGCAGCTAGAACATTTGAGAACATCTTCTATATCGGCTTACCTTAACCGACTTTAAAAAATAATGAATCTCAATTCATAGGACTCTCCACTCACACACCATACGTACCATACCTTCTAAACACCTGGTGGTGGTGAAATTACAAGCACATGGGACTTGTCAACTTATGTCACAGGGTGACATATTTACGGATTTTAATCGCGTATATTTGCTTTTTCCAACAAACCAACGTTTCGGGCCCTTTACAGGTTGACCATGGGACCGGTGGACTTATTTGACGGTTGACGGCCTGATACTTATCACAATAAGGCGCAAAATAAATATATACCATAATATGTATTTTAGAAGATCACGATCCTTCTTGTATATCTCATCGTAACAAAACAAGAACAATCATAATTTTTCGTAAGACGAAACTGCGAGGGCAAGGGCGTCGCCCACACTAGTCTCTAGGTCATTGTGTTCACGTTTATATTATTTATTTTATCTACATTGTATCAGATTCGAGTTTAATAGATACAGTTTGTTTTATTACAATAAAAGCTGACTCATGATTCAGATTATAATTTACGGATAGACGCACAGCTGTTAACTTGCAACCTTTATCATACAGGTCAAAAAACTACCAAGTAAAACACACTTTTTAACCAATTTCAAAAAGAGGAGGTTCTCAATCCGATTGTATTTTTTTGTGTATGTTACACGATTACGGCATTTGTGAACCGATTTCAACGACTTTTTTTTGTTGGAGAGAGAGTATCTCAGTATTGGTACCATTTAATTTTGAAAAAAATACTCCAACTCCAAGGAAAACTACGGGATGAATCCGGTTTCACGCACTTTCCGGCTTGGCAAATAGATGTATTATAGATATGAACAGTTGAGATCGGGTTTTTCTTTTATAAAAATGTTGTCATTATTTATAATATGAAGTAGCAGTAGAGCTTCTTGTGAAAGTTCGTCCAGGGAAGTACTGTTACATTGATATCCACAACATCTGCAACATTGTTCTTTATAGAAGTCTGGTGACCTGTAATACGGGTTTTTTCTTAACTGAAGAGTGGTTACACTAGGCGACTTCCGGCAGCAGTTTGCATCGATGCAAACGCTCGACTGCATCGATACAAACGCGCGATTGCATCGATACATACGCGCGATTGCATCGTTGCAATCGCCTATAAATCCCTAGTGTAGCGATGCAATCGCATGTTCGTATCGATGCAGTCGCGCCCTTGCATTGCGTTTGCATCACTGCTTAAAGGTAGACGATTAGCGACCGCATCGCGTTTTCATAGCTGCCTAAAGTCACCGTGTGTAACCGCTCTAACTCGGGCGCACCAGTCTCTCATAAACCAGCATGCCCGATTATATTGAATAAAAATTTGTACACATTTAGCAGAAGAGTTATTTTGCAAGTTTTCTCCTTAGTAACTAGAGTTTATTTGCTAACTAATAGAGGATATTTGATCATGAGCACTGTTTCCGTTGCTCCGTTATGTGAGGTACCCGTAGGACACTACCCAGAGCACTCAGATCAGAACCAATATAGAAAGTTCCTCAAATTGGCCCACAGTGCAAACTATGGCGTCACCAAGGTCATCTTGACTATAATGTGTGCGGGAAATTGTACAGAGCACTCTATAAATATTTTTTCGCGGTCAAACCAAATTCTTGTATAACAGCGTCAAAAGAAAGGAACTTAACAACATTGTCAGAGAAACCGCCTACTTGCCAGTTTGTTTTGTAAACAAAATCACGTTATGTCATTTTATGCGTAGAAAATCTACATAATATTATGAGCGTGCACACTGGGAAAGGTTTGCTCTCTTGTTTTTTGAGAACCATTCTAGATTTCGAATTCTAACGATTGTTATACGTGTAAGCTATTGACCTAGGTCAACGGTATAAGCATTTTTTGTACATTTTGTTCGAACCTTTATTATTATTATTTTTTTATATTATTAAGTGAGGGGACGAACAATCGTACGCCTGGTGGTCAGTGACACTCCTGTCCATAACATAGCGAGCCTTTTAAGCAAGCTTCCCTCTTATGGGTTTCCCACTGACCTTTGCAAATGGATCTCGGATTTCTTGAGTGAACATTAGATTCGAGTGGTCTTAGAAGGCTACTCTTCCGAATATCGGGCGATAGAGTCCTCAGGGTTCCGTACTGTCCGCAACTCTCTATCTGCTGCATATCAATGATATGTTAATTTCCGGGAGCCTTGGGTTTGCTGATACAGTACAGTTGTGGACAGGTACTTGACCAATGCAAGAGTCAGTGGAGAAGAAATCCAGTCTTGTCGAGAGTCCATGGTTAGTCGTTTAAATTTGACACTTAAGGCAGTCTTCGATTGGGGCGATGCCATCTTGTCAAATTTATGCTACCAAAACGCAGGCGTGTCTATTCTCCACAAAACGGAGTCCATTTCGCCTGACTCCGACTTTTCGTGATGTATCCATACCGATAGTTGACCGTCTCCAGCTCCTTGGAATGGACCTATCGTCCAATCTGAACTTCGGCAGATACATTGATGCCATGGCAAAATGCAGCCAGGAAGCTTGGCATCCTTTCCAAGGTGAGGCGTTACTTCACACCGGGACAGTTGCTTTAGCTGTACCAAGCACAAGTCCGGTCGTGTATGGAGTACTGCTGCCACTTATGGGAGGACTCTGCTAAATACCAACTGGCCACAATGAATTCAATCGACAAGCGTGCCAAGAGACTTATAGGTGACTCAAAATTAGTAGAG
Source organism: Hyposmocoma kahamanoa (assembly GCF_003589595.1). Classification (NCBI taxonomy): domain Eukaryota; kingdom Metazoa; phylum Arthropoda; class Insecta; order Lepidoptera; family Cosmopterigidae; genus Hyposmocoma; species Hyposmocoma kahamanoa. The sequence goes on from NW_020654466.1 coordinate 5,681,288, forward strand.
GCGAAGCTGCAGCGCCTTGAACACCGCCGTAAAGTTGCCTGTTTATCGGTATTCCACAGGATATATTACGGAGAGTGTGCGATAGAATTGCATAATTTGATTCCGCCTTCCCTTTTCCATCATCGGGGGACAAGACGTGGGCTGGGATTCCACCCTTATGTCGTGGATATTCCCAGGATTCCCACGAAGCATTTCGCTTCCATATTTATATAGCGAGCGGCTAGAGAGTGGAATTCCCTCCCTGCGGATTTGTTCCCCGAACGCTATACTTGGATCTTTTTAAGGCGAGAGTGAATAGGCATTATTTAGGTGTGCATGCTACATCGTCGACCTTATCATCACTTTCCATCAGGTGAGGTGGAGGTCAAATGCGCACTTCTTTTTATAAAAATCATTAAAAACGAGTTATCTATCTTTTTATCTTTGTCAATCGTAATGGTCTTTTCTTATGAGAGTGAGCGATTCGGTCAATATTATAATAAGGAGAGTATGCGATACGTGCTACTTTGTAAGAGAATACTCAACTTTCGAAATACAAATATAATTTTAGTTAAATTATATTATTATTTGTAATGTAAATTCAATTTAATTTAATTAATAATTATTTACTTCGTTGATAATAATAATTTTCCGTTAATAAGATTCAATTTAATTGTTACATACTGTAATGTAATAAGTAAAGTTAAATTTATTATTGGGTGTATACCTAAATAAAAAAAACATTTTGTTTATTATTATAAGGTGTACTTATTACGGTCCTATATAAGTCGAATCAAATGCTTAGGCTCCAAACATTGTTCACTTCCCGGAAATCGCATCATCCTGTCCATTTTCGATCTATTTGAACTCCGAAATCCTTGTAGTGTAATGTGAATACATAGATAAATTTACCCATTTTTATGAACATATTATTACTTATATCGTATTTGGATAAAGAAATCAACGTCTCGGACCCCTTACAGGTCCCATGGTCACTACTGACTGAGATGATAAAGTTATCAACCAGTTATATATCGTTGTCGATATAGTTTTAGCGAAACGTTGGTTCATTTATGCGCGATTTAGACCCGAAAAAATAGTCATTACTATTCTTGATTATTCTTGAAAACAAACAACGTTTGTATTCTATAATAGAATTTGAATTATCAAAATGGTGCTATTTTTTTACGTCACAATATTTTCGGTAACCAGCCGACTAGGTGCCTAGTAAACTTAGAGTTATATGGTTCAGAGAGTTCTTCAAGACATGTCAGTGTGATAGATTATAGTCTGATTACTATCCTTAGATGCCACAGTAACATTCTATTTTTCTTTGAATATGCCTAATTATAGATAATCTAAAATCGGCCGATATTATGTGGTGAATTGTAGAAAAACGAAGCGAACTATATATATGCCTTAATCTTTGAATAATTAAACTGCCTCTGTGGCCGAACGGTTACCATGCCTGACTGCCACGCAGAGGTCCCAGGTTCGATTCCCGGGCCGGGAGAAATATTTGTATGGCCTACATTTATTTCTCTCGTGAGTTTGGGTGTAATTTGTGGTTGTCTATGTATGTCTCCATGGCACCCGCGACACAGGGTTTCCCTAGTGCGGGGCTATGTTGATTGTGAGCGTTATTATTATTTAAAAAAAAAAAAAAAAAAAAATTAACCTAACAAAACACGTATAGAGCCTCCTTTAACAATCCAATTTCCCTATAAATACATAAGTACTTAAGATAAATAGAGTTGAGAGTGATATAAATTTGTTTTCCTCGTCTTATTTCGTATTCTACTTAGGTATCATTCGTTTTATAAACTCTTTAAGTCATTTATAATATTACGTTAGTAAAATGTTGTTTATAACATGTATAATAGTATTAATTCACACTCATAGCCCCGCACTACGGAGACCCTGTATCGTGGGTACCACGGACACATTATATAGACAATCACAAATTACTCCCAAACTCTCGAGAGAAAAATAAATGTAGGTCATGCAAAGATTTCTCTCGGCCCGAGAATCGAAACGGGGACCTTGCTTGAGTTTGATAATAAATGAAAAGTTGAACAATATATTAATCATGTAGGTACTAGACAAACACACTAGTCACATGTTCTCATACTAAGGAATTATCTGTACAATGAATGCCTACCGGGAATCGTACCCGAGACCCCCTCATCTAGCACTAATCGCTGGCCATCCGAGGTTGTTAAAGTGTTTGAAAATAAAAAAAAAACAGTTCATGAAAGGAGCTTCCTTTCCCCATCCTTTCACCACGATAGGAATCATTATAGTGTAAGACATCAATACGATATTCAGGACATATAGGACTTCAGAAATGTATAGGAGTTTATGGTTTTTCCCTCTGAATTTCAAACTGGCTTTCAAGTTTGACCCCAGCAATAGTATTATATAAGTCATATATATTATAACTGTAAAATTTGTTTCCTTAATCATAATTAACCTCGGAAGTGCGGTATTATTTTTTCGCCTTTATTATTTAAAAAAATCATATAGCATATATTTTGATTTAATTCACGTGTCGGTGAATGTTAATTTTCCTGTATTTTTAGAATAAGAATACATGTACATTTCAAAAACCCCGAAAAGAACGGTGCGTTCGTGGAAATCTACATTGTCAGTGACTAGAGGTATACGTTTTATTATATTCCTCTTGCCTATGGCAAGAGGAATATTTTGTTTAGATAAATAAAAGAGCATTTACTTGAAAATCTATGTTGATGAGATTTAAAATATCGTAATATTCTTTGAGATAATTTTGAATTCAATAGCTATAGAATTTAAACTTAAAATGTAGTAAGCAACTATAGAATTAGTTATTAATCTTCTGTATATAGAAAATAGGTGCTTTATGATGCTTTATGTAGCTAGTATGATAAACGTAATCGTTTAACCTGAATGTTGAAAATAACCTAAAAATCTGCACTCAATTTGTAAAATTTAACAACTGACAAAAATCAACCTTATTGTTAATGTATGTAAAATTGAAAACAATTGAAAAGTACTAGAGAATGGTTTAATGAACAAAAACAAAGAGAAGGTATCTGAAAAGTTGCACAAACACATCATTCACCTGTGCCAGGGCCGGCTTCCGTGTAAAAACACAGTATTTTCATACAAACCAGTGCCTGTTACTATACACTATGATTGCCTCACCACTGCGTTCTTTAAAAGTAAATCTCAACGATTATTAGCTCTAAAGTTTCACACAATACGCGTGATTGACTTTGTGGCCGAACGGTTACCATGCCGGACTGCCACGCAGAGGTCCCAGGTTCGATTCCCGGGCCGGGAGAAATAGTTGTATGGCCTACAATTATTTCTCTCATGAGTTTGGGTGTAATTTGTGGTTGTCTATGTGTGTGTCCATGGCACCCGCGACACAGGGTTTCCCTAGTGCGGGGCTATGTTGAGTGTGTGCGTTATTACAATTACAATTATTACAATCAAAACTTCACTTTATTTCAAAACGTACACCTCTAGTCACTGACAATGTAGATTTCCATGAACGCACCGTTCTATTCGGAGTTTTTAAAATGTACATGTATTCTTATTCTAAAAATACAGAAAAATTAACATTCACCGAACAGTGAATTAAATCAAAATATATGTTATATGATTTTTTTTGTAATAATAAGGGCGAAAGAATAATACCGCACTTCCGAGATTAATTATGATTAAGAAAACAAATAAGTTTTTCACCTCAGTGTGTCCGCAATGTGGGGCTTCTTAAATATGTAATAAAAAATTAAACTAAATTTCAATAAAAAACCTTATCGAATATTATCAGATTTAGAATATCGAAATTGCTTAATGATATTTCAGTATGCATCGTTAGGGTAAGCTTCGATGGCTCAGGGGTATCCATAAAGATTTCCCACCCGCCAAAAAAAAAAGAAAAAAAAAAAGGGTAAGCTTCGATAAGTTGAACACGTTAATTAATTTTAACTGTTTTTAAATGAGAGTTTTGTGCTCTATTATTTATTTTTTAAAACGGTCATTAAACCATGTGCGACTTAGCCGAGTTTTGGTTACTGGACGGCAGTTCTGAGGTACCCTCTGTCAAATGAGTTATCGCGTAATATACATACAAAAAAAAACAATTGAGAACCTGCTCCTTTTTTCATGTCGGTTAAAAAAGAACTAACTCAGCTTCACTCAGCAACAAACCAATTACCTTTATGAAGTAATGGAATAGATTTCTACATAATAATAAGGTTCCAGCATTTGGAGTTGTTATTAAATAATTTAGTAAGGAAAGATCCTTAAAAATCGGTGCAGTAATTTCCAAGATTTTCACATTATTCACAATGGTTTGAAATATTATTTCATCACGACTAATGTGGCTGGATTTCACCAATGTACGCAACTTCGAAATAAAACTCATAGATACATGCCGCCACCGGGATTTGAAACGTGGATCTCTCATTTGAGAAGCTGCAGTTCTACAATCGTGTTTAAAAGTCAAAACTAACAGCAGCGTTTCAATTCGAACCCTTGAAATCGATCGATTTTGACATTTGAATGTTGCAAAAAAAGATATGGCCGATGTGGTCACGCATTCCTGCATACGTAATAGTATTGTTACAAATGTAATATTATTAAATTAGTGTACATGGAAAAACAGATAAGTATACAAACGATTTTTTAGTTAAGGAAAACGTATACACCACTACGATTCTGCTTCAAACCCAAGTCTGGAGTACCGTAGTGTATAAATTGGAGACCTGGGCAATCACAAAACAAGTACAGTGAGAGATTGTAGTCATTTGGCATGTGGTGCTAGAAGCGAACATAAAATAATAGAGAAAGTAAACTGAATTCAGAATATATCAAATATAGAAACTTTAAAAACTTACAGGGTTACAGAAATGTTTTGAGGATAATAGAGAACAGAAGAGGGAGAATGTTCAGACATCTTTTACGTGGTGAATTTTTAAAACTTATAATTGAGAGGAATATAGAAGAAGAAAGAAAGAAAGGAACATAAAGAATGGTGTACAGAGAACAAAAAAGGAGCGTCAAAGATACTTTATAATTTTATCGCAAATTTATCTTTAATTTGCTAACATACATGAGAATTGTAAGGCACTAACGGTAGTAATACACTTGATATAACAAGGCCATTTTATCTGCAAAATGATACTTTTCATAATAGAACTTTAAAGATTCTACGAACAAAATTAGTCCATGTATTTTTTATGCTCACATAGGAGAGATAAAATTCATTTGTTTCATGTAGTTCGTATTGCTTTTATAACTTTCATGTGACACTTTTATCACATTTTTGGTGTATGATCACATGTGGCTTTATTTTACCAAGGATACGAATCTTGTCTATCTATTCAAAGAGAATAGAAGTATAAACTCCTCAAAAGTCAGGATAGGATATTTAAAAATATACTGTTGCAATTATCGTACATTTGCGAAGTTACTTAAACACCTAGGTGGCCGAACGGTTACCATGCTGGACTGCTGCCCAGAGATTCGAGGGCCGGGAGAAATATTTGTATGGCCTGCACCTTGTAGCAGTAGAGCTCCTTGTGAAAGACCACCTTACCTATTTCTGCCGCCAAGCAGTAATGACAGCATTACTGTGTTCCGGTTTAGAAGGGTAAGTGGCACTATGGACAAGCGTGTAGCTTATCATCAGGCGCATGACTTTTTCATCCTGTCACTTGGTATTATATAAAAAAATCTCTTGTGAGTTCGGGTGTAATTTGTCGTCTTTGTGTGTCCATGCCACCCGCGATACAAGGTTTCCCTAGTGCTATGAGTATGAGCGTTGTTATAAAAAAACTTCCCATCTAATTTGAATTACAATCACATTCGAAGAATTTATAAACGCGGAAAGTAAACGGAATTTCAATTTAAACATTGAGCTAGAGCAGGTGTGAAAGTACAGGTCATAGTTGATTCGACTCTACTATTATGTAGTTTGGTCTACGTAACCAGTGGTCTATGGCTGCGTTGCGCATCTTAAGTAACTTGAATGGCAAACAGTTGATAATTTTCCTCAACGTTTGGTTTAGTATTTCTTACTTTTACTTCACATACCATCTCTTTAACGCTGTTAAAGTTGTGATAACGATTTATTTCCAATTATAAGTCGTCCAGCTTTGAGTACGTAATAAAGTTAGTATTAAAATTAACAACATTTTATTATAATGAGAGTGAAAGTTATTTACCTGTACATTTGTTTTATCTTCCTTTGAATATTGATGTTTATTAGCCTAAGTACAAATCCCGTCCAGGTTAAACCCATTACACATTCCACTGCTGAGTACGGGTCTCCTCTTAGGAAAGAACATAGTTAACCACTATGACCCAATGGTGTGGCACAACGAGTAGGAGACAACAATTTTTTCAAGGTTTCTAGGGAAGCAGCTTTTTCTGCCGTCAAGCAGTAATTTGAGCATTACTCAGATCTTTGCGATTTAAATCTCCAAATAGCACTGCAATGGATAGGCGTGTCCCTTACCACCAGGCGCACGACTTGTTTGTCCCCTCGCAAGTCATCATAAAAAAATCTTTACAGTCACTGGGATTCTCTGAGTGTACAAACCTAAATATATAATTCCCTAAGGGTCAAGTTATTTTGCGCCGAAACCAATTGAAAGCTAATTTTTGTAGCGATATTGTATATAGCATAGCTTTATGGTCTTTAAAATCTTCGGCGAAATTCTTGCGCATGCCGCGGAAGATTTTTTATCGTATCTGGTTTGTACGTTACACAATTGACCATAAAATTAATTATGGTATGTACAATAACGTTAAAAAATTCGCTTCTATTCCGTTCCGCCGCAATATAAATTGAGCCTAAGGGCCCGTGTAAATAAACGTATATAATGTGCGAAGTTATACAGACCCAGACAATATTACCTCTAAGATCCTATAAACGTCCAGTGTACAATATAATGAAAATATTGTATTCAAAAGTGCTATATATTCTATACAATATTGGGTATCTAGAAAAATAAATTTTTCCTACGAAATAGCACTTGCATAGGCCTGAAACATTTAGTTATTTTTAGTGCATTTTAATGTACATTGGGCTTTTAGTGCATTGCCTTACAATTATATGGACGTCGGGTCCGCGCTAACAAGTGTCCGCACTTGTAAGGCGCTAAAATCGTATACAGAGCGCCAAACTCCGCTTTAGTCTTCATTTGTTCGACTGACAGCGCGATACTGCGATGACATTACAATTTAAATTTCGAATAGGTTGACTTGGGACATTTTTTTCGTGGTTTTTGTATTAGACCCGTCGTCCATTTATTTGTAAGTCAATGTTTTAGTGCTATACTTTGTACCATAAAGCAGAACTATGAAATTCCGGATCAATGATTAGGAAGAGCACAGGCGTCCTAACGTCTGGTTTCCCACAACCAACAACGTATTTGTTACATTAAGGACACTTTAATATTAAATACCATTATGTCTATTACGTAGACCTCGTATAACACTTTCTATTAGATGAACTGTCCACTCGATTCTTGATATGATCGACTGATTATAAAAAATATGTAATCGCTGTGTGCAAACTCTCTCTAGAATTTTTGCGCAAAGACGATACAACCGGGGCAGTGCATACATTATATCAAACCTAGTTTCTAATATCTGATATAATTCAGAAACCCTATTTCAAAATAGAAGAATGTTATACAACCTTAGCAAATTAACCAACAAAGATTGTCTATGACATAACGGTATCGGCAAAATTTTATTCAAACTTAGCATACGGCAACATTCATTTGCATTTTGCAGCTTTGTCACGACACAAATTTGTATATTACGTACATTATTTAACTTTGGTGCATTAAAAGCGATGAGTTATATTAAGGATCGAAAAGGGTTTTCCTCTGATCACAGGTTAAGCCTTTACAGTGTATGGATTATATTCAAGATTGTAGAGGACCGAGATTAACTTCAAATTAGTTAAAGCAATTTATGAAAATTTGCATAAGTACCTACTGGAACATAATAAAATAATTTATATAATTTTTAAGTTTTTATTGGATGTCGCGATAGTAATACTACAACCATGATATTCAATTATATTTTGTGAAATTGCTCCATTAGTTTGTTATAATTATTAATAAATAGTACTCTGTACTGAGTACAGAGTACTAAAAAAACCGACCGCAAAATTCATTCATCCCCTAGTTTGCCACCCTTAGAGGTGAAATAGTTTCTTTCAATTTAAATAAGACTACTACTAAGGTACCTTCTTTCCAACAAAAAAACAATCATCAAAAACGGTTCATAAATCTCAGTTATCGCGTAACATAAATAAAAAAAAACATACAGTCGAATTGAGAATCTCCTCCTTTTTGAAGTCGGTTAAAAAGATTTGAGGTCCGATTAGAACCGGAATCGAAATAAATTTCCCACAGATGGCGGTACGGCTTAAAAAGTCGTTAAAAAGATCTGCTACAGTTGTTAGTTGGCATAGCGTCTGGACTTCGTCGGTTCGAAACCGGCCGGATAAGGAGTTTTGTCAAAATGTCCGAACTTTCTTATTAATAATTATAACAATTTATTATAATTATTAATACAAAGATCGAACACTTAGAAAAAACACTCAGAAAAAATTCCTTCGATCCGGTCGGATTCGAACCGACGTCTTCTTGCATACCGTGCCAGACGCTATACCAACTAAGCCACGGAACGAACCAACGGACCTCACGAATTTTTCTATGTGTTTGCGTCGTGTCTTTGTACTTGGTCTTTCAACGACTTTTTAGTCGTAGCGCCATCTATGAGAAATCTATTACAGATTTATCACCCAGTTAGTACCTTTACAGCTACCAGTCCTGGCGAGAGATGTCGCTATTCACTGCATTAATTAAATTTTTATTGAATTTATTTTCAATTATTTTTTGTGAAATTACTCCACTAGTTTGTTATAATTATTAATACAAAGATCGAACACTTAGAAAAAACACTCAGAAAACTAGTGGAGTAATTTCACAAAAAATAATTGAATATAAATTCAATAAAAATTTAATTATAACAATTTATTTAATATTATCAATGTTACAATAATGTTAAAAAGGTGTAAGAAACAAGCCAGATCTTCCTACGGAAGAAAGAAGGGCACAAGCAGCAATTTCTAAATTGGTAGATAAATGATTTTAAATATTTCTTTAGGTTTTTCTGATAAAAATAATTGTTAAAATATACATTAGATATTAAGTAGTTTATTTATGTTATAAATACATACCATACAGACAGAGACTTTAATTGTATTTTATCAGCCATTTTAAAAAACACCTTAATTTTCTCGGGATGGCATAAGTAATTTTAATGTAACTTTTAATACTTGCAAAACTCACGTCAAATAGAACTAAAAGACCACAATTCTATTCAGTTGTGCCTTTTTGTGTTATTATATTGTAATTGTACTACATAATAAGGGTACATTGCTAAAAAAAATGATTTCGTAAAATATGACGTTTTGCAGTAAAAAACCTGATTCAGTTTTATGTATATTCAACAATTATTAAGATATATTGCCACAAGAAAATGCTAGATTGACCTTTATTGCCTGATCCCGAAAGCCAGAACCGTTTACTTCAGTAAAAACGTTTAGTTCTGCCACATTATATTGTCATACGACATTTTAATGTGAGGCGCCGCTTGTAATATTTATTTTGCAGAAGTGTGCAGTTACAGCAATCTATAAATTAAGCTCACGTACCTCACTTAGGGAGATTTCTAGGGAAATTGACAAATTGTTCTCTGCGTCACAGCATATTAACTGCCTCCGTTACCATGCCGGACTGCCACGCAGAGGTCCCAGGTTCGATTCCCGGGCCGGGAAAAATATTTGTACGGCCTACATTTAGGTGTAATTTGTGGTTATATGGCACCCGCGACACAGGGTTTCCGTAGTGCGAGGCTATGTTGAGTGTGTGAGTGTGTGCATAAAAAAATGTATACTTTTTGTATAATAAACGGAATGACGTACATAATTTTAATACTAGACGTAAATGGAAGCTCGTGTTACCGAAGTTCTTTAGGGGGTTCTCCATTCTTTTGTGGGGCAAGGTATTCAGTATTATAATAACATTCCAAAAGCTGTTTTGGACCTGTCCTTTGATAAGATTTATTTTAATTACCAAAGAGAGGATACCTATTACTCTGTTAGGGATTACATAAATGATAAGAAAGTTTGGTTTTAAAAATTGTGTAAATGTAACGATTTTAAAGTGTAATTTGTTTACCTACGAAATAAAGATAATTTTGATTTTGATTTTTGATTTTTGATTTATGTAACTCAATTTTGATAAAATGTTGTTACTTGTGCCATTTTTAAACTTAATATAATGACAATGCAACGTGCCTTTGTTTCCATCCAAAGTTATAATTACATTTTTACATAATAATGTAACTTAAGTATTAAATACGTAATTTTGCAATTTTCGTCCATTATAGCAAAGCTCAAGTTAACTGGTGGATATGAAGTGAAACAGTTGACGACACCCATTGACAACACCCGTCAATTGTTTCGAGTTCGGGCCAGCAAATCGAAGCGCAGTTGTTACAGTAATGATATGGCAGAATAGTTTTCAAACAAATTAAATGAGTTTTCGCCTCTATTTCTGGTTATGACACCAAGATATTAAATTATTTTTTGTGTAATTACTCCACTAGTTTGTTAGAATTATTAATACAAAGATCGAACACTCAGAAAAAATTCGGACAAACAGCAAACCGTGTCAGATGCTATGCCAACTAAGCCACGGAACGAACCCGCTTATTGCTATGTGCTTGTTGCAGAGCTTTGGTTTGGTTTTTTAACGACTTTTCTACCGCAGCGCCATTTGTGAGAAATCTATTTCACACAGATGGCGCTACACACAAAGAATCCTTTAACTTCTTATTGTACTAATAGATATGGTCAATTTTCTATTCGATTTTGTAAAATTAATTTTTGGTTTCAAAACTGTTTTTTAATAATATTAAATGACGGGACGAACAAGTAGTGCGCCTGGTGGTAAGCTAGGTGCCAGTCCATAACAGTTACAGTGCCACTCAGAGCTTTAAATCGCAAAGATCTGAGAAGCATTGCCACTGCGCCCGTCACCCTGAGATATAAGCAGACAAGTCCCACATGCCTGTAATTTCACTAGTGTGTCTATTAATACATAAAACAATGTGTTGCTACCATGAAAAGACTGCGACTCAGCGTAATCTGATCTTCCGTTGCAGTAGCAAATTAAGCTTGTTATATTTGTTTCGCATAATTATACCAATCATGGTTGAATATTCAAATGTTTTTATTGCTCAATTAACGTTAACAAATACCTGTACGAGAGACGATCTGGATCACGGGTAGAGATCTTCCCTTTCAGTCAAGGTGGCAACATACTATTCAAAGTTAATATAGTTCCAAAATACAAGAAGCATAGAGACGACAAGAAGAAGCAAAGGTATTAATTTGAAAAGTAAAAAACATAATTCACCATGAATATTACGATGAGAATCGTTTACATCAGAATTACCCCTTTATGCATTGACTTACAAATATATGGACGTCGGGTCCGCGCTAAAAAGTGTCCGCACTTGTAAGGCGCTAAAATCGTATACAGAGCGCCAAACTCCGCTTTAGTCTTCATTTGTTCGACTGACAGCGCGATACTGCGATGACATTACAATTTAAATTTCGAATAGGTTGACTTGAGACGTTTTTTTCGTGGTTTTTGTATTAGACCCGTCGTCCATTTATTTGTAAGTCAATGCCTTTATGAAATTAATTCAATAAAAAATCCCGTAGAAAAAGTGAATTAAAATGATGAACTTCTAAGCACGTGTAAACGCAGACAGAAGCAAGGTACATGGAGGGGGATTATCCCCCAGTCAACCTTTAACGCTAAATTATCCAATGAAAGTATTCTAATTATTACTTACACAACTTTTAATTAAAAATGAAAAGCTCAGACGGAGTCATTTTGTAATTACTGAAATATAAACATACGTATGTGGAGACACGACATTTGTTCATTTTGGAGTTGGGTAAATTAGTATTTATGTAGTCTGTGGGTAAATTGTAACTTTGACAAGCGAGTAAAGGAGGACTCTTTTTAATTTAATATGTGCCAGACGACCACACCAATTGCCTGGTCTCAAACTAGGGAATTCCCTATACCATGGGCTAACTGCCTCAGTGGCCGAACGGTTACTGTACGGGACTGCCACGCAGAGGTCCCAGGTTCGGTTCCTGGGCCGGGAGAAATATTTGTATGGCCTAAATTTATTTATCTCGTGAGGTTGGGTGTAATTTGTGGTTGTTTAGCTGTGTGTGCATGACATTCGCGATATGGCATTCATTATTATTATTATATCCACAGTGGAACATTAAATCGTCTAACGTGCATTTAGCAATCTTGAAAGTTTCAGCTTTTCCATATAACAAATAAAATTGAAAAAAAAAAAAAACACCCAGGTCAGAATCAATTTGGAAAATCATGTCCCAAATTGGTCCTACCGGGAATCGAACCCGGGACCTCAGCATCCAGTGCCATAATGTAAACCGTTAGGCCATGGCTTGTAACTTGAAAACCTTTTCTAATTTGTAACTTTTATTATATAAAACATGTTTTAAAAAGTACTTTATAGAAATGTAGCAAGCGGTTTACCCTAGCCAATTTCGTATTCAAATTTTGAAAGCTGTCTAAACAACGTAGCAAATTAGACCCAGACCCAAGTTTAATTGCTAAATCGTCCCTGAATTACCTAACGGTGTGTGATTGATGTGTTAACCCGTATGAAATACTTTAAAGTCATTACATTACAGTACATTTATGAAAATATGATTTATGTTAAGAACAGTATTTTCTTCATGCAAAATAGTGATCGGCTAAGAGAAAAACTGGTCCCCGTGTGCCTGTCTCTAAAGTTGCAAAACCATAGAAGCAGACGGAGCAGTACGACGAAGACGTCTTCACAAAGATGATGAAGAGGAAGCCCATCAGCCGTAAGCTGTATGGCACAGCAGGACCAGGATCGAACTTTCTTATGCGTCCAGTCATACCGACGACGCTGCTGTACCTGTCGCGACCACATTACTCTACGAAGTCTGAGGAGATAGTGGAGTACATCAGGCTGAAAGCCAAATACACTGTGAAGGTCGAGCGGTTGAAGTCCCGCCACAACGTGAATTTTAATTAGTTTTTGGTGAGAGTACCGATCGAACATCTGTCAACCTTCATGATGGAGGAGTTTTGGGCGAAGGGTGTTACATATCGGCGGTTCCGCGGCCGGTTACCTGACGCTAGATTGCGTCACACGTCGCCGACAAGTTCTATTCGTGTAGATTATAGTCTGTCTTTTTTGAAGATGAAATAAAATGACAATGCATTGCGCAAAAGTGTCGCCCGCTTGCGAGCAGCTAGTGATGGCAGTCGATAAATATTCTATCGACTATAGACTGAATATTGGTCACACTTAGGGTAAAACCGGGATAGATGCCGCAGTGGTATAGGTGCCTTGTTTTCAAAAATCTAACTTCCCCAAATCGCAAGAAAGAATAATTAGTTTACATAAGATAGACCACTCATCAAAGTTCCTGCAGGGCTTCGTGTGGAATAGACGCGTTTGGCTTGTGCATGCGTTTATCTCCGCGACAAACACGACAAGCGGTTCAAAATTTCAGACACTGTTGCATAACTTTGTAAGTTATAATAAATCCCGTTTTATTTTTATTATAACTATACACTGGTTCATTGACTGCGCACCTAAAAGGGCATCTATCCATATCGAATAGGACAGTCGCCTCGAGTTCACAAAGAGCTCTACTGCTAGCAGCTAACTCCCTGTGAAAGAGTTCGTTCAAGGGAAGTACTGCCACCTACCCTATTTCTGTCGCCAAACAGTAATATCAGCATTACTGTGTTCCAGTTTTGAAGGGTAAGGGTGCTGGTGAAATTACGGGCACGTGGGACTTGTCAACTTATGTCTCAGGGTGACAGGCGCAGTGGCAGTGTCCCTCAAACCTTTGCGATTTAAAGCTCTGAGTGGCACTGAGACTGTTAAGGATAGGCGTGTAGCTTACCATCAGGCTCACGACTTGTTCGTCCTGTCACTAAAAATTATAAATTATACAATTATAAAAAATAAGTTTAACTCTTGCAGATTGTCTCGATCTATGACATTTGAAACAAATATGGTACATGTTTCCAAATGTTTATATACAAAGAGCACTTAGTGAATTTCACACATTCTTTTCAGGAGAATCTGACTTACAAATTGACAGTAGATTTAAGTTAATGTGACGATTTCAAGTGTAATTTTTACCTATGAAATAAAGATATATTTTTACGTTTGAGTTGCACGAAACGAGCCATTCGTTTTTATATCTCTGGTGCATTCTGGACAACAATAGGTGAGTGCCCTATGCCGATTGGCAAAGCCTTTCACCACGATAGCAAGCATTACAGTGTAAGCTAACGATACGATAAGAAGAAGTTTGAGTTTGAGCATTAGGGCCTTTGTTTAATTCGGGAACCGCCTAAACATGAAAATGACGAAAATGAAATAATGAAAATACCATAACGGTCAAACATTTTTCGTAAACCTTCATTGTTTATCATGATGAACATTTTCGCTTTGTTATTTCTGTTATAATGTATGGAAGCAAATTTGAAAGGCTTTTGTAGCATGTAATGCAAATATTTCAGCGTATAACGTGTAACGCCAATGGTTTCCTAGAATTTTTTTTGCATGAACTCGTCCGAATTTACAGTTTCTTATACCATTTTAGCAAATAAAATTGAGTATGATTAACGAAGTATCAACTCACTTCATTATCCCTTTGCCGCAGGAAGGTGTTTTTATCAATACTGTATGTATTGAGTTTTTAAGGTTTCGCTATTGCTCTGCACTGGTAATGAAAGTACTTTAGGAAATGAAACAATTTTTCAGGATTTCAATTGCGATTATTTGTTTTTTCAAACAAACCAAAGTTTCGGGCCCTTTACAGGTCCCATGGTCACGATTCACTGTGACCATGTCAATAAGCGATTTAAATCCGGAAAAATAGTCTCATTTCCTATGTGTAACAATTGAGAAAACCTAAGAACTCGATTTGATTTTATTATTATTATTAAGATCTAACAGACACATTCCTTCGATCCAACTTGATTCAAACCAGCGTCTTTTTTATGATACCCATCTTCATCAACTTGCATCTGTATTTTCATGTGCACTAGACGATTAAGGAACACAATTTATTGAATGGTTCATGATAATTTTTCCCGCTGCTATGATAATAAGTTGCACGTTGATTCCGATCCACTGGCTTTGAATTCCATTGTGTACAGCTTACACACTGCACAAGATGTTATGCTATTAAGTCTTGATTCAACGGTTTCGTACAGACTTTTACGGGAGTTTTTACAAACGTTAGTGTTTTCAACAGTATTAATTTGGTATGATCATTTTTGTAGCAGTAGAACTCCTTCTGCTCCTTGTGTGATCATTATTGCGTTCCGGTTTTGAAGCGTGCTTGTGAAATTATAAGCATATGGGGCTCGTCAATTTATGTGATAGCACTGCAACTGTTATGGACAGGCGTGTCGCTTACCCCCAGGCGCCCATCTTGTTCGTCCCGTCACTTGGCATTATAAAAAAAAACAAATTGGTAAAAAATCGTGTTGCGTCTTGTTGCATATTTTTAATAACAAATGTTACCTTAAATAGTCTGATAGCCCCAAAAATGTTTAGATAGAGACAGCAAAAATATTGTAAGCGCCAAGGAAGGAATAACCCATTGTTTAAAAAAAACCTTTTACACTATTGTTTACAAAATTCATTATTATACTAAAATTCAATTTAGTATTACATTTATATGTAAAAATATTTAATAAAGCCCTCTTCAGTAAAATTTGTTTTTTGTCGCTTACACTACGTCGGCAGTAAAGGCTCGACATCATGATGAAACCTTTGATAAACGTGTGAAGTTCCCAAATGCGCCTTGGATGTGGTGTACTGCGGCCCGAACCTTCTTAGAGGAGTCTCGTGTTGATGGTAATGGAAACGACCATTGGGCTTCCATTATTTTCGACAAGCGTAGAGGTTCTCCACATAATAACGGGGTCTGATTGCTTGTTCAAAGAAGTGTTTTCGCGTCTCTGCTTTATTGGACAACGTATACCGTTGATACATTGTTTGGTACGTTAGTTTTCGTTCGATTCTTTCACATTCCTACGTAAGTTGTCACCAATATATCTGATGTGATGTAAACATAAATACGGCTCGTTTTCCTGTTCTGCTTCAATTTCGGGACAAAAAATAATATAAAATGTAGATATGTTACATATTTACGAAGTCCCAAATTCTCGGTACGTACTTTGCAAAGTTATTAGTCGTCTTAAATTCGTAGAAATTCTCCAAGGTTTTCGGAAATTGCTGTGTTAGAAACCGTAGCATCAACATTATTATCGTTATCGGAGGTCATCGAGTATACAACCAGAAATAGAGACGACGAAATGTCATTTAATTTGTATGCAAACTATTCTGCGAAATCATTACGGTGACAACTGCGTTTCGATTGAACAGCCCGAATTCGAAACAATTGACGGGTGTCGTCAATTGTTTCACTTCAAATCGAGCAGTTTAACTTGAGCTTTGCTATAATAGGTGAAAATTGAAAAATTACATATTCAACATTTAATTACCGATGAAATGTGATACCGTTTGTTTTGTAATTAGATGTGTTGCTGTTTTTCCACACCACCGAATGTAACAGCCTCCCCGTTGTTAGAGACATTATCTTTATTACAATAAATACAGAATATTTTTAGAATATACGGAAACGTGCACACAGGTCAGTTGTTGGCGTTGTACTATTTCAGCTTCCTAATTTGTGATTTCAGCGCAAATGGGAGTTGATATTTAAAAGTGATATAAAGCCCATTTGCCTGATGAGTTGCCATGGATGGATGCTCCTTATTTCGTCTCAATTTCTGGTTACCTATATGCTCTATGTCGAAGGTTTTGTCGTGTTTAAATTTTAGGCAGACGGTTTTCGTATGTTGTTGGAACATTATCATGGGTTAACGTTATAAATGTCATGAGAGTTTTTTAAACTAAGAATAACAGCCAATGTTTTTCTAAATAATTTTGTGCATGGAATTTCGGATGAATTTTTTGTCAGTGCTCTTCAGACCTTTGAACGAATTTGTCGATGACTTGTTTATGCTTCGATAGAACATTTTTCAAATTGTCCATATACTTGTCTATATACTATATTGTTTCTTGTAGTTCGATAAAAGCACTTTTGACGTATGATCACTTGTGGCTTTATTATTGGGGGATTACGAAATGCTGCTGTATCATGAACAAAATAAGACAGAAATTCTCATCATTGTGATATTCGCCAGTGACTTACTTGGAAATACGATATTGTGAATTTTGTAACATATACATTGAACAGAAACCTGTTCCCTTTCCCTCTGTCGTATCGTCGAAATGGACTATCTTACATATAATTACGGCTATAAAAAGGCTGGTAAATAACTGCGTTGAGACATTGGTACTTTTTATTTTGTATAATTATATGCTATACTTATTCGTTATTTGCTTTTAGGCACTATTGTTGATGAAGCGGGAGTCGCGGTCGTGGATGTCTCACGATTCGCTAGTTATTAATAAATCAATCTATAAAACCAGTCCAGTAGAACCACAGAACCCAGTGGATTGATGGTGTGATATTTATACCTGTCTATCGTGAGATATCTATAGCGTTTTAAAAATTTATCATTTTATTGAATTAAAATTGATAATTTCGTTAAGGTTTCTTTTGTTAAAAACCACTTTATTATCTTGAAAGGCTCGGCAGAACAATTATTCAATACATCATCAAATCAATTGAAATGAAAAAAAAATATTTTACTATTTTGAAATGCTCCTTTAGGTGCCTAGCATGGCGCTAATTAAATTCGCACTCGCAATTCTATAGTTGTAGCAGTAGAGCTCCTAGTGAGAGAGTTCGTTCAGGGAAGTACTGCCTCCTTACCTATCTCTACCAATAAGCAGTAATGCGTACATTACTGCATTTTGCTTTTGAAGGATGAGCGTGCTGGTGAAATTACAGGCACATGGGACTTGTCAACTTATGTTTCAGGGTGACGGGCGCAGTGGCAGTGCCCCTTAGATCTTTATGATTTAAAGCTCTGAGTGGCACTGCAACTGTTCTAGACAGGCGTGTCGCTCACGACTTGTTCGTGCCGTCACTTGGTAACGTAAAAAAACATCGCTGTGCGTTGTATTATTATTAAGAAGACAAATTACGGCAAAATATAACAATTATCTTGACAATCACTGTAATTTTTAAGTTTAGGGAATGTTTGGCTACCATGATTTTTAATTACTTTTGTGAAATTACTTCAATAGTTTGTTATAATTATTAATACAAAGATCGTACACTTAGAAAAAAATCCTTCGAGCCGGCTGAAGTAGACCCAACGTCTGCCAGCAAACCATGCCAGACGCTATGCCAACTAGATAATAGAGACTCTCTAATCAGCTGCTGGTAGCTGTAAAGGCTGGCTGAGTGAAGAAATAGACTTCTCATAGATGGCGCAACGCCAAAAAAGTCATTAAAAACCAAGTAAGGTCCGCTATTTCGTTCCGTGACTTAGTTGGCATAGCGTCTAAGACTATCCTTACCAAATTCAAACAACAAAATATAAAACAACACTTGTAATAATATTTATAACTTTGTACATAGGACGCACTATAAGTTTCCGGATCTGGCCACTTACATGAACAATATTTAAAAAGTAATTACTACATTTGAAAATGGAACTCTTTGGCTGTAGAATACAGTTTGTTTCATCTGACTGTTGCTTGTTTTTATATTGTGGCGTCATTTTAGAAATTGGTTGTCTACGTCACCATGGATTTAACTCGTGAAAAACTTCGTAGTATGATTTTCGTGAACATTACGGCTTGGATGTAGAAATAAAGTGGCAGTAATTCTCAGGACGAACTTTTTTACAAGGAACTCTACTGCTATTAAAAAAGAAGTGTGTGTCATCGCTCCACATCACATGTTCTACCCATAACACTAAATGATTACTTCGCCGTTTTCCCTTAACGGGCATTTACGTCAAACTACTTTTTAAACACAGCACTACAAATATTTAACATACTTTTTGGATTTGCTTCTAATAAATTATTTACTTTTTAACGTTTCTCCTTATAGTTTTTAAAACTGTAGGTTACTTTTTGGTTGGAAATGTAATTGGAAAAGAAACAATTTTTTCAAATTATTCAGACATTTCGGTCTCTTTACGAATCCCATGGTCACGACTGACAGAGATGGTATAAGTCATCAACCAGTTACGTCTCATATCAATGCAGAACACCCTACTCTGACCTTACTTTTTTACTTACAATGGGATTTATAAAAAGAAAACAGTATGATTTCCCATACATTTTACATTTCAAGCGATAAAAAATATAATTTAAAAAAATATAAATTTTTTTTTTTTTTACTCTCCAGGCATTTCTACGGGATCTACATTCCTGTGCATCATTTTCATTACCGTCACAGACGTTCGCCGAATGGCGACACATCACGTGAGCGATCGCCTGCACCCGTAATCGCCGTGTTTTGACTCCTATGCTTGAGCTGAGCTTAATACGTTGTACCCCCTGAGCAATAACTTCAATTATAGCTATATACTTCTATTGGTATCATTATTTTCATGTAAACTGTGGTAACATCCACAACATAATATTCACTATATAAGTCTATGTATTCACTACATGTAGCAAACTCAGGGTCGTCTTTGGTGATCATGTAAAGGTATTATCGTTGAAATTATTTAAATACGAAGTCGTTCTCCGAACTTTTGTCTAATACAATTATGCAATTGTACAAGAGAAAGACCTCATAATATCCAAGAGTAGATAGAGTACGTGCACATTATGCAAAGGGTGCACTATGTAATTAGCAATTACACGCTCACGGTTACACTGCTAGGTTCTCATAGAATTACTAAAGTTGTTTAGAGATGTGACACAGTTTAAAGCTATTTATATTTTTAATATAAAATTCAAAAATATAAGAACAATAATAGTTACTTATTTAACGGAAACACCATATAATAGACGTTTATTTATACAGCAAATGAACATGACAACAAAACTGAAAGAAAGAAAAATCAATGAGCCTACAACCAGTCATTAACTATATAAGCAACAACGGAGACAATGGTGTATTAAAAACTGGTCGGCGAATCAAAGGGTACATAAATGTAAGAGACAAATCAACATTACTGATTGACTTATTTAATGTAGAATTCTACTATACACAATATTTTTAGTACCAGTAGACCTTGTGAAAGAGTTCGTCCAAAGTTCTGCTTCCTTAGCTATTTCTGCCGCCAAGCAGTAATGTGAGCATTACTGCGTTCTAGTTTTAAAGTGTAAGAGTGCTAGAGAAATTATAGGCACTTGAGACTTGGCAACTTATATCTCAGTTAAAACTCTGAGATGCACTGCAAGTACTATGAACAGCCGTGTCGCTTAAAACCAGGCGCATGATTTGTTCGTCCCGTTATTTTATAAAAAACAATATTTTCATCTAACGAAACTGTTACAAATTAACAGCAACAGTTACTGTGCTTGTCTCGTCTCTAAAAGTCGTCGTCATTCCGTATTAATATTACTGCGGTTCATGTTTTACATGAGTTTTATAATAATTCTCTCTTAGACGCTGCTCTGAAATATTTAGAAAATAATATTATTTTTCCGGATTTAAATCGCGTATATTTGTTTTTTGTTGAGTCAACCGTGACCATGGGATCTGTAAAGGGCGCGAAACGTCGGTTTATTTGAAAAAACAAATATACGCGATTGAAATCCGGAAAAATAGTTTCATTTCCTATGTGTAACAATCGCGAAAACCTAAGAACTCAATATTATTTTTATTAATCAATCTCTGTGAGCGGATTAACTTTGCAAGATAAAGTGACGTTTGTACAGATACTCATCAGTGCGGATGTTAGTAGAACCGACGCAAAAATGGAGGAAACTCCTAATGATATGAAGGCATAAACTCGACTTTTTTTGACAAAGACTAGAGGTGACGAGACACGTCGTGCACCTGATGGTAAGCGACACGTCTATCTATAACAGTTGCAGTACCACTCAGAGCTTTAAACCACAAAAATCTGAGGGGCACAGCCAATGCGCCCGTCACATGTGCTAGTAATTTCACAAACACCCTTACCCTAAAACTATATCGCAATAATGTTCGCATTACTGCTTGGCGGCAGAAAAATGTGAAGGCCTTTGTTATGCTGCGCAATAGTCATGGCCATAAAAATACGTAAGTTTAAGAGTGTCACCTCCCATATCAAATAACTTGATTTGAAAAAATTGAATCCTTAAGCAAAATAAATGATATTGGTGTTCAGCAACACTGAATCAAAATTTCTAACATCCGCTGGTTACTATTTGGAGGCGGTCACCGCCCAAAGCTCTGTGGTCCAAATTCCGTATCCTATCTTTGGCCGGTGATCGACTCAACCTTTTTTGTGACTACGACTTACATGTTTAGTTATAAGTACTGTAAGTGTAAGTTGTACAAACTAAATAAATAAATAAATAACACCGTCTAGATACTTATGGGTCCTATAAAAGTAAATCGTAAAGATCTAGTGTACTTAGACCTGATAATTAACACATAAAACTGAAATAAAAGAAGATCACACTCTGCAAGCCAACAACACATCGAGAAGCGTGAAACACGGAGTGCGGGCTCGTGCGCTCGTCTCGCGCCCGAACTCGGTGTGTTGTCGTCTATATAATACACGGAATTAGAGACCCGATCCGCGCCCGACAACACAATTCCTAAAAATTTTCACAATAGAAAACAAACACAAAATAACCTCGAAATTTTAAAAAGAAACCGCTCTATTCAATATGTACTTTACACATACCAATTTTTTTTTATATCAACTGAGCTAACTAGAACATGTATACTATACGATATAGTTAGTAGCAGTAGAGCTCCTTATGAAAGATTTCATCCAGGGTAGTACTGCCTACTCTACTCGAATTCAAAGTTTTCCCGTATAATAAATACGATTCAGTTTGTTTGAGCGGCTGGGTCACTAGCTATACGTTAGATTTTTTTTTATATTAAGTGACGGAACGAACAAGAGCTTTAAAAATGCAAAAATCTGAAGGACACTGCCACTGCACCCGTCACCTTGAGACGTAAGTTGACAAGTCCCATGTTCCTGTAATTTCACCAGCACCCTTACCTTTCAACCGGAACACACTAATGCTGACATTACTGCTTGGCGGCAGAATTAGGTAATGTGGCAATACTTCCCTGGACGAACTAAAAATTTTAAGTAGTTTACGATTATTTTTTTTACTAAGTTGCAAATGAAAAAGGGTAATAATAAAATGAAGCATAAAATTAAATAATAAAAGTATATTAATTCCATATTTTGCGTATAATACAGATTTATCTTACTGCGTTTACAGAAAGTGTCTACGTTTTTTTCGTTTGGCAACAGCAAATGTTATTTCATTTCTTTAACCATTATTTTCTCGGTTTTGAGTTTTTGTCACAATGGCCCTGTCAACTAACGGCGGCAGAGTCACATCACAATGTTTATAATTATCACGAGGACACGATTTAGAAAATAAGGCGAGGTATGTCACACATTATAACAGTATGTTCACTATTAGGATTAGGGTTGTTACTATGTTGTCTCAGATAAAAACCAGTTGTTGCACTTGTACTAATATTTGTTCCAAAATTTACTTCCTGCTTTGCGCTTGCGTTAAAATAATGTGATATGTGTTTCATTATTTAAAAAAAGGAATAAACTGCCCATCATTTACAATCTACTTACTAACCATCTCTGTCCATACCATCGCTGATCCGCTAGCATCAATGTTTGATCGATAAACGGGGGAAGCCGTTCACTAAGACAGGGACCGATTCTCGTACGAAGCGACATTTCTCGTATTACAAACAATGTCACATGCGATGCTTATGAAGTGTCACTAATTTTTTTTTTTATTACTTATGGATAGTACTTAACAGTCAACCTAAATATTTTATGAAAAACAATATTTATATTAAAATAGTTATCCAAAATTACATAATTTTATTAATAGCCTCTGTGGTCAAACGTTTACCATGCTGGACTGTCACGCAGATATCCCGGGTTCGATTCCTGCGCCGGGAGAAATATTTGAATGGCCTACATTTATTTCTCTCATGAGTTTGAGTGTAATTTGTGGTTGTCTTTGTGTGTGTTCATGGAACCCACGACGCGGTGTTTCCCTAGTGCGGGGCTGTGAGTATGAGTTTTATTATTGTTATTATTAAAGATAAAGAACAAAACAAAGTAGCAGTGGGGTTAGAAGATTTAAAATTTTCACGCACTTCACGCGGCGATATACTATTAATCTCAAATCTCTGATGTGCATAAAAATATCAATAGAGATGTCAAGACGTAAACTTTTGATCTGCTACTTTCCAGTTTTACCGATTGTATTCAAAACATAATCGATAAAACATTTACTATTTTATCAATAGCTCCTAAGCATAATTAGATTTAAATATATTAATTTAACGAAAGGCATCACTGTGCCATTTCACTGTCATAATTATATCGTTGTCAAAAATGTAATTTGTGTGAATATTGCGCCCTACTTTTTTTTTATAAAAATATAAAAGCGCATTGGACCTCCATCTCATCTAATGGAAAGTGACGATGAGGTCGAAGGTGTAACATGCACACCTGAATAATGCCTATTCACTCTCGCCTTATTATATAATTTACTCGCTCTATTAACATATTTGTCTCGTTTTTATGCGACCTCGCGAGAGACTACCCGGTTTCAACCGTTTGTGAACAGTCGTTGCATATATATTGTCATATTTTCTTTATCGTACAAGAATCGGCCCCCTGGACCATTACGATGCAATCCTCACTGCACTCGGATTGAACTTTCTAAATACACAAAAGATATTGAGACATAACCAAAATGTCTGCTGTATTTATGAGAATCCCATTGAGATTACGAATTATATAAACTGGTTTTTGCAATCGCATGCAGTTTTCGGTGAGCGGAGCTCTTTGGCTGTAATTATGAAACGCAGAATATCAACATCTAGGCATTAATTAGCATTTTTTTATAATATAATCCATACTTTGTTAGGAAGCAGCAATATTTTTTTATAACGGGCCGAGCAAGTCGTGCGTCTGATGGTAAGCTACTCGCCTGTCCATAACAGTTACAGTACCACTCAGAGCTTTAAATTGCAAAGATCTGAGGGGCTTTACCACTGCGCCCGTCAGGCACAGGTTGACAAGTCCCACGTGCCAGTAATTTCACCAGCACCCTTACCCTTCAAAACCGGAACACAGTAATGCTGACATTACTGCTTGGCGGCAGAAGTAGGTAAGGATGCAGTTCTACCCTGGAGAAACTTTTTCTTAAAAATAAATATATTATATATTATAAATATATTATTGAAAATAATATTAGGCTTTGGCCACTAATTAGGTACATGTTTAAATTACGTTACGTTATTTAAATTACACATGTGACCTTTTTATCACGTGTCTTAACAATTGGGCTATTGAATTTGTTCACGATTGCGACCAAGATGCTATTGCTACCTATACAGAACGCGTTGTTGTATTGTACACGCATCGAGTATATACACACGCTGCAATGAAGTTTTTTTATTAATGTTATAACAGTACAAAGTACAAAAAAAAACTGACCTCAAATGTTCTTGGAAGTATATCTCTTTGCCAAATTTTATTGAAATAATTACCGGAAAGTATGCGAAACCGGATTCATCCTCCAGTTTGCAGTTTAGAGGTGGGATATTTTCTTCAAATTTAAATGGGATCACTACTGAGGTACTCTCTGTCCAACAAAAAAAGAATCATCAAAATCATTTCTCAAATTATCGCGTAACATACATAGAAAAAACAAAAGAAAAAAAACAGTCGAATTGAGGACCTCCTCCTATTTTCGAAGTCGGTTAAAAATACAAGAATCTTATAATTATACTAAAAAGCAGCATTCAAAGTGATCATGATATTTTTTTTGATAATTATAAGTAAGTATCTGATAATTATCCGATATAAATCCGAAAATGACATTAATAACTCACAATACAAAAATCGAGTAGCATGGTGTTATCACTACAGTAATTTACTATCACTGCCATGTCAATTTGTCAGTTAGTCGTTATTCACGATGTTCATGATGCATTTCGTACCTACCACGTATTAAATAAGTATGCCCGATATGATAGTTTGTTATGTTATAAAGTTTAGAAACAATATCAATATCGTAATTGTACTATTTGCCTTGTAAATAACAACAACTTTCAGCTTCTTTGGTTTCTAAGATCAATATTATGTTTTATGCCTCAGGGCGCCTTCTAAAATTGCTTTACATTGACTAGAAATGATGTTATTATGATTATTTCTCATGATTTTTTTTATTTCAGCCGCTATGTTTTTTCGTAAATTTGGTTTATATAGAGACGCAAAAGTTTAAGTCCTGTCCGTAGCGCCGTATAAGGATTAAACAAATAAATAAATAACGCACACACTCAACATAGCCCCGCACTAGGGAAACCCTGTGTCGCGGGTGCCATGGACACACACATAGACAACCACAAATTACACCCAAACTCACGAGAGAAATAATTGTAGGTCATACAACTATTTCTCCCGGCCCGGGAATCGAACCTGGGACCTCTGCGTGGCAGTCCGGCATGGTAACCGTTCGGCCACGGAGGCAGCACAAGGAAGACATCTTTCAATTTGTTTTATTATCTTTCATCCCGCTACGTTACGTACGTGACACTTAAGGGTATATGCTCTAACATACTTAATCACGAACAGTACAGTTATAGTAACACAGCAAGCAAGAGACAATGCGCTAGAGAGGCAGAGAGATAGTTTACCAATAATAATGGGCCAGACAACCACTCCAATTACCTGATCTCCAAATAGAGAGTTTCCTTTAATATGAGATCCAGAACAACAAAAATCACTCCAGGGCATAACCCGCAACACCAAAAGCTCATTTCTTAAATTGGTTCTACATGGATTTTAATCCGGGTCCACCTCGGACTATCGAGGTTATCAAAACAAAAATAAATAATACGATTAATTCTTGAACAAAAAGTTATGGATTTTTTTTCCGGAAAAACTTTCATAAATTTCTCTCAAATGGCGCTAGGGCAAAAAAATCGCAAACAAGCATATTGAAAAATTCGTAAGGTCTGCTGGTTCGTTCCGTAGTTCATTTGGGAGAGTGTCAGGCACGGTATGCTGAAGGCGCTGGTTTGAATCCAGATCGAAGGCATTTTTACTGGTGTTCGATCTTTGTATTAATATTATAATTAGTAGAGTAATTTCACAAAAAAAATTGAATATCAAAATTTTTTTTGTAAAAAAGTCATCTATCTAGCCATCTATCGGAAACTTTTCGAAGAAATTATCTACTTTAATTTTTTTTTTAAATAAACTAGTTAATTTCTTATTGCAGAGAACTAACTTAATGTGGACCAATCTATACTATATATATATATATAGTACATAGTTTTAAAAAGAGATTATATTATATACCTACGTATAGAAAATCTCTTTTTTGTAGTTAGATGTCACTCAACGTTAAAAACTAAGAAATTGATAGTGGTAGATATCTGTCCGGTTACATTCTAATTAGTAATTTGAGTTTTATATAAATATGATTTTATTTCCAGACTTAGACAGGCTTTTAGTATAATTTGATAACTATTTGAACAATAAAGTCGCCATTTTTAAAACAAAACATCGATAAGCGCAGCGTTGTGAACTAACAGTGGTGCAACGTCACTAGAACAATAATCACGTGCGTGCAAAGCTCATAAAGCAATCACTGTAATATAAAAAGAGTTAATATTAATAATTACTAAGTTCAATAGAGTTTTGCAGAAGCATAATCATATTACAATAACCTGATCGTTAACAAAATTTCAGCAGTGTTAATGATAATAACAACTCAAAACTGACAAAGGGCAGCAGAAAAGTAGGTCTTTACAACCAGTAAGTACACAAAGTGCTGTAGAGATTTCAAAGTAACGAAGCCTTCGCTTTGCTAAAGGCTCATTATTGTATAATAAAATGAAGCGATGATGTACCGTGTTTCATCAAATACAGTATTACCGTAGTATAACAAGACAAGTAGAGTAACTCATAAAAATGGAACAAGTTTGCACGCCCGTCACGCGCCGTGTACAGACGCACACATTCGCATAATCTCGCGACGCACTCGCATTGCTCTGCGCAGGTCATCGCATGCATTCATTCATTCGGTCATTATTGAACCGAAGCGTTCGCTCGGTGTTTGTTTACGGTTGCTTGAACAAGAATGCCTCATAATCAGAATTGTTCAGCATTCCATTTCTAGTCATAATCATATTCCCATAATCGAGATATCAATCCGCGATGCTGATTTACAAATATCAGTAAATGCGTTTGGCAAAGCTGATACAGTGATGAATACCTTATTTTAACCGACTTCAAAAAAGGAGAAGGTTCTCAATTCGACTGTATGTTTTTTTTTGTATGTATTTTACGCAATAACTTAATATTTGTGAACCGATTTTCATGATTCTGTTTTTGTTGGAAGGGGGAAATTTTGAAGAATGTCATCCACCTAGAAGGGTGGCTGTTCACGCATGAAGATTCATTTCTATAAATAGCGCCTAACTTTAATTTAGGAGCAATTATTTTAATGGTTGATTTTGCTATTTCTCCAATTCAAGACGTTTTTCTCTCAATATACTTTGAGTAGTGAGATATTTCAATAAAACTTAGCAAATAGACGTAATTCCACGTACTTTTGCGGTCGGTTTTTTTAGTACTCTGTACTGAGATAATTTCAAATTGTGATTGACTAAATTTAGAAACCTCGTATCGGATCGGGCAATTAAAGTTTAAAACATAATTTGTACACCTCTATTTAGTTATAAAATAAAGGTATAATCATAAATTGTCACGTAAATATTTGTAGTAATTCTGTTTTTTGTACCTAATCAACAGTTCGTATTAATGGAGGTTACGAGAACAACTAAAATAATAACTTGGCAACCCTAGGCTCCGAAGGAATAGTAGGCATCGATATGCGCCGGGAGTTGGACTACTTGTCTCATTAATTATACTATGGTATTACGTTATTATGACTAAGCAACTTAATGTGAATGGTTGCTATTACACGACTCTTCTTCGCTCCGTTTTAGTAAATGACCGACAGAGGATTTAAAGTAGATAATATAGTGAATAGCATAATGTAACAACAATAAGAAAAAAATATCAATATGACCGAAATTGACGTTGAACACGTTGCGTAATTAAAGGTCAAAAGTGTAAATGTTAATTAATGCTTCCAGCTATAATTAACTCTTAAGAATGGCTATTACGATTAAACAATTATGATTATAACAGTTGCATTGTACGTAACAGGTATTTTTACAATTAGGTAGGTAATTGTTCAGTGATCACTTTTTTGCACATCGTCTGATTTGTGATGTAACTGGACGTCCTCGTTGTAAAGCTCTCTTTCGAGAAAAAAAATTCGAATTTATTTTTATAGTGGTGGTAAGTTACATAGCTAACTAGTAGATTTTTTCAGTACCAGTAGATTTCTTTGTGAAAGAGTTCGTCCAGAGGTTAGAGGTACTGGTGAAAATACAAGCACATGAGACTTGTCAACTTATGTCTCAGGGTGACGGGTGCAGTAGCAATGCCCATCAGATCGTACTGATTTAAGCTCTGAGCAGCACTACAACTGTTATGGAAAGGCGTGTCGCTTTCCACCAGGCGCACGACTTGTTCGTCCTGACACTCTGTATCATAAATAAAAAATAGAGAGATGGACTGTTTAGACACCCACCACAGGGCTGTTTGTTTGTATGTTTATAATATTTCTAAATGATAAGACTTCTATTAACATAGCAATGCATTAAATGATTGTGTTTTCGCAATTGTACACTTGAAAGATGAAACTTTTGATTTAAATTGCATATATTTGTTCTTCAAACAATAGCAATCCACTTTTTAAAAGTTTTTTATTTTTATTAAAAACTAAGTGCGCATTTGTCTTCTATCTCACTTGATGGAAAGTGACGATGAAGTCAACGATGAACCATGCACACCTAAATAATGCCTAATCACTCTCGCCTAGAAAAGGTCCAAGTTGTGACGTTCAGGGAACAAGTCTGTATGCAGGTAATTCCACGCCATAGCCGTTCGCCATATAAATGTGGAAGCGAGGCGCTTCGTGCTAATTCTTAGAATATCCACAACATAGGGGTGGAACCCCAGTCTACGCCTGGTTCCCCGATGATGGAAAGGGGAAGGTGGAATTAATTCGTGCAATGCCTTTGCACACTCTCCGTGATGTATGTAGTTTAAAAGGTGCATATTCTGTCTCCTTGTCCCTAGAAGTCCACTTCTGCTGACCTTAGGGCGTGTTGGGCACTATACAGGATTTTGTAGACATTCCTTATGTGGCAAACGTATCAAAGCGGAATTCCTTGAAGTTCTTCGACCAGTACATAGGGACAATAAATCCGGCTACAGTAAGACTGTTCATTGGATATTGGTTACACTGTCGACGTTTAGAGTACTTAGTAAGCATAGTTAACATTGCAAACATCCCTAGCATTGAGACAAGATGTTAAAATTCCATAATTTAGGTTATAGAGTTCGCAAAACGTGATCGCCTCTGGATAGGTTTGTGTAGTATGTCAAACATGCACTTTTCCTGGACTATGTTACGCAGTAACATTAAATCTGCGAGGTTCTGATTATAATTCCGTATAATTTTGGAGCTTCATAATGAATGTGAGAAGCGACGGTTACATAAATATTGTCAGTGGAATGATAAAAAGTCTAAGAGTGGTTACACACGGTGACGTTTAGTAGCGATACAAACGCGCGTTCGTGAAACGCGCGATTGCATTGCTACAGTTGCGATTTATAAGCGATTACATTGAAGCAATCATTATTACAATGAAGATACAGGACAAAAAACAGGTCGCGCGTCTTGTTGAGGATTCTTTCGCTATCTCCGAAATTCCCGCGTCTAATTTTTACGTTACACAATTGGCACAAAGTTTATTATATTTAATATAATTTAGTTTTTGAAATTCTCTTCCATGCCGTTCCGTGGCAATGTAAGTTGACCATAAAGCGCCAACTATACCTAATAGCGAATTACAACGAAACAAAGGACAAACATTATGAAAAATTGCTGAATTATCGGGTTACTGAAACGCTAAAAAATTACGAATATTGGACAGATTTCAACGGGTTCTCAACGGTAATGCCTGAGTTTTTTGAACTAAAGACATAAATAAATTAATGTTAGGCGTTTACGTTCGTACGTGATATGCAATCATTATATATTCTCTTCTTTGTAATTTGATTTTATAATGATGGATGTCGTAACAAGACACGTGAACGGCTATATCGGCGGTGGCAAATTGTAATGATTTTAAGAAAGGAGTTGGCCTTTGAAGCTATTTAAGGTCCCAGAAAGTTAAATGATTAAGTAAAGTAATTCAATTCATCAATATTATTATAACATAACGTAACACCAACAATTCTCAGACAGCGCTCCCTAACCTGAAGTTCTCGGACTCCCACTTTAGTACACGGACGTCCGCAACAAATAATGACATCACAAAGCGTCTTTGAATGCTTAGTATTGCAAAGTCTGAAGGGCACTGCCATTTTGCCTGAAACATAAGTTTACAAGTCCTATGTGCCTGTAATTTCACCGATGCACTTACCCTTCAAAACCACATTTAGCAATCCTAAAGTTTCATTTATGACAATGTAAAAACGTATGTTGTAAATGGAACCCTGTAATTTATCAATAATAACATGTATATTTTTAAAGTAAACAGTGGGGTTAGGCGACAAATCTACGTGACTCTTGTATGAAAATAACACCTAGATATACTACCATAAGGGATTCGCGTCATTTCGGCTTGGTTGCCGGGGGTTCGTAGTTGGGAAAGGTTGAGAACCGCTGTTCAATACTTCGAATTCTAATAAATTAAACTGCGGTCCCAATAATCACTTTCTAACCAAAGTTGTCAAAAGTTGTAGAATATTTAGACTATATTATTTGTAATAACTAATGCCATCTACTTTGCAAAATAATTGTGTCATATGTGTATTCTGTTGCCAAGCAGTAATGTCAGCATTACTGTGTTCCGGTTTTGAAGGGTAAGGGTGCTGGTGAAATTATAGGCACATTGGGATTGACAACTTATGTCTCAAGGTGACCCTCAGATCTTTGCAATTTAAAGCTCTTAGTGGCACTGCAACTGTTATAGACAGGCGTGTAGCTTACCATTAGGCGCACGACTTGCTAGTCCCGTCACTTGATATTATAAAAAAAGGCGATTTAAATACAATTTTCAATTCAATGAACAGAATTTCTAAAAAGTTTTTATAATAAAAAATTAAATGTGTTATAAAACCATTAGTCAATTAGCTAAAATTAATTTACACGTTTCAAATATTCTCATTTGAATTGTTAATGTCTAGATGAAAGACCATTAAAAGTTGTGTAGGACGATTTGTAAGTGACTTATGAAATTTGAATGTGAATATTATTGTAAGATGTTGTGCATAACCACTCAACGTCAGGTTATTCGTTCAACACTCGAGAAGACAAGTCACTTTCTTAATGTTATGAAACTTAATGACTAATGATAGATACTAGGATTGGATTGTATACAAAATGCAGATGAGCGTGTTAATAAAATGCATTTTTCTTTAATTTTAAACCGTAAACGAGTGAAAATTAAATTCAAAATCGTTCTTGCTAATAGAAAAGACAATTGAACTACTTTTCGTTAGCCGATATCAAACTGTTTTGAAATACACCTGATTGCACGGGTGTCTTCAATTATCAGGCGACTTGACATACGCTGGGGATATTCCAAAGATTCGCTCGAAGCGTTTCGCGTCCACATTATACGGTAGTGGAATTCCCTGCCCGTAGACGATCAAACGAAGTTATTTTGGGCCTTTTCAAGGCGAGAGTGAATAGGTATTATTTAAGTGCGTAGCAGTAGTAGAGCTCCTTGTGAAAGAATTTGTCCTGGCAAGTACTGCCTCCTTACCGTTGTGTATATAATTTGTGTGTGCGTGTGCATGCGTAAGTGCGTGCATAGTATGATATTATACCGCGTGTGCTTGTATATGTACTTGTGCGTGCGTGTTGTGTATATTGTGCGTTTCTTTAAATATCACAAATGAGTTCCGAGTGTGCTAACTCATAATTGAGCTGGCATATCTCTCTTTTCTACACGGAACATAGCATTTTAGGTATAGCTGCTGAAGAGGCTATTGCACGCAGAAATACGTGTAACATACATTAGGAGAATTTAATGCAATAGGAATTACAAAACAATAATGTATTCGCCCATTACTATTGCATAATTTTACATTCCGTTTTTTAGAAAGATTTTTATCTTAACAAATGTAAGATACTATCTTTAAAAATATTAGAATGTACAGACTTGATGAGTTTAGTCATAATTTTACCAGTTATATACTAGAATTCCATAAAAGTGCCGCCACATATTTGCATATTTAGTTACACGATTTATTAATAGTTTCTGAATAATATATAATTATGCTAGGTCGTCGTGTCGATGCTACGCAATGTTGTTTTTTTTATGTAACTTTTGATAAAATGTGACAGTTTGCAAAAAATATATACTGATAATTTTATATACAGTAATTTCACTCATTCTGCCTTCTTTGTTACTAACGTATTTGTATTTTATTTATTTTTATTTAGAAGATTTACAGCGAATTTTCAACAATAAATATATGTTGAGTAACAGATGATAATTCTAATTAAAAATCTCCACAAGTAGCACAAAAAATAAGTTACTAAGTTTTTACTCAGCAGAAACTAAAATATTTTTATTGAAATGTAAACAACATAATATTATTTTACACGTTGAGAACAGTTACACTTGCCAATACAGGGAAAAAAATAAAACTAAAAGGAAAAATATTGGACTCTATATAGCCCAACCAACAACACACACGTCTTAAAGACAAGAAGCAAAATAATGAGAGATAGATAATTACGTATTAGTATTGCTTAGTAAACGTTCGTCGAATCGAGCCTACACTGGTACCGAACATATCCGGGGTAGTACTGCCACCTTACCATTTTACACATTACCACCATTTCTGCCGCCAATCAGTAATGTCAGCATTACTGTGTTGCGGTTTTGAAGGGTAAGGGTACTGGTGAAATTACAGGTACATGGGACTTGTCAACTTATGTCTCAGGGTGACGGGTGCAGTGACAGTGCCCCTCAAATCTTTTTTTAGATTACATTTAAAGCTCTGAGTGGCACTGTAACAGTTATGGACAGGCGTGTAGCTTACCATCAGATACACTACTTGTTCGTCCCGTTATTAATAGACGATTGATTGTATTCCTCATTGCTCTGATAAAAAATTAATTTTGCCTATAATTGGCCTTCGTTCCGGGCACGCATAGTCGACGCCTGAGACTCAGCTGGTTGGTCCTAAAGGATCATTTAGACAGTAGTCGATGAGTCAATTTTACTGTTTATTATGTTATATAGGAAGAAAATGTCATTCACTTTTCGCCTATACTCGAGAGATACAAAATGATAACGCTTAGGTACAACGCTCCAGATAGACTGTAATTTTTTTAGTAACTTTTGGAAATATTGGCACTTAAAGTTTTTTCTTTGAAAATGTCAATTGCGCTGACTTTGCTTAACAAAAGAAAACTGAACTAAACTGGATATAAAAACCGCTTATAGGGAGTTGTCCATCTCGTTTCGATGATTCCACAGGGTCGTTTCAGAATCTTACGAAAGCTTAGTTGTCGACCAATTTCTTTTCATATTTATTCACAACACCCGAATCGAAAGGTCAAACTATCGTATTCGAAACCGAACCGAAATGACGTCACACCCATACGTTTATTCTTACTTCTCCACCAGCAAAGGCTACAAACGTTATTCAGAACACAGTTATGGAATGAAAGTTACCGAACGTCCCATTGTTTACAAAGCAAGAATGTAATATGGAAATCTGTTATTTTTTAAAATAAAATCAGGATTTTGTACAATTTTATTAATTTATTTTCATGCAAGACTAATGCATTCCTATATTTCAGGCCTTTAAAGTCTTAAAAATGTATATAAAAGAATTTTCATTTTTCTTATAATCTATGTCACCGACTAACTACGTAAAAGCTGTTTAACTCGGAATGTTCTGAATAGCTCGGAAAGCACCCTCCGGACGTTCGATTGGAACGATATCCAATCAAAACGAGTCGGTTAAAATATCGAAAAGTTCTGAATCACTCACACAAACTCAATATCGCTAAATGTCGAAACCAATGTATGGTTATGTTAAGAAGGGCAGCATTGTTGTATCAATTTTAGCTATATTAGAAATATTTACAGACTCGCCTGTTCAACACCGTTGCCAAGCAAATCACAATAACAACACATGATTTGAGGATTTCCGTGAAATAATTTGACCTATTTTGAACACAACATAATTTAAATTCTCGTTCTTACACCCCTGAACAAGATACTGACGCAAACAAAAGGCAAACGATAGGAGTAAAAGACGACCTTATTCCTAGGTAACAATCGCCAATGGTTATAGTGTAACATTATGACAGGTTACAATTTTTGTATGTGCTTGTTACAGATCTTTATTTTTGGTTTTCAACGACATTTTTACCATCTATGAGAATTCTATTTCTTCACACAGCCAGGTACCTTTACAGCTACCAGTATCTGATTAGAGATGTCGCTTTATTTTTTTTTTTGCTTTTTTATCAACAAAAAAGTCGATAAAAACCAATATTAAAGACCTGTAACAAGCATGTAGAAAAACTCGAAAGGTCGGCTGGTTCGTTCCGTGGTTTAATTGGTAAAACGTCTAGCATAGACTGTTGGAACGCAGGTTCGAATCCAGCCGGATCGAAGGAATTTTTCTTAGTGTTCGCGATCTTCGTATTAATAATTATAACAAAGTAGTGTAGTCATTTCACAAAAAAGTAAAAATATCATGATATTCAATAAAATAAATATTATTACTCTCCTCTTTTAAGCCCGGGGTTAAAAATATATCGGCCGTAATTGACTACCTCCGGATTTATAGAGCGCCATTTCCATCTCATGACTATCAAATTAGCGACGACATGTCACAAAAGTATACATGATTGACTGAGACGATTCTCTATAAATCCGAAATCAACCGATCTTTTCCTTCTAACGCTCCATGTATAATGTTATACGGCCTGGTATTCCATAAACAATACCTGACTTCTAAAGCTGTTACACAGCACTTTGCGGAATTTATCTTTTTCTTCTTGGCGTGCCGACAAAAATGTACAGACTCTTCAGAGAAGCAGTAGCTAGACACCGCTTTTGTTTTGTATGGGGAATTTCTGTCACTAAGGTAAAACCAGGAATATAGAGTCTCATTTGATTAGAGCTACGATGCGTCATTTAATGTGTTGTAGCGTTATTATGCGTTATTTATATAAATGCGGAATTTAATATGATGGTCTTAACACAATATCTAATAGATTCATACTAGTTGCATGTATTTGTGAGTATAATAATAATAATAAAGGTTTTTCCAATTATATTGTAATTCCTATTGAACGTTTTAGAATTATGATAGAGGACACGTGCAAATCAGTAAAGCTTACAAAACAAGAAGACAATTATAAAGCGCCAATTAACTTTGGGCCCAAAGTGGACTATGAGGGCCCAGTGACTTTTCTAGTGAGACTTTAGACAGTGGAACATCATACATGATAAAGTATTGTCGATCGACAATATCATGTGACTCGTTTAGCTCTTGCAGGTAGTCTCGATCTAAGATGTTTGAAATAAATATTGTAAATGATATGCATTCAAATGTATATTTACAAAGAGCATCTGCTAGAGTTTCTTGGTCATGTTTGGCAGGGAAATCTGCCTTATGAATGAGCAGTAGAGTTTAATCAATACATCGAGTATATAACCAGAAATAGAGATGAAATAAGGTCCATCCATCACTGGCAACTCATCACTCAAATGGTACTGATATCATTTTAAATAAATATCAGCTCTCATTTGCGCTGAAATCACAAATTCGAAAGCTGAAATAGTACAGCGCCAACAACTAACCTGTACGTACGTCTTCGTATATTCCAAAAAGATTCTGTATTTATTGCAATAAAGACAATATCTCTAACTATGGGGAACTGTTCCATTCCATAAATATTAAATTATGTAATTTTTCAATTTTCGTCCATTATAACAAAGCCCAAGTTAAACTGATCGACTTAAAGTGAAAAAATTTGACTTGTTTCAAATTCAGGCTGGCCAATCGAGGCACAGTTATCACCGTAATGATTTGGCAGAATAGTTTTCAAACAAATGAAATGACATTTCGTCTCGATGAATCAATATGACGATTTGTAATTTGCAAGTGTAATTTGCTTAACTATGAAATAAAAATGATTTGAGTTTAAGTTTGAGCATTGAGGAATTCTATAATTTCACATTTACACGTTTACTGGGTAACCCATGGCTTTCGTTTCTCTATAAAATAAACGCGAGGTAAATTTCAATAGAATCAAGGCTCATTTTATATTCAAACTTTGAGATTATGTTCATGCTGTGATGTTTTAGTTGTTTCTTGCTTTATGTTTATGGAATTTACTTTTTATTTAAAATTTGAGCCCTTTAGTTTTGGTTCTTAAAATGATGGCGCTTTATTTAGGGACTTTAGAATTCTGACGTTTTGGTTTTGGTCCTTAAATAGTGTTGCTTTATTTACGGACTTTACTTAAATTGGTGTTGATAGTTTTGACTTTTGCGAAGAAAATGTTATTAAATTCTGCAGCACTCCGAGAGTCGAAATAAATTTATTGTCACCTTTTTGACGCCGGCTTGCTATATACGGAAGATTATATATTATTTTAGATTATATTAGATATATTTATAGTCGAAACTAGTCGGACTGCTTCCGACTAAAATACTACGCGAGTAAGTCCCGTTACTTTTATATTATAATGTGTGATAACCGTGTAAAATACGGAAGAGCTGCTTACAGATCGACGGATGTGGACTAATCGTGATCGCATTACTGCCTATCGGTTTTGAAGGGTAAGAATGCTGGTGAAATTACAGGCACGTAGGACTTGTGAACTTATGTTTCAGGATGGCGGGCACAGTATTATTGTCAGATCTTTGCTATTTAAAGTTCTGCAACAGTTATGGATAGGCATGCCGCTTGGCACCGCCTGGTGCACAATTTATTCGCCCGCGCCATTGTGATTTTCTGCTACCACAGTCTTATTAAAAAATAACTAACACACACATTATTCCAGTTTTAAGATAGCCATTCATTCGACGCTGCTGTACCTGTCGCGGCGGCATTACTCCACGAAGTCTGAGCAGGTAGCGGAGTACATCAGATATAAAACCAAATACACCCTGAGTGTCGAGCGGTTGTAGTCCCGCCACAATGTGAATTTCAATTCATTTGTGGTGAGAGTACCGACAGAACATCTGTCGACCTTCATGAAGGAAGAATTTTGGTCGAAGGGTGTCTTATATCGGCGGTTCTGCGGCCGGTTACCCTGACACCATATTGCTTAGTTAGAGATAGTGTTTTATTATATTGTATGCATGTTAATCCTTACGGTATATATAATATTGGTCATGTGGCCTGAACTAAATACATAAATAAATAGCAAATAGCTGAGCAAGCATCATGAATAAGCTTTTTAGACATTAATATTCATCTAAAGTAATATCTATCATTACATTAAAATTCCCACTTCCCGGATTGCTCGTGAAAGAATCAATTAAAAGCATTTTCAGGTAAAGCGCAAGCCACACCGCGAGCGAAGCTTGCTAACTTAGCTTAGCTCACGAAGTTGCATGCAAACCACTACGCCAGCTAAGTTAGCTAATAAAGTATGTAGTAAGTGGTGACTATACGTGCGGGGGTGAAGGGGGACATATGTGACAAAGCTTGGCGGGATCGATGGGTTAGAGCGGTTACATGCATGCAATCGCGCGTTTGTATCGATGCAATCGCTTTGCTCTTGTTTAGTTAACTCGGTGTGAATCGAAGTATGAAAAGACTACGTGAGTTATGCTAAGATAGTTTAGCTTCGTTCGCGGTATGGCCTGCGCATAAAGCGCGACTTAGTAGTTACGACCTCGAAAAAAATAATTTATTAACTCTAGAATTCCCAAAATTATCGATAAGTGACAGGATTCATTTAGGACCGTGACCATAGAACCTGTAAAGCCCGAAACGTTGGTTTGTTTGAAAAAATAAATATACGCGATTTAAATCCGGAAAAATAGCTTCATTTCCTATGTGTAACAATCGCGAAAACCTAAGAACTCGATAAATTACAGGATTATTCATAAAGTATAAACAACCTAGTTGAATTATATACTAGCATCATAAATACCAACTTTTATTCCATTACTTTTTACAAAACGTAATAAATTTACCAACAATAAACCTTGTAACTTTTTGATGTGATGATACTTTTTAGATCTGTTTTTGGTAGTGAGTTCAAATGCGTAAACGTCTTCACTGACGAACCCATGCTACTGCGCTTTGCATCGGGCTGGTATGTACGCTAGCGCCATCTTGTGTTACCGCACAGAGTTATTACCGTTTAGAATATTTAAATAATTTTATTTTTCTACGAAAGTAAAATAAATGTGTTAAATTATTCAAAGTCATTAATTATTAGTCCTACGAGGTTAGCATGTTACAAATAACCCTGTTTGTAACCACTGTATTACTTTCATATGGCAGCCTTCGTTGTAAGTCGACTTTCAAGTAAAACGAATGCTACATAAATCTTGGGTGCTGTATTAGCATTCGAAACGCCTAATAAAATTAGTAAGACATGATTATTTAAGCCTTTATTCATAGATAATTGAAAATTTTACGCTCTTTTACAGTAAGGTCGCTTTATTCACGCATCGCCACTTTTTTATTAATAATAATAACGTACACACTCAACATAGCCCCGCACTAAGGAAACCCTGTATCGCGGGTGCCATCGACACACACATAGACAACCACAAATTACACCCAAACTCACGAGAGAAATAAATGTAGGCTATACAAATATTTCTCCCGGCGCGGGAATCGAACCTGGGACCTCTGCGTGGCAGTTCGGCATGGTAAGCGTTCGGCCACGGAGGCAGTTAACTAACTTTATCTGACGTTTCATCTAAAGCTATAAAAATACAAAACACTTTTTATATATTTATCTAAATCTGTTTGTAGTATTTATTATATATTTAGAAATAGGGATGCACGATTTATTGCTTTGAATCGATTTTTTTTATCCAGGGATCGAGTCGTATGCTCTTAAATCGATATCTTAAAAATCGTTTCAAAATTTGTAATAAATAAAACACCTTTATTATATGATTTAATTGCCATTTTAACATGTAATTATTTTTTTGCTTTACACGGATGCTAATCTTTTATATCTAATTAAACTTTTCAATAATAATGTCATCGTCGTTTAGCAAACGGCACTGCTGAAGTCGAAAATTGGCGGTTTTTATTTTTTAAAGTTACCGAAAGTCAAAATGAAACAAGAATATCAATGAAAATTATACAACCACAGCAAGTACAATTATTTATTATCCATAAATGGAGCACCTATTATTAACGATAGCTTGAAAAATCTGTTATACAATAACAGATGCAGTTTATTCACTCTCCTTTAAAATTGCTCGAAATTATTTATGCGGTGTTGTTTGCTAAGCACTTTATGTCCACTAACTTAATGTCCAAAGCATTGTGCCCCTCTTTATTTTCCGTTTCTACTTGACGAAACCATTAACAAGATGAGACTTTTGTTTGAATTATGAATACGATGCAGACGATTTGATTCGCCTTAACTTTGAATCGATTTGCATAAAAAAGAATCGATTAAAAAAATCGTTAGATGTGCATCTCTTTATTGAAAAAGCCCTTGGGAGGCCCTTGTCATGCAGTCTTTTTCTTTCATATTTAGTTAATCACTAATTACTAGGTCCCAACGTACCTCTAGCTACCGTTTGGACAGCGGACAAATGGTTCTCTCTAGAGGACAAGCCTAGCCAGTGTTTTGCTATGAGGAAAAGATGAAAAATAATGTCGTATCATTGGTACACCAAAGTCGCAAGTGATTGTACACAATATTTATGAGGTCCGCTGGTTCGTTCCGTGGCTTAGTCGGTACAGCGTCTGGCACGGTTTGCTAGGAAACGTCTCGTTTGGGAGTCATAAAAATGATACGAACTACGTGAAACAAATTATGTACATGTCATCATCTTCAGTTTACACATCCTTTGTTGGACATAAGCCTGCCCTAGAGCACGCGGATCGATGGTTTGTATCTATGATATTATATATAAGTATTGTAAACGAGACATGTGAACAAACCTCTATTTACAAAGACCAACGCCCTGAGTTTCTTATTCATTCTTCTCAGAGAACTTTTTACTTTACTCATGTATTTTATATGCTCGTAATAATATACATAATTACATTAAGAAAGAAGATAACTATAATATTAACCATAGAACTAAGCCCAAACTCATGGTACCACGATTTCGTTTAACTAAAGTAAACGACTCTTTTATGGGTAACTGTATAGGTTTTTACAATAAGATTCCGGAGCATATATTAAGATTATCATTTCCTAAGTTTAAAAACTGCATTAAAAATATTTTAATTGAAAAGTCATATTACAAAATTGAAGATTACGTGTTAGATAAAAATGTATTGACCAGACGACACGGCTCCACACAAATTTGATTCAAAGTGTATTCCATAGCATTTAAGTTTATTCGAAAAGAGCAATCCCTAGAGTTTCTTTCTCGTTCTTCTCAGAGAAGTTGGCATAGTGAACGAGCAGTAGCTTAAAAGTAACGTTTTCAAGTGTAAATTTATTTTACCTATGAAATAAATGATTCTTTGAGTTCGACTTAGAAATGTGCCTTACGAATGAGGAGTAGAGTTTAATGAATGTGACGACTTCAAGTGGCCTATGAAATAAATAGAATTTGGTTTGGTTTCATTCAAGATATCATCATCAACATCGTCATTAGCTTACACGCGTCCACTGCTGGTCTCCCGGTCCTCTCCACCGCCCACATCCAGCCGCTGCCGCCCACCTTTCTCAGGTCGTCTGTCCATCTTGCCAAAGGGCAACCTATACTACGTATTAAGTACGTGAGACTTTTTATAACTCGCCCACTCGTATTTGATTATAAAAAGTTATGGACTAGGTTCATGTTTAAACCTTTATTAAAAAATATAACGTAAGAAGTTGGAGATGTGACCTTATTACACCAAGGGTGCGCTATAGACAAAAATCGGTTTTTAAATAGTTCTTTTTTGCCAAACGGCTACGTCTTTGTGCCTGGTACAAAACATTTTATGAGATTAGTAACTCATAATGAAATAATTTGAATTTTAATAATTTCACAAATATAGTGACCTTAATCTATCCAGGAACACAGTGACGCGTTTACGGAGACTCTTTTAATTAGCAAAAGTATGTTCTTTTTTTAAAGTCATTAATAGTTCGAACTATAATGAAATTTTTCAGTTCTGTAACGACAGTAGCGAGTACCATAGACAAAAAAAATTGGTTCAGAACTAAAAACAGTGCCTTTGGGATATAGTTTATGATCTTAGAATAATAACGCATAGAAGCCTAGTCCGCACACGCTAAGTGAGGCAAATTGAAGCGCACCCAAAGGGCCTACGCGAGCGGGCGGGCCTTCAGTGCTCAAGGTCAACTTGCACCGCGAACAGCTCAAGAATTTTAGCTAAAAATGACGAAATGTGCGGTAAATGAGTGTAAAAATACGTCAGACAAACATAAAATAGATACTAACATCACATTCCACAAGGAAGTAACGCGTTTCAACTTGTATTTTTATATAAATATTCACTAAAACAGAAAATTAACCTACTACTAAAACTAGCCTACATGAATTTCGATTTTTGCCTCACTTGTGACAGTTCGTTTGATATGAAACTATCATTCTATGCGTTATTATTCTAAGTTTATGATATTATAATTGCCA
Source organism: Hyposmocoma kahamanoa (assembly GCF_003589595.1). Lineage (NCBI taxonomy): Eukaryota > Metazoa > Arthropoda > Insecta > Lepidoptera > Cosmopterigidae > Hyposmocoma > Hyposmocoma kahamanoa. The sequence continues at coordinate 5,723,529 of NW_020654466.1, forward strand.
GATTTAAGCACAGGAGTAAGTACAAAAATGTATTTTTACCTCACCAATGGCAGAAAACCTGGAAAACAACAGTTACGGGAACAGAGGTCAATATGATTGTGTTGTCGATCGATTGTCAACATTGAGGGTGATTAAGCCAAAACAGTGAGAGAATAACAAAAAAAATGATATAAAATCAAAATTGAAATCAAATTTGAAATTAGAATTGTAACAGAAAGAATAAAGAGATCGTAATACGAGATAAAAAAATGTAGAGGTTGCAGAATGCAATTTGTATACCAACCGTACCAATTCATTAATTACAGTGCAGAATGTAATTCATTACAAAACTTTTAGGATTTTAAAGCCGTAGTCGACCACTCCCATACGTGGGCACATGAAATATCTCTGAATAGAATAAATAGCGAACGTGTTTTTCACATGCAATATTTTCTATCACGGTGTCTATTGATATCACAATTTGAACTTGGTTAGACACTCTGGTTTGAAATCATCTTCAACGCCTACTCATTTTACTCATTTGTCAGCGTTCTTTTAGAATAGATATTGAAGGCCGATGTCAAAACTGGCTCTTTGTCAATAGGTAAGTGTTATTTAGTGAAGTGTCCTCTTAACGTTAGACCACTCAACGTCAGGTCATTGCCGAGCTCTGTTTATTCTACAATCAGAGTATGATATACAGAATTAAGAGCAACATATTTGTAGTTTATGAAATGGTTGTACAGCACTAGTGCAGGGATATTGGTCATCTTGATGATGTCAAAAGATAACGTCACAATTGCTGCTCTTGTCATTGTTTGAAAAAAATATTTATTCATTTCGAGTTCTTAGGTTTTCGCGATTGATTATATAATTGTTTTTTCAAACAAACCAACGTTTCGGGTTCTTTACAGGTCCCATGGTAACGTTTGACTAAGGTGGTTAAGCATTAATGTTAGACATAACTGGTTGAAGACTACCTGAAAACTGAATCAAGTGTATTGTCTCGGGTGTGCGTGTTTGTACGGTACCCGTCGTTGTTTCCGATTTCCACAACACAAGTGCTTTAGTTACTTACTTTGGAATTAGAGCAACGTATGTAATATTGTTTAATATTTATATTTATTTATATTTTTTTTTTCAATCGGTTTGACATACCAGGAAATTATGAAAATTTCAAGAAGTTACTCATACCAATATGCGATCTCTACAGTAAAGTGAAATTGTTATGGTATCAGTTCAAATGATTGTAGCCATTACTTGAGAATGCGGATGTTAAATTAGAAAGTTGAATATATGTTCTCAAAAACACTTCTGAATTTCATGGCGTGACTTGTGAATGAAACTTCTTCCCTAAGGCATTCATGTCCAATTCGCGAAATATTTGGTCTGCCCAAATGTCAACTTGCGAATTAGATTTTTTTCGCCAATTAATTAGGCGTTTTTTACTAAAAAAGGTATTGTTCTGGTTTTTTAAAATGTAGCTAAGTAAGATGTAACAGAGATTGACCGCGTTCCGGTTATGAAGGGTGCTGATGAAATTACAGGCACATGGGACTTGACAACTTATGTCTCAGGTAGACGGTCGCGGTAGCAGTGTGGCAGTTCTTTACAATATAAATCTTTGAGTGTCACTGCAACTGTTTTGGACAGGTGTGTCGCTTACCACCAGGAGGACTTCTTCTCACCGCGTCACTTAGTATAATAAAAAAAAGTTTTTTTTTCGAGTAACTCGAAAATGGTGGGTACTGCAACAAAAGTGTGTGAGACAAAATTCTAGACCATAACATTCTTTACAATCGTGCACATTTAGTCTAAAATATTTTTACGTCACTTGTATATTACAATAAACACTGGCGTATATTAAAGTGTTTGCGGCAGACTTCAAAAAGGATATATAAATTTAAACATATAAAGTAAATAAAACACCTAAAGAACCTACAGAAGGTTGTGTGGTGGAACCTACATAAGGTAGGTCGCACAAATATTTCTCCCGGCCCGGGAATCGAACATGGGACCTCTGGGTAGCAGACCGGTATGGCAACCGTTCGGCCACGGAGGCAGTTAAATGAGCTTGTGAACTTGGTGATGTAAGGTTTTAAAAAAAAGATAGATGCTAATGTTATTCGAAATTAAATTTGACCACCTGTCTGGTTCATCTGTGCGAACCATAGGCAATTATTTCTTCCCGTGGTTCACCTAGGGATTTTACATTTTGGCAACTTACGCTTGGGTAACAATAAAACTGAAACTAAATAAGGTATTAAAAAAACTGTACGTGGCTTGGAGCGTGTCCGTTATTATATTATTTATTAAGTTAGAATTTCTTATACGTCGTACTTCATTACGGAGATTGCCTATGAATACAGTGAAGTACAGCGTATTACATCTTTTGACGTCTAAAAAATAATTGAATTTGAAAACAATACACAACACTGGACAATGGTGGCAAAAGAAAAAAACAATAAAGCGTATTTCACACTAGTGATAGGAAACATGAGCGCGTTAAAACGTAATATATAGAAACAAAACAATTGGTTCACAGTCACTAGATTGACATACTTAGCTCTGCTTTGCGGTCGAGCCAGGGTATAAGACAAAGGAGAAACGCGTATATTATAATGTGCACTGTCTTCGCGAACATATTTTCTTAGAGTTTAAAATATTTGAACTTTATACAAAAATCAACCGGTGGCCATAGCATGGCAGTATATGTGTGATAAACCTCCCCGGACAACGATATGAAATTGCGTATATAGCTATCTATGTCGTTTAATCATCGTCGCAAAAACAATGAAACAAAAAATGTCGGATTTTTGTACACATTTACATATTTTACATTATATTATTAGTTATTATTTACGTATTTCGTAATTACTCTCATGTGTTCAACAATATTAAAAATGATCTCCTCAGCTTTATCCAATCATTTATAATATCAATTTGTTTGTTTTTCTTATTTCTTTTCATCTCGTTTGTGGCGCGCAATTTTTACATTGATAAAAATTACTGTGCAGAACTGTCAAAATGTTTTAAAATCAGATGTTACCTTACATTCATGTTTGGCACTGTGTTTATCTTTTACAGACATAATTTAGTTTTATTAGACATAAAAATGTGACGTCACGGTGATTGCCATGTTAGCTATTGTGATAAAATTTTTAAATGCCTGTTTATCACTCGAATTTAACATATGGATAATAAATAAATATGGATATAATAGCTTTTCGAGGCTGCATACTACGGGGGTCTTCATTAATTGAAAGGTCATTTTCAATTGAAATGAAGTATATCTGAAGCAATTGAAAATGTACATCAAATTTCCTGCAATAAGGTTGATTTTTATCAAATGTTCAAATACTTTTTGAGCAATTTTTGCTATACCTTTTAATGATTCGAAAGCTAAATTAAATTTCGTCCCATGCTGCACTTATAGCCACTGTAACAAACCAGCGATCCCTCATTACTTATACCATCGTGAAATTGCCACATTTACCGTATTAAGTTGTTTTTTTTTCTCACCGAACCGTCGGTTGGGTTAACTCGGAGATAATCGGTGCTCCTCAAATGCAATTGCGCTATTGCTGTGTGAAATTATTCGTTTCGTATGCATTCTTTAACTTGATTGAAAACGTGATTTTAAACGTTAATTAGTTTTCATTTGCAACAAGTGTAATCTACATTGTATTTTCGACCTCTGTGGTTGAGTGGCTTGAACACCGATTTTCATGATGTTGCTATTTCTGAGGTCCCAGATTCAATCCCCGGTCGGGTCAATGTAGCAAACTAACTTTTCTACATTGTCTCGGGTCTGGGTGTTTGTGGTAGCGTCGTTATTTTCGATTCCCAAAACACAAGAGCTTTAGTTATTTACTATGGGATCAGAGCAACGTATGCATTAACTTACAATTTATATGGACGTCGGGTCCGCGCTAAAAAGTGTCCGCACTTGTAAGGCGCTAAAATCGTATACATAGCGCCAAACTCCGCTTTAGTCTTCATTTGTTCGACTGACAGCGCGATACTGCGATGACATTACAATTTAAATTTCGAATAGGTTGACTTGGGACATTTTTTTCGTGGTTTTTGTATTAGACCCGTCGTCCATTTATTTGTAAGTCAATGAACGTATGTGACGTTGTCTAACATTTATATTTGGTATACAGAAACACAAAATTATAATTGAGGGCAAGATAGACGGAAAAAAAGAAAGGTAGGAAATGAAACAATTTCTTCCGATATGAATCGCGAATATTTCTTTTTTTAAAGAAACCAACTTTTCGGACCCTTTACAGGTCTCGTGGTTACGAGTGGCTGTTCCCGTGCGCTCTGGGAAACAATCGGGGAGTTTCTTAGGGCCTGAAACGTTGGTATACACGGTTTAGATCTGAAAAACAAGTTTCGGACATCATACATGTCTAACGGGCAACCATTTCGGGCTTTTTACGTGTCCCATGGTCACGCCTGACTTCGACTACTGACAAATATATTATATAAAATAGAAAGTTCGTGTACAAATGGGCTTATCCCTAAAACAAATCTGCTTTAACTCCAGTGGCGATAAGAAAGGGATTTGTTTTAGGGATGAACGCTTGCGAAAGAAGATGAAACTATAAATAAAAGTCGATGTCTTTGAAGTATAGTCACCCAAACCAAAAGGTATTTTTTTCACAAGCACATATATTTAGAATTTGCTAATTTTTATTACGGGTAAGACAACGGCCTTTCTATTGGTTAAAATAATCACGTGACAACATTTGGTTGATGTATGATTAGTTGGCTTTAAATTGATTTAAAATTTCAATAAATTCGGTGTTTTTGAGATAGGCCGCTATTCTAGAAAGACATCGATTTAGATTACGTACGTAATATGGTTTTAATATTATTGTCAATATTATTATTTTTATATTACTCTCACTTTTAATTATGTAAGTGGGAGTTATATAAAAACCCCGTCCAGGGAAGTACTGCCAGCTTAGATGCTTTTACCGCCAAGCAGTAATTAATGTGAGAGTTACTTTGTTTCGGTTGTGAAGGATAAGGATGCCGATGAAATTACAGGAATATGAGATTTTCCCAGTTAAGTCGCAAAGAGACGGGCGCAGTGCCCCTCAAATCTTTGCAACTTCAAGCTCTAAGGCGATTAACGCACTGGCCGAGACGCAGAGCTGCGTCAACACTCGGTTTAATCTGCGCAGGGGCAGCGGTCTAGCGGCCCCAAGAGATGTCAACTGAATCCTTTGATTATTTGTTAGGGAAAATCCGAACGACAATTACTGGAATAGACACAAATTGATTGAAAATCTGCGCGGTAGTGCGGAGCGCAGTGTGCCTTAACCTGCGGCTCGTCGCGCTCCTCCACGCGGGAGCGCGGTAAAACGTTGTCAGTGTGTTCGACGGCGCGTGTTTTCTATACAAACTGAGGTACTTCAGTACAACGTTAAAAAACGCAGGTCCACGCTCCGTCACGGGGCAGTGTGTTAATCGCCTAAGTGGCATTGCAAGTGCTGTGGACACGCGTGTTGCTTACCACAGCTTGGTGTCATAAAAAAAGTGCATTTAAGTATTTTATCAATTTATTTTTGTTATTTATTTGTATAAGTGCAACATGTTTATTAAATTCGTATTCTGTTGCGTTCTCAATTAATGATTATCTTTAAGTTTATCCTGTAACTCGAAAGCCGCATGTTGTATGTATCTGTCTTTCGTTTTTTTTTCTTGTTATGTGTTTGTTCTAGCGTAGAATAAACAATATTAGCGTTTGTATTGTAATTTTACAAGGATTGCATACATCGTACTAGTAAATCAATTATGTACTGTGTGTACCTTATTTATTAATAAGGCAAATAGTTGAATAGGAAAGTTTCTTCATTAGCACCTCAAAAAGAAGTAACGGTGAAGAAGTCATATGTAATCGCGTCGTATATTTAGCGCGATTGCTTTTAACTTACAATTTTATCGAATAAATGTTTATTTACGTAGTGCTGTTGAGAATAAATCATGTTTTGTGTTTTGTTTTTCAAATGTTACCTCCATTGGCATTGTAGGAGACAATCATGTTCAACAGGACATTGCCAAGACAGTTCAAAACTTCATTATCTCGTATCTTAATTGCAAAAATTCCGTACCATTTTCTAAAAGCCGTGTTTCGTCGAATCTGCAGGATGTGGAAGTAGTAATTATGCGTGATAAATGAATCTATTAGCTACTATAGTCTTTTTCGTCATGGCTAAAGTAGGTGGTCATACCAATTTGTCTACGGCTAACATGATAATACGCTATCTCTTATATTGATTTCAATTAGCACTTACGAGGTTCTATTTTATTGAGTTTTTGGCGCGTAAGTAACAGCAGATGTCACAAAGTTGATTTTAAACAAGAAAAAAATTTAAAATTTTATTTGCTTAAAATAATAATAAAAATGATTACTACAACATATTAACTTTCATGGTGTCTTTTTTTTGGTGAGCGTGCAGTGAAAAAAAACAGATTCCAATCAAGGTTTCGTTCCAAAGAATGTGCTTGTTGTTGCAATCATGTGTTTGTTGTTGCAATTACTGTGCTTGATAGGCTCCAATTGAAACAAGTTACATTATCACCTTAAACATCTTTATTTTTTATAATTATTAATAACAAAGGTCGGATACTTAGAAAAATATCCTTCAAACCAGCCGGATTCGAACCGACGTCTTCTAGTATATTTGTCACAGATGGCGCCACGGCATAAAAAGTAGTTAAAAACCAAAAACAAAGATTTGTGATAAGCACAGAAAAATTCGTAATGTCCATTGGTTCGTTTCGTGGCTTAGTTGGCATAGTGTCTAGCACGATTTGCTAGAAGACGTCAACTTCAATCCGGTTGGATTGAAGCAATTTTTTCTAACGGTTCGATCTTTGTTATTCAACAATTATAATAAACTAGTGAAGCAATTTCACAGAAAAATAATAGAATTCATCGACATCGTAGTAAAATATCGTGACATTCAATAAAAACTTGAAAATTTTTATCTTTGATTAATACCTAATTACAAGTTTCTTACCACGGCATGAGTTCTTTTTCTGTCAACCCGTCAATATGGAGCGTGTAACCGTTCCCAAATATCAGCAAAACTCATGCCGTTATAAGAAACCTGTAATTAACAGTGACAATTATTTGGTGAATAACCGCAAAAACCTTAAAATCAGTATCTTTATTTTTTAATTTTTGTTTCTTAATTTTTAGTATATTTTTAACAATTATGAGCTATAGCAGAATATCACCGAGGATTATGTACTGCATTGTCATCTATCCATTGACGTGTTTGTTTTAATTTTATTTTGTGATGTTTTTGTTGTATTGCATGACAAAGGAAATGAAACATTCTTTCGCTCAGCGTATTTGGGTAATAGCGTATATTGTTTTTTTTTTTCAAACAAATCAACGTTTTGAGCCCTTTACAGGTAACGTGGCCAATTGATGATTTCACGATTTTAGTCAGCCGTGGTCATTGACATTGGTTTGTTTGAAAAAACAAATATATGAGATTTAGATGAGAAAAAATAGTTTCATTTTCTTTCGTGAAAACCTAAAAACTTGAATGACAAATGCAATGATTTTTAATTTCATTACTTATTAATTTCTTAATTGCGTTTAAGTTAAGACGTAATCTGAACATCTTATTCTGCGACATGTGCATGCGCAAGTTGAAAATCGAATACGTCTATAACTCCTTTTATTACCAATGAAATAAATTAACCAGCAATATTCAAGCTGCGCAAGCAGATGATTTATTAATGAATGGCGTCGGGTCAGGCAGAAAATTACAGGCTCTACATGACAGCTTCATCTGCAAAGAGCACCTTTAGCGTAAATGATTAATATATAAAATTATCATAAATTATTAATAAAAATAACAATATGTCAGTTAACCACAACAATTACCTCTTTTTATGATATCAAGTCAACGCGCAGGTTGTGATAAGCGACACGTCTATCCACGATATTGCAGTGCCGCTCCGAGTTTTAAATCGCAAAGATCTGAGGGAACTATAAATGCGCCCGTCACCCTGAGGCAAAAGTTGACAAGTCTCATGTGCTTGGAACTTCACCAGCACCCTTTCCTTTCAATATCGAAACGCAATAATGCTGACATTATTGCACGACGGAAGAAATGGGTAAGGTGCCAGTACTTCCCTGGACGAACCCTTTCACAAGGAACTCCTGTTTATAACTTCCTTCTCCTATACAAACCTCGTCACTCATTCGTGAGATAGATTTCTTTGAGACGAATGAGTAAGAAACTTCATCAAAAACAGGACACATCTTTCTTTATCAAGTGCTATTGTATGTCCTTTTTAATAATTAAAATAAGATAATAGTAAAATAAAATATTTTTTTAATATCTCATAAAATAAAGTGAAATATGTTTGTTTTTATTAGTACTAAAATGGAAAACTTAAAAAATTTTTTCGATCCGGTTGGATTTGAAGTAGCGCTTTCAGCATAACGTGCCTATCGAACAGCGTATCGAAGGAATGTTTCTTAATGTTCGATCTTTGTATTAATAATTATAACAAGCTAGTGGTCATCTTACAAAGAAAAAATAATATCATGGTGGTAAACTTTATCATTAGTATTAGTAACATTCAAAGTCGCGCATTGCTACTTTGAGTATACAGCCGGCATTGTTTTAACTTTATACATTATATACGCATATATACGTTATGCTAACTTTTTGCGCCTATGGCTTCTGGTTGTTCACGGTTTAATTTCCAGATTTTTTTTTATATAATTTCCTTTCAGATAAAACTAAAATTGATAATTGAAATTACAAAGCGCTTCCGATCATTTCAATTACTCATATTATCTCTTAAATTGGAGTGTCGCTTCTCAATTATTCTATATCTCAATCGCTTTTAAATGCAATCAAATATGCACTGTCCATTCATTGCGATAAGATAATTTTTTAATCAAATTTGAGCACTCACAAAGTATAAATAAAATAAATTCATTGCTCTCTTCACTTTGATGCTTTATTTTGCAGCCGTCTGAAATAATAACAAACACCTTTTATTATACGATATTTAAAAATGATAATTACTGTAAAAAATAAAAACCCGTCTGATCAAAAAACTGAAATTTGTTTACGGTACAAGGAAAGCAAAAGGAAACAGATACCCGAAACATTATCCTCCTTATGGGACAGTGGAAGTGCAAACCCGAATATCAAATATTTATCGGTTCCCACAGGAGTTGATAAATAATAACCTTTGGAGATTCGTATTCTTTCTATATTCTTTATTGTTTGTGTTGCACCAACTTTTTTTTTTTTATTTCAAGTGACGGGACGAACAAGTCGTGCGCCTAATGGTAAGCTAAACGTAAGTCCCACAGACGATATAAATAGTAGTAAATAAGTCCCAGATCCCTGTAATTTCACCCACTGCTTACATTACTGCTTGGCGGCAGAAATAGGTAAGGTAGCTGTACTTCCCTGGACGAACTCTTTCACAAGGAGCTCTACTTCTACTTGAACTACCAACTCTACTAATTATTTACTTAATTTAAGTAAAGCAACCTATCGATGAAGTTAATACATCCTCCGTGTATGCAGCGCTATATAATATGTTTAATAGGGGTTCAACGGGCACGAGCCTTTGTAAACTTATGGGTTTATCAAAACGTATAAGCTAGATCTTCTTTATTTGCTATTTATGGACCACGAAAATTATAAAAATTACAATAAGTATATGTCACCGGACGACTATATAGCCAATGTTGTCAGATTATCACAGATATATCGCACTTCTACTACAATAGTGTTGTAACTCAAAATATGTGAAATTCAGGCTTATGCTAATGCTTTTAACGTAAAATATGATTTTCTACTTGTCAATAAAACCGTCACGGAATAAACAATTAAAAGATATCTCCCTCTACCTCACTCAAAATATGACAAAACTTTTGTGAACTACTTCTGGACAAAACTTGACAGTCATTACTCAAAAATATGAAATTATGTTTTCCCTTTTATTTTTAAATATGTTTGGCAAGTGGGAAATTGTTTAGATATCTATAATAATCTTTAACCTACTCATAAATTTTAATAATCTTTCACGAGAAGTAATTCCTATTTCATCGATTCTGAGAAAATATACTTTTTGAGTTAATACGCTACTACATTAACAGGGTGATATATAAAGAAAAAATTGCACAGAAGGGATCAATTTCTGATTTCTCATTACAAAGGAACGTGTTTAGATATAAATAAAGTAAACAAAATAACAAATGGGGGCCCTACACTCGCAACACGAAATGCGTAGTTATGGCCGTTTTTCCTCTATGGATGTACAAGACTACTCTCGAAGGACATAATACGTCAACGAAAATACGGGCCCGTTCGACACTGTCAAATCGTATGGTCATACATTCTTAGTTCTAGCCCCAATCGAAACTCGAGTCTCTGTGGATGACCTGCATCATCCACAGAGAGACAACGGCCGTAAATGCGGATTTCGTGCTTCGAGAGTATGACTCCACGTACAAGATAGGGTATTCCGGTTTTGCTGTTCTACAAGGAGAGACAAATACAAACTTGTTTCATCACTGCCGGGCCCGGATTTCCTCTCAGGCGAGAGTTTAGGCCATAGTCCGCCACCACATTTTTCCGAGGGTTCAAATTAAATTTCGCACATAAATTCCGAGAAACTCAGAGGTTCGAACCCGCTAGGTCAAACCATTATGGCGTATTATTGACTATTACTTAATATTAACTTGCTTCAAAATTTGACGGGACGAACAAGCCGTGTGCCTGGTGGTAAGCGTCACGCCTGTCCCTAACAGTTGCAGTGTCACTCAGACCTTTAAATCACAAAATATCTGAGGGGCGCTGCCACTGCGCCCGACACCCTGAGACATGTCAAACAAGTCCCATGTGCCTGTAATTTTACCGGCACCCTTCACATTACTGCTTGGCGGTAGAAATAGGTAAGGTGGCAGCACTTCCCTGGACGATCTCTTTCACAAGGCTCTACTGCTACTAAACATGAATTTATATTGGTAGTGAAATACTAACAAATTTTTCCGAATGATATTTAGCTGTCGATCGTTGATTGCCTTGACTGCGTGATAGTAAAAGGGCTAGGTGACGGCTCTAAGTCCTGTTAAATTAGAGTGAATTTCAAATACATCAATTCCACTTATTATTGATTTCATTTAAACAATTATTTGATTTTAAATCGGGACTTAATCGGATATAAAACATATTTTATTTACCTCGACGTTTCGGACGTGTTGCAACATGTATGGTCTCGAAGGGAGTCTTTCGAGACCATTCTCGTCGAGTTTTATACACGATTAAGTCCCGATTTGAAATCAAATAATGGGCAATAATCGTGAAAGTTTGAATCAATTAATTTAAATAAAGCAACCAATATATTTAGTAAACGAAATAACAGATAGGTGCGACTTAGGGTGTGCCGGATTTTCTGTCCCAGAAGGACAGACAAGTATACACATACTTCGGGTGGTTAATCATTTTGGAAGTGAAAAAAGAGTTATTTTTTCTGAAAGATATTTAATTTAGCAATCGGTCGCTGATTAGTATGACTGCGCGATCGCAAAAAAAAAGTCGAGTTCGATCCCCTTAATCAAAAAAGATTCTTAAGGTCCGCTGGTTTGTTCAGTGGTTTAGTTGGCATAGTGTCTGGCACGGTTTGCTAGAAGACTTCCGTCGCACTGTGGGCCCAAATTGATAAGTCTTGGACATAGGAATAACTTGGAGTGGAGTATCGAGATAATTTTTTTTTAAATTTTTTATGTGATAGATAATAATATTCCTAACAACTGTTATTCTTGTATAATTTCTTCAAAACTTGATAGTTTCCAAGAAAAAAAATAATGATAATTTTTTTGTACGGAGAAATATAAATTTAATTTTTTATCTCAAAATATATGAAAGTTTAATGTGCGTGGGTTGCTTACAGTATAGTTCCAATCATTTTCTATGTAGAAAAGAATAATCCGTCTGCGTGTACTTGCGGTTATGTAAGTAAAGGTGCGGCAAAATTGCCAACTTTTTTATGTACATTTTTAACAAAATATATGAGCTTCGACTAAATAAAAATTATTTTTAGCGTAATTTAGAGAGTGTTATAACAACAACATGAAAGTTAAGTAGAAATTAGTATATTATGTTAAAAAATAAATAACAAACCTAAAAATTTGCCACCTTTTTACTCGTAAAACCGCAAGTACCCGCAGATGGATTATTTTTTTTCTTGATACAGAATGATTGGACCTATACTGTAAATAAACCACACATATTACATTTTCTACATTTCGAGATAAAAAATAAAATGTTCATTTCTCCAAACAAAAAATACTAAACTTTTTTTCTCTGAAACAATCAGCTTTTCAAGAAATTACTTAAGAATAAAAGTTATCAGGAATGTTATTATGTACAATATGAAAAAAAAATTAAGCTATGAATTCCTAAAATTTTTCCCATGATTAAATAATAATTTAGCCTAAAATGTATACTTTTTATACCGACGCGTCGGTTCGAAGGATCGAACGATTTTTTTCTAAGTGTTCATTCTTTGTATTAAAGATTATATCAAACCAATGGTTTTTTTGTTGTATTTCATAATTTAAAGAATAAGTACCCAAATAAATAATTTAATAAATTTATACAGATATTTTTATTTAACTTAAAATATTAAAAAAAATACCTTGATCCCTAGACACTTTTGTTGGCTGTTATTTGCGGGTTCTTAGGAGGTTAGTGTGAATTTCAACATTTTGTATAGAGTGTTCGTTTTGACAAAAAGAAATACCCGAGTTAAAAGGTTTCAAGTAAATAAAGAATAACTTCGTATAATACCAATATCGTCTTCTCAAAAGTATATCGTTTCAAATACAATGTTTTTATTGGGCTTATTGTTCGGGCTTAAACTTCAACTAAACACTTATGTCACGTATTGGAGATATTATTTGAAAGTCCCAGTTTGTCAAAGCATTTTTTATTTTGTACCCTTGACATGATAAGGCCGTCTTCAAAAAGACAATTTTTCGGGAGATTAAAAAGATTGTACGAAGGCAATTGTTCTTATGCATAAATAGTTTTTATGCATAAATAGGTGGTTATAAAATTTCACATGACGCCGGAAAGCGATCTTGTCGTATCTCAAAAAATAGGACTTTACACCAGGGCCGAAAAACTAATTTAAAAAAATCATTTCCATTTAATTTGAATTAGTAAAATCAATTTTAAAGTATGATGTATATACCCGGAACAGCCATCATATAGCATTGACGAAATTATTCTAAAATTGGTTTAACATGGGTTTTGTACTAGTTACAGCAATTGCGTTTTCAAAACCAAACAGCAATTTTGCTGTATATCGAAATTGTATCATATGGCGCAACAAAATACCACACAACTTTCAAGAAGTGATTTTGCTGTAACTAATTTGGAGTTCAATATGTTGGTCTATTTTATTGATGTATCTAGTGTAGTTTTTAAACATAGGGCGTATTATTCAAATAGCTTTAATTTCGTATGTAGAAAAAGGATACTGAAATAAAGGCATCGTCCTTGCCGCTCGACTCACGCAAAATTAAACGTAGTACGGGAAAAAATATAATTCGAGCGGATCGGAGTACCAACTTTTAAAAGTGATTTACTTACTGCCGAATAAATGTTATTTATAATTTATTAATGTGAGGTTATACAATTTCAAAGTTAGTGTTTGTCTTTACAAATTTAATATCTACTGTCATGAGAATTCACCTGGCAAGGACATCCTTTTCAAAGTTAATAAGTGACATTTCCGCTTTAATGATTGAATTATTCTCTATGCGTAAAGGCCACCTTCGGTACCGTAAAGGCCACCTTCGTTGGTATTATATCCAGTTCTATATTGTTTATATAAAGATATATGTGTAAAAGACTCATAACCTCATAAACAACAACTTTTTTACCTCACTAGCTCGGAAAGGTTTTCTTTCTCATTAGAAATCTGCGCGCAAAAGCGTTTTTTCCACGCTAGCGTGGAATAGGTTTTTGAGATTCGAACTTGACGATGGACTATGGTGCACTTAACTTTTTATTCCGATGAAAAATAAACCATAATGATATGTTCAACTACGCAATTTGTCGTGCATTATTTAAGTAATATAAATCCGTTGGTATATTTTATTCTTATTGTTGTTGACATTAAATTGGCAAAATAATTAATTAACTCATACAAAATAAACTGATTTTGTTTATTAAATTATTTTAATTCGTCGAAGAACTAAATTGATTTGTTATTGTTCAAATGTTGTTCTTTCATCTACCATTATCTTCGCTATAGTGAGGTGAAAAGTTGTGTGCTTCGCTCGGCAGCAAAGTTGTTTTACATCTCGTGGCTTGAAACCCTCGCTCCGCACGGGATTCTGTGACTCGGTTCTTCGCTGACTCAGGTTTCAATACAAACACTGGCGTCAAACAACAACTTTGCAGCCTTGCATACAAATAAGTATTGTTCAATAATTACTTTTTACAATACTTTATACTTAAGTTTACCAAAAATAAACTTATAAGTTAGGAAATGAAACTATTTTTCCAGATTTAAATGTTTTAATTTATCCTAATTTCCATGATTAATATTTAACTTATTTAAAATTCACATTGTTACAATAAAATAATTTGTAAAACAATGTAGCGTAAATTTTAATGCTTCTTTGTAAAATTAAAAATAAGGTATTTAGTTAATAACTTTTGTAACTATAGTGAATAAATAGGGTGGTTTGCATTAATATTAGACATAACTGGTTGATGACTGTACCGCCTCAGCCAACCGTGACCATGGGACCTGTAAAGGGCCCGAAACGTTGGTTTGTTTGAAAAAACAAATATACGCGATTTTAATTCGGAAAAATATTTTCATTTCCTATGTGTAACAATCGCAAAAACCTAAGAACTCGATAAACTTATAAGTTTTTATTGTACTATATAAAACTTTTTAGGTGTGTACTTGGTGATAAGGTAGTAAGTTCAAAAGTGAAATTTCCTCCTCAACGATCCCCACCCCGGCTTTGCATCGGTCTAGTTTGTAGTTATGCTAGCGCTACCTTTTGCTACCGTACAGAGTTATCACCGCTAAGAGCGATCTATTTCAATATTTTAATTTTTGTACGAAAGTCTAGTGATAAATTATTAAAAGTCATAGAACAAAAGTTGTTGTCTATGATGTTAGTCATATAGGCCTGCGGGGTTGTTAGTATTTTCGAAATAACCCTATATATACACCATGTTTCCGTATCTCTAATAACATAAAATAAGTAGACATCAAACTAAATTAACGTTTCGGACCCTTTGCATATCCCGTATGATTATAACCGACAGCCAACCATGCGACCTATAAAGAGCCCGAAATGTTGGTTTGTTTGAAAAAACAAATTAACTTTCTGTGTAATTTCCGTCTGCTGCTTCCAACCTGTCGAAAGGAACTTATGTGCACATTTAAAGTGTGCCTACTTAAGTAGCAATAGAGCTAGCTCCTTGTGAAAGAGTTCGTCCAGGTAAGTACTAACCTTACCTATTTCTGCCGACAAGTAGTACTAGGGGCATTATTGCGTTCCGGTTTTGACGGGTGCTGGTGAAATTACAGGCATATGGGACTTGTCAACTTATATCTCAGTGGCAGTGCCTCTCAGATCTTTGCGATTTGAAGCTCTGCGTGACACTGCAACTGTTATGGACAGGAATGTAGCTTACCATCAGGCGCACAACTTGTCCGAATCTCAATTGTATTGTTTTTGTATTATGTTGTATTTGATATCTGTAATATGATAAAAAAAAACAAAATACGACGAAGTATATATATAGAAATATCAAACGGATGTATTAGTTCCTCCAGTGGTTCCGAGATCTGCAATTTATTTGCAGCTCATTTCGGTGAGGCTTATACGGCGAGAAATTCTGATAGCCAGGTTCTTAGCAGACGGTTTTGCTTTAATAATGATGGCTTGATCACATCTTTATTTCTCAGCAATAAAGCTATTCTTAAAAAAAATAATAGTCTGAACATCTATAAGGGCGCTGGTCCGGATGAATTGCCACCAATATTTATTGTTTCATGTGCTGATAGTTTGGAGAGACCTCTTTGTTAAATATTTAATAAATCACTTGAAAGTGGCATTTTCCCGACTGTTTGGAAAACAGCTAAAGTTTTGCCCATATTCAAATCTGGCGATAAGAAGCTGGTTAGTCATTACAGGCCCATTTCTATCTAGTCAGTTTTGGGAAAAGTGTTTAAGTCTCTTGTATGTGGGTACTTGCAAAGCTTCTTCAGTCAATATTTAAGTCCTTGTCAGCACGGATTTATTCAAGCGCGTGGTACTACAACGAATCTTGTAGACTTTGTTGAAACTCTAAGCTTAGCTCTTGATAATAAATAGCAGTGTGACGTAATTTACACAGATTTCAGCTAAGCATTTGATTCAGTGCCCCATGAGATATTATTGCACAAGCTTGAAGGGTATGGATTGGGTGGTTCTCTGCTTAACTGGATTCGATCATATTTAACTGAGCGCAGTTTTTATGTGGTTATTAATCGATATACCTCAAATGCGGCATTTCATCAGGAATACCTCAAGGGTCGCATTTGGGACCTGTATTGTTTAATATGTTTATTAATGATATCCCTGACGGCATTCAGCATTCTGTTCCATTTCTCTATGCTGATGATTTAAAATTGGTTAAAGTTATAGAGAAAGATGATGATGCACAACTTCTGCAGCGGGACTTGGACCGTTTGTGCCAGTGGTGCATGGTTAACAATGTCTCTTAATCCCTCAAAGTGTTTCCACATACCAATTAGTCGTAAAGACAACCCATTTAGGTTTGTATACAATATCAATGGTGATACATTAAATGAGATCGACAGTATTAGAAATTTGGGCGTGACAATTGATAAAAAACTCACATTTTTGCCTCACATGGAACAAATTATAAAAAAGCATCTAGGATGCCGGGATTTATAATACGAATTGGCAAAGTGTTTAGAAGGCCATCTACTAGAATTTTATTATACAATACTATTGTAAGGACTATTAGAGTATGGGAGTATTGCTTGGAGCCCACATTATGCGGTTCACTCTCTTAGGTTAGAACGAATTCAGAAAAGGTTCTTATGGCATCTTAGTTATTTACGAGGGTTGGGTAAAAAGAGTGTCTCGTACGACACCCGTTTCAAGTACTTCAAAATATCTCCTTTATCTTTGCGGCGTGAAGTGCTTGATCTAATATTATTATAAAAACTAATTAACAATAAAATTAATAGTCCGCAACTTCTCTCTAAAATACAGTTTAAAATACCCTCTCGTCTACCAAGGTATCACGTAAATCTTTTTCACCCCTCATTGCGCAAAAGTATCCTCGGTTCAAATTCTCCGTTTGCTCAATTTGCCAGGCTCGTTAATGCTCTACTTCTTGAAATGGATATCTTCGCAGTCTCATTGCCTCGCTTCAGGAAGTCAATATTGCAATTTTTGGCATATAAGTGAATATTATTTCTAATGTATATTATATTTATTTTATAATTTAATTTGTTAATACAGTAAATATATGTAATGTAAGTACAGTAAAAAAAATTAACAATGAATTAATAATAATTGTCTTAACTTTCATACTCGTATCAGGACATGTTCACCTGTAATTGGTTAAGCATTTTAACTGTAACACTCTGTCGAATGTGTGTAAAATATTGTTGTAACCGAATATATTAAGCATTGGGGAATTTAAATAAATAAATAAATTGGTGAGTATTTCCTCATGAAAATTGAGTAAGACCCAACCTGTTACTCAGCAAAGATAAAAATATCAGATACGGCAGTTGGTGACGAAAAGCACAATATACAGACTTAGAACAGTTGAAAGACTAAACACAATCAAGATGTACAAACTTTTTAGTAGCAGTAGAGCTCCTTGTGAAAGCGTTCGTTCGTACCTACTTCTACTTCTACTTCTACCTCAAAGCATTAATGTGAGCGTTAATTGCGTTTCAGTTTTGAAGGGGGTGCTCGTTAAATTACAGACATATGAGACTTGTCAACTTAAGTCCCAGGGTGACGGGCGGAGTGGCAGTGTCCCTCAGACTTTTGCGATTTAAAGCTAGAGTGACAGTGCAACTGCTATGGAAATGAGTATCGATAAATCCGGGCACACGTCTTGCTCGTCCCGTCACTTGGTGTTATAAAAAAAACTCATCTTCTAAATATAACAGACGTAGGCAATGTTTAAGGAATGCAATATAATGACCTTTTGCGTGGCCGTGGGCATAACCACGAAAAATAACATGATAATGTGTAAATATTTGTTTTATAAATGGCTGCATGCCACTTGTGTAAATACATTCACTTTTGACATTTTCTTACGTAGTTAGATTATATGATATTTACAGAAGATTTGTCCTTGACTGCACTCTGGTTTTTAGTCGAATTAGGAAGCCTCATAATTTCATCATGTCTGACTTGTCTGTTTTTTATTTCAATTAAAAATGTAAGAAAAAGATTTCTTATTAATAGAAACTTGGCGTCACAATAAAAACCTCAGTAGGTTTATCAGTGTGCCGCAATTTATTCATAGGAACTCATAACAAAGCTGGTCAAACCCTTTTGCTTACCTATTCACTTCTATAAAATATCAGCAACGCCTAGAGTGTCTTGTTCATTATTTTCAGGGGTATCTGCTTTACGAATGAGCAGTAGAGGAGGAGTAAGGACGTATACTGATGACCCGAAAACAGAAAATAAAAAAATCGACTAATAACGAGGGGAGCTATTAAAATGTTAATTTAAAAAAACATCACTTAACAACCTCTTAGGAATCCTAACAAGGGTCTGTCTGGCTAGTAGTAGGGTAAGGGTGCTGGTGAAATTACATGCACATGAGACTTGTCAACTTATGTCTCAGTTTGTCGGGCGCAGTGGCAGTGTCCCTCAGATCTTTGCGATTTAAAGCTCTGAGTGGCACTGCAACTTTTATGGAGCGTGTAGCTCAACATCAGGCGCACGACTTGCTCGTTTCGTCACATGATATTAAAAAAAAGATTAAACTTACAAACTTCTGGTAATACGAAATGTTTTTTTGGTTCAGGAGAGAGTTTATCATTTAAGGCTCGTTTTCATTATGTCGTGGCGACAGATAGTCGTACAGCTTAAAGTGTCGTGGTTTGTATATTTAAATGCAGTTGTTCGTATATAGTAAAATACAGTTAACCGTCCGTCACGACTTTTTTGACGTTACAACGGCAGACTGTCGTGATAATGGACAGAGCTAGAACGACAGTCGTCGTACGATAATTAAAACGTCATGATAGAAATGTGGCGACAGATAGTCGTAGCTTCAAATGATTTTGTCGTGCTAACGACAAGGCGGTTGCCGTGTCGATAAATTGTTGTCACGGTCTAGGGAACTGCTAGACACGACAGTCGTTCAACGATAAAATAAACGTCCACGACATAATGGGTAAATAAACGCGCCCTTCTTGTAATTCTAGAGGTATAATCAACGGTCATTCATTCCTAAGTTGAAATTGGAACAGTTATCTGCGAATGTGGATAGATAGATAATAAGTAAGTCTAAGTCGTAAGTAAGTCTAAGTCGTAAGACGCAAGACGTTCGTCCAATCACTTGGTACGAGTATTATAAAAAAGAAATGTTGACCCAGCATCTTTTCAAGTCAAGATTTTCACAATGGCTTAATTATTTTCACTTAAAAGCGTAAGAGTATTTATTGTTAACCGATTTGGTTATAAACAGGGTTAATTTTAAAATATTAACAACTGCCTCCGTGGCCGAACGGTTGTCATGCTGGACTGCCACGCAAGAGATCTCGGGTTCGATTCCCAGAGAAATATTTATATAGCCTACATTTATTTATCTCGTAAGTTTGGTCATAATTTGTGGTTGTCTATGTGTGTGTCCATGGCACCCGCGACACCGGGTTTCCCTAACCTAACACAATTTGTTTTTCTTATTCTTATTCTTCTTACTCTTAGTGCGGGGCCATGAATGTGTAGAAAAAAAACTACACAGGAATATATTACTAACATCAAAAATAACAAATTTTGTTCCATGACTTTTGATCTAATAAATGTACCAAAAATAAACTTTTAACTTTTTGTTGCACTATCTGACACTTTTTAGATTTATATTTGGTAGAATAAGTTCAAACGTGCAAGCGTCCTCCACGACGACTGTACCCCCGTTATATAGAGTTATTTTTGTTTAGAGCGATCTATTTCAATCTATTTATTTTTTGTGTGGAAATCATTGACTTACAATTTAATGGACGTCGGTTCCGCGCTAAAAAGTGTCCTAACTTATAGGGCGATAAAATCGTATACAGAGCGTCATTCACGCTTTAGTCTTCGTTTATTCGACTGACAACGAAGCAAGCAAAATTAGACAGTACTGCGATGACATTACAATTTAAATCTAACGTTTTAGCTTTTTCATATTCCTTTACATGTCACTACGTTTAAATAGGTTGACTTGGGACATTTTTTTTTGTGGTTTTTGTGTTAGACCCGTCGTCTATTTATTTGTAAGTCAATGGTGGAAATGGAATCTGTTAAATTATTAGAAGTCATAGAATATTTTTATTTATGTGGGCAGCAAACAAGCATACGGCCCGCATGATGGAAAGCGGTCAACGTCTATGAACGCGTGTAACACCAAGGACGTTACGAGCGCGTTGCCAACCCTTTAGGACCCTTCTCAAACCCCTTTTGAAAGACTGCATGCTGTATTCCTGCGGGAAAACCCCGACAGGTAGTTCATTCCACAACCTAATCGTACGTGGCAGAAAGCTCCTCTGAAACCGTACAGTACGAGATAGACTCGGTTCCAGAGTGTGAGGATGGACTCCCTGCCGGTGGCGAGTGGTGCGATAATAAAATGTTGCCGTTGGCATCACGTCAAACAGTTCTTCAGAACATTATTGTTTATGATGTCTACACATCACAAACAACACATTACAACACGTCACATCTAATAAATAAGGGGATAGTTTGCCATGAAAAGGTATTCACGTGTCACTTATTCATGTCACTTCAAAACGCCGGAGTCTGTTACCAAAAATGTTTTTACATATCATTAACATACCGTATGTCGAACGATCATACGAACATTTTGCTTTTTTATTTTTTTCCAACTGCATGTTATAAGTTTGTATTTTTCTTTTACTTATTTTTTAATTGACAGTTAAAACTACATATAAGTAGTAAGTGAGCAAAAGAATAAAATTTTATAATAAAGTTTAAATTTTACAATAACTTTATTTAAAATTACAATAATTTTAAATAAAGTTATTGTGATTCTATTTTTGAAAAGTATAGAGGCAGTATGAGATATGTTTCAAATATAGAACGTCTATTTATCGAAAAGCATTTCCTTTGTTGAAAAAAAGAAACTGTTGACATACAACATTGACCTACCAAATATACAACGCTCCTTTCATTTGTGCCGATCTACCGACACGAGAGATAGGGTTTTCCGGAGAGATTACGGGCTCGACGGCAAGACCAGGGCGGCGTCCGGGCCAAGCCCTTCGCCAGTGATACACCTTTGCTTGGGTATGGACTCGCTGGGGTTTGTGGTTAGCTGCAGAGATGGACATGTTTGTTTGCCCCGGTTAGGTGTGGCCGGGGCGTCTGTCTCGTGAGCAGCTAGCGCATCGTAGTAGCGGTCTAGTTGAGGGCCTCAAGCGAGGAGACGCGCGGGGCACGTGAGTTGCAAATTAAGTTGGAAGCTATGTCCGGACATTGTCGCAGGACACTGTGACTGGCATCTCCGGCACTACCCCGGAGAGCTAGTAGAGGATAAACTAGATATCCTCCGGTCCCCCCAGCCGGTTAGGTTATTGGAAACTGGAGAGATGTGGTTTTTCGGCGTCGAGAAATGAGCGTGCCTTACAGCTCCGCCACCAATGAGGAGATTTGGTAGTGGACTCAGAGTCGACGGCTTAGCAGTGGCAACCGCTAGTTGTGCAATGCGCAACGAGAATTGAGCGTGCCTACAGCTAAGTGCACCCGGGGCGACTCGCCCGAGGTATTAGCTTCTCGAAGAACCGGATGAAGTCAAGTGACAGAGGTCTGTGACAACCCTGTACACTAGCAGATCTGGGGTCAGAACCTGAACTTATAAGGTTCCTTTGCGCGCATAGTTTATAGTGCCTTTCTCGTATACCCTCAGGGTCGGTAGGGAGGGTCACACTATAATCAAAACTAATGTAGAAACGTACAGTTCTGTTCCTTTCATATACCGATCAAAAAACCATCAGATGACGCCGAGTTTATGATTGCGCATATCTCTAATAAGGACTTAAAATAAATACCTACACAGTGGAGATGTAATCGTACTTCACTAGTTAAATAACAGTATTATATTCTCTTCAGTATCATATTTCATTAACGTTACCTTATGCTTTTAATGTATATTATTTATTTATTTTTTACACGAATGCAACGATTTTCGTATTGTTAAACGTTAGTTAGTTTAAATTCAAATATTTAGTCACATAGACTATTCAGTACATCGCACTCTTTGTATAATAAAGTCACATCTGTAAAATTACAACGTTTCAGGACAGAGGTTTCAAAATATTTACCCTTAAATATGAGAGATAAAATTTCCTATAACCTGGAGATTTCACTGTGTGGAGAGAAAAAAAGTTAAGTAAATATTTCTTAATTTCATTTCATTAGTGACGCGCATTTCATTAGTCACTACGGGAGTGAAATAATGATATCAGGACGGTGTACGTGAGATGTTTTGCCTGAGTAAAGACATGAATAGGGTATCCATACTATAAGTTTTTATTGGATAATTCTTTGTTACCTAACATGCACTGTGCGAGAACAAAAGCTGGTCCCATAGCTACTTAATAAGTGTCATTTCTGTTATACTGTCTTAAAAATTATGTCAGTGGAGTGTGTGCGTGTGTAAAAAACTTGCTTTCTTGAATGAATGAATAAATGAATGACATGTTCTTTATTGCACATAAAATTATAGTTAAAATACAATACAACACCTTAAGTATAATAATAGTAGTAAGTTAATGTGCAACAGGCGGACTTATTGCCATATAGCAATTTCATCCAGGCAACCTTAGAATAGAAATTTGGGATATGCAAAAGAGGTGCAACCAAAGGATATCATTATAAGGACACTACATAATAAGTAATAATAAAAATATATACGTAGATAGATATACATGTACGTATAAATAATATTAATACATATATAACAGTAAATAACTTTCTTGCTAGTTTGGTTCCATTAATCATTGGCTTTCATTTTGAAGTGATGTTTGAAAGAACTAATAGTATATTTCATTACTTTAGTAGCAGTAGAGCTCCTAGTGCAAGAGTTCGTCCAGGGAAGTACTGCCACCTTACCTATTTCTGCCGCCAAGCAGTAATGTCAGCATTAATGTGTCCCGGTTTTGAAGGGTAAAGGTGCTGATTAAATTTCTGGCACACATGGGACTTGTCAACTTATGTCTCAGGGCGATGGGCGCAGTGGTAGTGCCCCTCAGATCTTTGCAATTTAAAGCTCTGAGTGGCACTGTAACTGTTATGGACAGGCGTGTAGCTTACCATCACGCGCACGACTTGTTCGTCCCGTCACTTGGTGTTATAAAAAAAAAATTCTTCCGCTGTAAATGGGAGAGACATCAACTAAATCTTTCTTGTTACTTGATACTTTTGAAAAGGTATGTATATGATGTATGGTACAGTTTGGTATCGAGAACGGGTTGTATACATGAACAACTAAAGAGAGAACAAGGAATAGGCTCTATTAGCATTTAAATAGTATATACGCAATACAACTCCATTAACACTCTTCTTTACGCCGCTTTGGAAGATAATGGGATATGTCAAGTATTATATGCTCAGTAGCCTTTGATGCTCATTATCTATCAAAGAAGAGTGGAGAAGTCTTGAAACATAGGCCCTTTCCGCTCTACTGTATTGAAGAAATGGTACTGATATGAAGACGAACAATAGCATCATTTCAGAATCCAAAAATTCGCATATATAACGCACCCTTAGTAAGATAATATAATATTGAACAAAAAACTTAAAAACAAGACAAAAATTCAAGAATACGCTTCATTAAATTTATTTATTTATGATTAGATTACAAAGACCCATAAATACTTACATTGTAGACTAACATGCATAATAATTTCTAATAAAACACTTAATTTATTTACACGTATGGACTCCGATGTGTGACGCAACGTGAGTATCCGGTAACCGTCCTCGGAAATATCGGTACATGACACCCTTAGATAAAAGCCCTCTTTCATGAAAGTCGACAGTAAGTAGGTACTCTCACCACAAATGAATTAAAATTCTGAATTAATTAAAGGGAAAATTCCATGGCCACACTAACAAAACATGGCGAATAGAAGTAGGGCAACACACGTTGGACATGAAAGTTGAATGATGACATTCGCAAATAACATTCTGTTTATTTACAATTTAGCATGTAAGAGCTTGTATTACGTTGTATCCGACGAATTTTAAAATAATATGTGTGGCATACTACCGTTTCTGCAATTTATATTAATTTAGTACGAGTAAAACATATGTCTCGCCCTCTCAAAAATTCGTCATCAACCCATTTATACGACCCACTGCCGGACACGGGTCTCCCCTCAGGCGAGGGTTTAGGCCATAGTTCTTCACGCAGGCCCAGTCGGAGTTAGGGACATCACAGGTTTTCCTAGGGTTTTAACCTTCTTTAACGTACAGATTTTACTTCACCGGAAAGTTCATGGTAAATTTCAAATTAAATTTCGCACATAATTTCCGTAAAACTCAGAGCTCTCTGCTTGGAAGACGGTAGGTCCATTAGGCTACCACGGCTTTTTCTTACTTTTTCACAAATTATTAATACGATCACATTTAATATGGACTCAAGTGATGATTTCAGTGTGTCGTCCAGCCCTGCCACATCGTCCTCGAAGCCTCGAACAACCAACTGGGAGATGTTCTCAAAATATACATCATGCGTGGCATCGCAAAACAGTTCCGCAACAAGACATGCGAGACGTGCGCTGAGAATTTAGAACTATGTTTATGAAAAATACAAAGAAGAGACATGTTTTAAAGATTTTCATTTTAATTCAATATAGATAATCAAATCCGGCTATTCTTGTTAAAATGTATATGAATAAAAATTTATCTCGATACTAGTAGGCCAACTGTCAAAATAGGAATCAAAAAGATAGCAACACAAGTTAGTAATCATTGGCCAAATTTTACTTTCTTTCTCAATCTATTGACAAAACTATCGACAACACCTACATAAATAATTTTATGAAAATTTTATGGCCACCTCACAAATGTCATTTTACTCCGTCTTCAAAAAAGACAGACTACAGTGTTCTTGTACATAATAGTTTTAAAGATTGCGCAAACTATTTGCACGCTTTATAGGACAAAAATACTGTATTGTAACAAAGAGATAACATGTTTCCCTTTTTCCGTAATTTAAATTCAACTCTACGCTACTTACAATAGGAAACGTAAAGCCCGGCGTGCTGTTGATTATATTAAACATTTGATGTAGTAGAATAGTTGTGAAATGAGTAAAAGTCGTGATGATGTTAGTGCAGATTCCTATATACCGAGTCACGCAGAATTATCTCACTGTCGCGATTATGACGGTGTTGCGTTTAAACGTGATTTCATGTTACATCCTTTGCCTTTATGTTGATATCATAATATTTTGGTATTCTGAATGTGACGATGCTAACCTCCTTCATCGTCATCTCACTTTTTTAACCGACTTTACAAAAAGATGAGATTCTCAATTCGACTGTTTTGTTTTTGTATGTATGTTATTGTTATTTGTGAATCGATTTTGATAATTCTTTTTCTGTTGGAAAGAGGGTACCTCAATATTGGCCCCATTTAAATTTTAAGAAATTATTCCACCTGTAAGGATAGCAAGTTGGGTTATGAATCCGGTTTCGCGCACTCTCCGGTAACGGATTTCAATAAAACTTGGGAAAACGATGTAATTCCACGATTTTTGGAGGTCGGTTGCTGCTTTTTATAAAAAAGTTAAAATTTTATCACCCTCTGTATTGGTTCCTGACCCTTTACTTTTAAAATTTTAATTCTTACGTTAGCACTGGTTTGATTCGTCACTCCCATCGAAATTCTGGAAAAGAGAGGACGTGCCCATAAATCATCACCTTCATTTATTTCTAAACTTCACTTCGTTTGGGCATTATTAAAATAATATAGACATAGGTATAGGCCTTATTTGATTTTGAATTCGGGACTTAATCACGTATAAAACATATTTTAATTACCTCGACGTTTCGGACATATTGCAATGTAATGGTCTCGAACCTAAACTCTACCCGCACTTGATCTTCATTATTTATTTGTGCACTAGGTGATTAAGTCCCGAATTAAAAATCAGATAATGTGTGAAAATCGTAAAAGTTTAAATAAAAGTACAGGTTATAGGACCTTTGGGGCAAGTATTATATATTGTGTTTAGTATTGTACAGGGAGAGTTTTATATTAATTGTATTTCTTTGAATCATTTAATTTCTTACAGCCTCTTCTTTTCCTCTATTACCATAAATTATTTGGGCCGAGCCTTCTGCATTCTCATTTCAAAGTTAACAAAAAATAAATAAACAGTTAGGAAAAACCGACATAATATGGAAGTCTTCGTCAAAACGAATAATGTAAACCCAAACACAAGGTAGTTGCTGTACACTGTTGAGGAGATTCTCTCATCTGCCTACCATTTCCATTATTAGATCAGCTGTAGGCCACCATGATATTTTGCTTTCATTGGAATTACATATATTTGCCAAGTTTTGATTGAAATGGATCAACGGAAAGTGGATGAAATTCAGTAAACTTTCATTTCAAGGTCCATCTCTGATTTGCAACCTTTAAGGAATATCTTCTTTAAATTCGATTGGACCACTGCGAAGACCCTCTTTCGACCAAAAAAAAATCGAAAATAGTTCGCAAATGCCGCAGTAATCGCGTAACGCGCACAAAAAAAAAATTAAGAACCTCCTTCGTTCTGAAGTCGGTTAAAATTTGTTTGACTGATGCAGTCGATACCTCCAATGGACATTACGCCAACTTAATTTTTAAACCTGTTCCGTTTTTATTTTGTTTTTGTTTCTTTTTTTCTACAAAATACGTTTTAGTTTTTTTTTCCTTTTTTTTTTCCTTTATATTTTTTTCACAAAATTCGGAGAGCACAATATTAGTAAATAAATATGGCTATTTACAAAAATAACAGAAAATCATGAAAAAATAACGATGACGTTTGTCATTGAAGGTGTGGAAATGTAAAAAAAAATACTGTATTTACCGATCTAAGGGGTCAATTATAACTAATTTAAATACTTTTATTTATTTAAAATTGTATCATAACATCTCAACCTTTGAGATAGAAGTATCCTCATGTACAACGAAATGTCAAGACTTCGTTGACCAATTTGTCCGGGGTCAAGGGTCAGAATTGAAAGGGAAGTGTTGTACGTATCAGATACATTTTGGATGAGGCAATGTGAAATTAGTTTGATATTTTAATACGCGTCTGTAGGCGAGAAATATAAGAGGCTTGCTGTAGTGATGGAGGCGTTGAGTGAATATACCTACATGGAAACCGTACATATTTTATATATTAATTTTCAAATCGATAATATATTAAATCGGGTAATGATTGAAACGTCACATCTTTATTTTTTAATACTGGTACTATTTATTGTTCTTCTTGTTCGTATGATTGAAGACCTGTAGGCCGGAAGCCTAGAAGACCTGAAGCTGAATACGCGCAATTGATCAGAATTGGCACAAGACCGAAAGAAATGGTGAATTTTGGTATCGGAGGCTAAGATCCACTTTGAGTTGCTGAATCTGAAGCTGAAGTAAGTATAATAATAGTTTAAACGCTCAAATTTAACATAGCTCCGCACTAGGGACACCCTGTGTCGCGGGTGCTATAGACGCACAAATTACACCCAAAATCAGGAGAGAAATAAATGTAGGCCATACAAATATTTATCCCGGCCCGGAAATCGAACCTGGGAACTCAGCGTGGCAGTCCGGTGTGATAACTGTTCCGCCACAGAGGCAGTTAATAGTATGACGTAGTTGTTCGTATGAAAACCGGATGGTGTATTTGCTTATTGACCTATTGTGTTCCATAGCCGGGCAAAGGTCTCCCCCAAATTATATTATATTATTATTATTATATTATTATTATTATTATTATTAAAAAAAAATTCAACATTTCTTCTCAAACCCATCGACGACATCCCGCCAACATTTTCATCTTATATATTATGATTTTATTTCTACTATTTGGCTCTAGCTTTGAATAATGCCTTCTTGCCTGTCTCTGAATGCAGTGTACGGTCCCCCACTTGGTAAAACATTGACAGATCTCTTTCGATCAATCGTGTTGGTCTTTAACAATCACAATTCATCAGATGAGACGGCTGATTGGTTTTAAGCCAGTTCCTTCGGCATAGCCTGGTATCAATGGCAGACTTTCTAGATACAACTTTCTAACAGCGAGTACGGACTTCCGGAGTTTATTATCCGGACTTTATTTGTACCCTTTATTATTTCGACTCAGGAAAGGTGAAACTTCTAAAGTGCATTTGGAAAATAATTCATTAGAATAAAAAAAAATCATAACTCTAATTTTATTTGTTATATGGAAAACTGGAAAGTTTCAGCTTCTCCATGTAACAAATAAAATTAGATTGTTGTAATTATTAATACAAAGATCGAACCGACACATCTCCTATGACACCGTGCCAGATGCTGTCATCTAAGCCGCGGAACGAACCAGCGGACCTCACGAATTTTTCTATGTGCTTGTTGTATTTGGTTTTCAACGACTTTTCAGCCGTAACGCCATCTATAAGAAATCTATGAAAGTATTTCGTCACCCAGTGAGGTACCTTTATAGCTACCAATTCTAGCCAGAGATATCGCCATTAACTGTAATTAAATTTTAGTTGAATGTTAGAATATTTCACCACCATGACAATTAATTGCTTTGTGTGAAATTACTCCACTAGTTTGTTATACTTATTAATACAAAGATCGAATACTTAGAAAAAATTCTTTCGATCCCAAACATAATTGAATATCATGACGATGAGACATTCTGACATTCAATAAAAATTAGAGTTATGATTATGTTTTTTCTCAAAAAAATTACTTTAAATCGCTCTTCTGTAATATTTTCCAAATGCACATTAGACGTTTTACTTTTCCAGTGTCGATTTGTTTTTTTTTTTAAGTTAGTCAATGCGTGGGGGAATAAAGAAAGGGAAAAGCCAGGTGACAAGACAAGTGAAAACGTTTCTAACCGTTTTCGTTCTTTTAACTCCCAGCGCATAGAGAGGGGAGTCATAAGTTTAAACTGTGAATTTGAAGCTTTTGTCTTTTTTTTATAACGTCAAGCGACGGGGCGAACAAGTCGTGCACCTAATGATAAGCTACATGCCAGTCCATAACAGCGCAAGTGCCATTCAGAGCTTTAAATCGCAAAGATCTGAGGGGCACTGCCATTGCGCCCGTCACCCTAAGACATAAGTTGACAAGTCTCATGTGCCTGTAATTTTACCAGTTTTTGTCTGCCTGTGGCATCGTCGGCTTCCAAGCGAATGGTTTTTCTTATTTGGTATAATCGGGATGTTTCTTAGATATGTTTAATGAACATACGCTCAGCTGTTTTAAATTTAAGATTTATTTATAACTACGTACGTTTGCCTAAAAACACTTTGGCTACTTTTGACGAATAACAACAGATAGGCCGGAGGAATAAGAACAATTAACCTAACTACACGAATAAATAAATTTTAATAAAATTGCCTTTATACCTTTCTTACAGTGTATCGATATAGGGTGGAAATTTATTTGACCGTTGAACCAAAGATCTTGTTTTTGCTCTCACCTCCTTCTTACATTGGGAGTAAAAAACTAGTTAAGGCTCGGTATAGCAATACCGCTAACATTGCATCTACTTACATGTAAACTAAATATATACGTACTATAGAGATCGCATGTCAATCTTTATAGGCTTATGGCGGCCGGACGTAACCGCAGTGCCATTCTACAGATTTAAATTCAAATAACGTATGTCTTACTTATTGTCGAGACGCAACTGTACGTGGCTTCAGTAAAATCCATTTTTTATTTATTATTTATAGTATAGAATGATACCACACGTAAGTCGTATCCTTGATATAATATAGTAAAAAATGTAATCGTCCGTCAAAAGTGATTTTATCACATGAAAGTCGTAAAAAATATAAGAACTGTTATGAAACAAATCGACGAGTGACACAATGCATTTTTTTTTTGTTTTGAGTAATGAGCAATTAAATTAAATTTAAATTTTAAAAAAATATTTTTTTTATATAGAGCTAGGTAGAGCTTGGATGGTGTACTGAGCAATCATGACCTGGAAGTTGATATATTCAATTGTAATGTTGATACGCTAAAGCGTAAACTCACGGACATTTTATTTAATTTTATTGAATAACTTGTGAATAGCGCTGGTATCGGGTTGCTATATGTTAATGTAAGTGCATGTTGTTAAGAAATAGTTTTTATTGTCTGTTTGTTTGTTTAATACTCGTGTATGCTATAAGCTATAGGTAGAAGCCTGTAATTGGCTTTATGTTTATTTTCCTGTTTTTATTAAATGTAAGAAGCTGTTGGTTTTCCATGAATAAATAAAAAATTATGATAACTGCAAGATTTTTGAATGTAGATTTCAGCTAAAATTAAAGGGAACCTATAGTTTTAGAAGTATTGTACAACTTTTCACCTACAACAAAAAAAAGGTATTTTTGAGAATTTTGTTATTGTATTTATTTATGTTTAGCGTCACTATTTCTCATAAATTTTCGTGTAAATTAACATTTCTTATTATGCAATATCGTCGCAAAGGATTGATCAAAATAAATTAAGGCAGGAAAATTTAATTTTAAACTTTGAAAATAAAAGGACAAATTACTCTATAACTTATCCACTAACCAGCGTAGATCTGGCTCAGCACTCGACACTATCCAAAAAATCACGACATCCTTCACGGAGTTACTAATAAATTGTTTCACAACTCAGCGATCTCTGACACTACAAAAAAATGTCGGTATCGCGTTGTCTCCTATGCCCCGTTCCCTTTATACCGCATAACGTCATTAGGTCGTGTAGCTAATTCTAGGCAAACAACGTCCACGGGGGTTATTATAAAGTTCGTACTCTCAAATCCAAGATGACGTTAAAAATAAAAACAAAGAGTTTTTTATATAGTGACGTCATCATTCTCACTGCTATCATAATAGCGTCGTAACTCAAAATATTTGAAATTCAAGATTATACTATTTCTGAGCGTAGAATTTGATTCTCTATACGTCAATAAAACGGTCGTTAAAATATTGTAAGAAATAATTAAAAGATATCTACTTAACTCAAAATAAGACAAATTTTTCGTGACCTAATTCTGGATAAAACAGTCCCTACTCTTTACTACTACTCTACTACTATTTTTTTTCTTTTTATTTGTAAATATATTTCGCACGTAGGACATCGTTAGATATCTGTAATAAACTTAGACCTATACAAACTTGTTTATCGCAAAGACACGATTAGGTTCGGTTAGATTTAAAAGAAAAACATTTTCCTCTCAAAATTACTTTTGAGGTTATGAAAATTCGAGCAATCGTTATTTCTGAAAAATTTCATTTCGGGCTATTGATAGGTAATCCTTATTACAAAAATGTGTGAAGTTATACTCAAGAATCTGTTATCGTACTATTTTTTAAATTGATTTACTTACACCAAACCTTGGACGTTTCTACGTTATACTTAAATTATCTCGCGACAAACGTATAATAATAAGTATTTCATGTAAGATACAGCTACATTAAGACTATTCGATTTAATGTAACTGAGATTAAATGTTTGAAAATAGAATCACAAATAATAATTACAGGCTATAAGACTTATTACGAGCACTTAAAGTATATAAATAACTCTTACATATGTACGTTACGTTAATTTTGCTACTTACGTTGACCCGGTTTCCGCGTTCCATAATTCATGATTTGTCTAATGCAATGCTAAAAAAATGCTGCGGCTAACAGCGTAAGCCAAAAAGTGGCTCAATAAATTGGATATCCTGTCTTACAGTCGTTTAAACCACAGTTTTTTTTACTAATGCCGAACTTTTAATAATAACCGGAACAGTTGCTTCAACTGCACTTTACTGCTGGCACCTTACGGAAGGAAGGGAAGGTTCTGCTAAACACCAACTGACCGCCTTGGAGGTGAAGCTGTAGAGCCTTGAACGCCGCTGTAAAGGTGCCTGCTCATCGATATTTTACAGGATGTATCACGGAGAGTGTTCAAGGGAATTTCACTATTTAATTTCGCCTTCTACTGTCCATCATCAAGGGATCAGACTTAGGCTGGGGTTCTATCCCTATGTTGTCCCACTTAGAGGACTGAGTGGAATTTTCTACATACAGAGTTATTCCCGGAACGGTATAACTTGGGCATTTTTAATGTGAGAGTAAATAAATGGGTTATAATGAATGGGTAATAAAAATTTAAAAAGAAGTAAAACTATTGCTACTAAACACTTACAAATTGTACCAAACTTAGAAATTAAAGTGCTGTCACAGGGATTCGAATCATTGACCTCTCAAAAGAGAGAAGGAAACTGTTTTTACACTGGACTACCATTGCTATTACTTCTCGATGTTCTCACTTATTTCAAAGCCAAAGTCAAAATCAAATAATCATTTATTCCACAGGTAAAAATTTTTACACCTGAAAACGTCATTTTTTAAGCTACTGCTCGTTCACTACGCTAACCTCCCTGAGAAAAACGAGCAAGACACTCTAGGGATTGCTCTTTTCAAATAACTAAAATGCTATAGAATACATTTTGAATCATATTTGTGTGGAATCTAGACACACGTTGTCTTTCCGTACATCTTTATCTAACACGTAGTCTACAATTTTGTAATATGACTTTTCAATTAAAACACTTTTAATGTAAGTTTTAAGCTTAGGAAATGGTAAATTTAATATATGCTCCGGAATGTAATTGTAAAAACGTATACAGTTCCGCATGAAAGAATCGTTTGCCTTAGTTAAACGAAAACGTGGTATCATGAGTTTGGACTTAGTTCTAAGGTTAATATTATGGATATCTTCTTTCTCAACGAAGTTATGTGTATTTTTATGATGCCACAGTCATGATATCAGTTTCCCTAAACTTTTCTCTGAGAGAAATCCGAGAACCTAAACGGTACAACACAAATATGGTTTGTAAATCTGCCACTTTACCTCACATGAGAATCCCGTAGGACATCATACTATGGAAGTAACTAAAGTAAACTAGTCTAGCAATGGCAATATCGGTAAGTTCACGTATTCTACGAACTGCGTATGCAGCAGAGCTTAATCTGCTGGCCAAGGAAGATATATGTGGAAACCATTGAAGTTTACTGTCTAAGGTCACTCACAAAGACAGCTTTATTAACAAAGTCTAACTTTTCTCCATTTATTTCTATGATTTTGTATTAATTTCATAAACAGGTAACAATTTTTTATGATATCAAGTAGTGGGTTGAACAAATCGTGTGTCTGGAGAGGTAAGTGACATAGATATGTCGCTTACCAATCACGCATGTCGCTACAAGTAACAGTTGCAGAAGCTCATAGCTTTAATTGCAAAGATTTGATAGGCACTGCCACTGCGCCCGTCGCCCCTGAGGCTTAAAGTTGGCAAGTCTCTTGTGCCTGTGATTTCACCAGCACCCTTAGCCTTCAATACGAAAACGTTGTAATGCTCACATTATTGTTTAGCGGCAGAAGCAGATACAGGTAGTGGCAATACTTCCCTAGACGAACTTTTTCAAAGGAGCTCTACTGCTATTTTTTTTTAACGCAACATACTCATAGCCTCGCACTAAGGAAACGCTGTGTCGAGACACACACATAGACAATCACAAATTACACCTAAACTCACGGGAGAAATAAATGAACGGCATACACATATTTCTTCCGGTCTGGGAATCGCACCCAGGACCTCTGTGTGCCAGTCCGGCATGGTAATCGTTCGGCCACCGAGGCAGTTATTTAGTTTAATATACAATACTTAATTAGTTAATTTACTATAGAACCTGTATATCTACATTCTGGTTACCTATCAGTAGTTCGAAATGACGTTTTCCAGAAATAAAGTTTGCTCGAATTCTCATAACCTCGAAAGTGATTTTGAGAGGAAAAAAGTTTTTTATTTTATACCTAACTTACAATAACCTACGCCGAACCTAATCGTGTATTTGCGATAAATATCCAAAATATTTCTGAAAGAACAACTATAATTCAGTTTACGGTGTAATGAAAATTCGAACAAACGTTATTTCGGAAAAAAAATCGAGTTTGTGATATAGCTTAGCCTACATATTGGCAATTGTTACATCGCAGAGGATGATTCCATGCATTAATACATCAAGGGTACATACATCAGAGGCATTTTAGTCAAGGAAGAATGAAGAATTAGTATGAAACAGCTAATTTCCTTTCAAAAGCGCCTCCTCTGTGAAATCACTTCCTATCGGATATTACGTAATTAAGGTATATATAATTAATGATTACACCCCTTATAGACACAAAATATGCACGGTAGAAAAGAAAAATCTACTACCAATTTTTCTTTTTCAAGACAATAACAAAGGCAATCTATACATAATTACCTAATCCGATGTTAATCAAAACAAAACAATCTACGGTAGAACTAAAGCAACATAATTAGAGCATCCGCAGCGAAGAAGACAGGCGTGACTAATATACAGTGAGAAAAATTCTACGTGAAAGTAAAATCAAATGAGTGTGACATACAGTGCTGATTTACAAACTTATATTCGCAGTTGACTATGGCGCTGGCATCGCATTTAATTAGCGTTGTTACAGCTGATAGAAATCTGCAAGAGATTATTAGGTCCTAAATCTGTACCTTGACCCAGACCTATACAATCTCAAATGTCCACCTTGATCTTTATTTCATTGCTGGCTGACAGGTTTCTAGCTTTTATTCTCAACTAAGCAAGTTGAGAACAAAGGCTTCCCATTATTAGCTTTTAAAATACATATTTTGTAAAGTCATAACAAGAATTGTGTACACTTGTGTACCCGAACACTCAAATTTTAAAGCTTTATAAAGGGGTCAAATGTTAGTTCTGAATTTCCCCGCAGTCACGTTTAAGTTGGTAATATTCTAGTATCGAAAGTACAAGAGGTTAAAGAAGGATGAGATGAAGAGTTGCGGGGTGAGGGGCGAGCATTGTATTGAAATAACTTTTGGTTCCGCTTCACGGTGTGTATAAGTGTAGTGTCACACTTGTGTTGTCGTGCGGTTGTGAAAACTTTTACTGTAAGTAGACTCTAAGATAGCTTCGAAATTAAACAGGATTAAATTAAATTACTTTGCTTTTAAACGGAACGTTATATAGCTTTTAAATTTTATTATTCCATTTTATGCTCCTCAGCATCGAAAATAAGTCCTTTGGTAATAAATTATGCAAGACAACAGAAATCCGATTTTCAGTTTTCAAAGCTTATACTTTAGTCTAATGGTACTGTTAGTAATAAATGGAATTACCTGACACGTTTGAAAATCATGCAATATAAAAATGTATTTTAGAGGACTAAAGCTTAGTAATTTAATCTTGTAGTTGGAGAGGGTGTAGAGGTGGTAGAGATTTGCTCGGCTAGCTGGTGCCCCCTTACTACGTGCAGGAATCAATCGACGAAATTTGGTGAAGAAGACTTGGTTTATTGTATAGCGGCTTATAATAGGCTTACAATACAAGTGTCCTATAAGAGGGATTCGTACCGTTGGATGCAAGCGTGGCGCAGAGCCCGCGACAAGTGGTAAAAAAAAGTCCCGTGGTTGCGAATCTTCCAAAAGACACTCACTCAGAGGATTCTTGTATACTGTCCCGAAAGATGGGCGTGAGTTCGAGATGCTTCCTATAAACGATAGTACGAGATTTACATTTAATCGATCAATAATAACTTGCAAGAGAAGAATAGATCAGATTAGATCAATTTCATACAAAATACTGGTGACGGGTCACAAACATTTGGGAAAATTTTAACACAGCGATTCAGAAATTGCGTTTTCTATGCCAGTGCCATCTAGCGGTAAACTTCGGAACTATTGTTACAAATGTTGCTAAAGTTATTGTGTTACAATCTTATTTTCAAGTAAAGTTCAATCGTAAAATTTTCCATGTCTTTATAGAATTGTACCAATCACGGTACTATAAACATAGCAGTATACACAAAACATTTTAGCCATATCCATAGTGTGATGGACTTTGCCACATGTCTCCTTGTAATTTCGCGCTAACGACAATGACTATCCGAAAGACGTTTACTCTTTATAACTAAACTAAAACTAGCAAGCGAAGACGTCGATGAGTTTCATCTCTGTAGCAACATGTAGCTATGGACATGAATTTTTAAGTAAGATTAATTATTCCAGGTTACTCTGACATCAAGAGTAATGAGGCAGCGGATGACCTGACAAACGCTGGTACTAGGGGAACCCTTAATTGATCCTGGACCCTATTCATAAAAATTCATAATTAATTTTTTAGGCCATGGGAGAGGCGAGAGACTAAAATAGATATCGAAAATAATAATATTAATAGATACATTTATAAGCATTCAGTAGCAACACCTTGCGGTAACGATGTCAGCATGTGAAGTAACTAATTTGCATGGCAGACTGACATAAACGTTCTCTGTATAGTAGATCCGTGCCAGCAGTCGAACTTACGATAAGTCGAGAATGTCGAAAAAGTATTGTACTTATAGACACCGCAATTGAACCTCTAGTATGTAATAGCATTTAGGAGTACTAAAAGAAACAATGGCTGATCACATCCGTACATGATATGCGTTTGTTACATAAATACTAAGGAGTTGAAACAGGTTAAATTGAAAACGATAACGATGGGACACTTTCTTAAAAATAAACGCAAAAAGTCTACTTTCGTTAAGATTGACGGTTGTAGATCAACCACGAAGATTTATAGAGAGATTAACGAGTTTTATGCATGTTCTCGCCAATCTAACGTCCGGAAATAGAGTTCAAGATCATGACGATTAAAAATATATAATAGTAAATAAGCACACGTGAATCTCGTACTATCGTTTATATTCTTACATAACAACTTTTTATAAAAAAAAACCTACCTCAAAAGTTTATCTACTTGCCAAGTTTTATTAATATCGGTTAATGTAAAGTGGGGAACACCCAATAAACCGGATTCATCTCATAGTTTGTCACCCTTAAAGGTGGAATATTTCAAATTTAAATGGGACCACTACCTTTCCAACAAAAAAGGATCATCGAAATCGGTTCACAAATGGCATTATACAATTATGTATTAACTCAAAAAGTGTAGTTTTTCAGAATCAATGAAAAAGAATTACTCATTTCCCGTGAATGATTATAAAAATTTATATATAGGTTAAAGTTTATTACGGAAGTCTAAACAATTTCTTGCCAAAGATATTTAAAAATAAAACTGAACTGAGTAATGAGTAAGGACTATTTTGTCCAGAACTAGCTCACTGAAGGTTTATCTCATTTGGAGTTAAGCAGATATATTTTAATTGTTCCTTACAATATTCTAACGACGGTTTTATTGACTTATAGAGAATCAAATTTTATATTCAGAAATGCGATAATCTTGAATTTCAGTTATTTTGAGTTACAACACTATTGTAATATCAGCGCGAAATATCAGAGTAACCACGTAACATACACACACAAAAAAATACTGTGTGAATTGCGAACCTCGTTCTTTTTTACGAACTGTGACGCTTGTTCGTTTTTTGGAAACAAAATAAGATCATGTTACTCAATGAAGGCAGTGAGAGGCACGTTATAGAGTTCAAAATTTGCATAAAAAAGTAATATGCAATAAATCGATGAAATCATAATTAGATGTCCATGTAAACAAAGAGGATAACCGAGCCAAAACACATTTTAAATGGTAGTTTCCTATTTTTGACGATAATAAACTTTTAGAACTCTTTTCTATCTGTAATCTGATTACACTTAGTACAGTGCACATTTTGCAATATATATTTTTCCTTAATTTCGTTTGATACCATAATTATAATAAAAACGACTATGTGCACAATCGGGATCAAAAACATTTTTTTGGATGCCATTCGTGTTACGTTTCTCGAACTCGAATGTTTTCTCGTCTCCGTAGTGCGTTTTTAAATTATTGTGTGTTGTTGTTAATTTTTTTTTATTAATATTTCGTAACAGATAATTAAAACTGTAGAAACTGAGAATTTGCTCCTTTTACTATTCCGTTAATAACAAAAGGTTAAGCACACCTGCGTTCACACTTTAACAATGACATTTCTTTGTTTACAGTTTGGATATCTAATTATACTTTAGGTAAAGTACAAACTATAGTCGTGTAAAGGAAGTGACTCATCGACGATGAAAAGTTTAACCACTTAGACCAGGTATTAGAATGGGAGCCTAGATTTTAGGAGGACGGGGCAGCGGCCGGCGCAGCGTGTCGTTAAACCGCTGGGCAAGTTTCGAGGACAAATGTGAATTTTATAACTATATGGCTTCAGTTGAAAACCAAAATACAGCAGGTTCTCCGTAGTGATTAAAAAGAAACATCTCCATAAAAAAAATTATGTGTGGAGTTAGATATTTTGTTCTTAAATAATTCGTTTTAGGTTTTTATTTTATAGTGTTTCCGGGATTTTATATGATCGAGTAAAGTACATAATATCGTGTAACGAATTAGCACATTCTTTAGACAATAATATCCTTAGGTATATTGCATATTTTTGTAAGACGAAATTTAATAGTAAATACTTACGTATTTACCATTTGATCTAGAAAAACAGTTTTTCCCGCTTCTCTTCCGGTAACTCGCCTTAACGAGAATGTAATGACCGATAGAACAACAAATGACCTATTTTCACTCGGCTTAACGATATTTGATATAATTTTAAAAGATATGACTTTTTTCATTGGATAATTAATAAAAGGTACAATAACTATGGGTATAATTTCATTGTGTATAATAAACATTCAATATAACAAACATGATTATAAACTAACACAATTTTTAACACAATGATTAACTAACATAAATAATAATAATAACATAAATTAATGGTTTAAGTATTATCAGTATAATACAGTGCTGGTTTATACCATATGGTACTGGAAGAAAATCGGCAATGTTTCACTTCTCTCGGTCTACAGTATTTATGCTGAGTCAGGTCCATTTCATCACAAACTGTAGTCACAGGTACATTAAAATTTTATCAGTTCTTATAGTATTTGTTCGTTTTTCTCACAGTATTTGTTTTTCTCGCAGTATGTGTTTTATATAAGTGTGTATAAAATTAATAATGAATGTTCTATGTGCTTGTTTGTCATACTCTGTGAAGTGATTGTAAATGTTTTTGTTTCTGTTTGTATTTGTGCTGAATAGACGTGCTATCTATCTATATATAATGTACCTAATACATAATATTATGTTACATTATTTCGGTGTGTGTAATATATTATATAATATATATTTTTTAATAATACCAAGTGACGGAACGAATAAGTCGTTCGCCTGGTAGTAAGCGACACGCCTATCCATAACAGTCGCAGTGCCATTCAGAGTTTTAAATATCAAAGATCTGAGGGGCTCTACCACCTCACCCGTCACTCGGACAAACCATAACAAACCATATTTGTGTTGCAAAAACGAGCGATTCGTTCTGTGTACTCAGAGAAAAGTTTAAGGGGAATGGTATCATGACTGTGGCATCACAGCACATTTCCTTAAATATTTTGTATGCCCTTAAAAATATACAAAATTTCATTAAGAAAGAAGATATCCATAATATTAACCTTAGAACTAAGACCAAACTCATGGTGCCACGATTTCGTTTAACTAAAGTAAACATTATTTTAAGGGGAACTTTATATACATTAAAAGTATTTTAGTTGAAAAGTCATATCACAAAATTGAAGAGTATGTTTTAGATAAAGAAATAAGGAAAGACAACAAGAGTCTAGATTCCACACAATTATTACATAGCATTTAAGTTTATTTGAAAAGAGCAATCCCTAGAGTTCCTTGCTCGTTCTTTTCAGGGAGGTCAGCGTAGTGAACGAGCAGTAGCTTAAAAAATTAGTAGTAAAAAATTAGTAGCTTAAATAATGAAGTTTTCAAGTGCAAACGTTTTACCTATGGAATAATGATTATTTGACTTTGGCTTTGACAAGTCCAAACACTTCAAAACCGGAACGCAGTAATGCTACATTATTGCTTGGCGGCAGAATTAGGTAAGGTGACATTACTACGCAGGACGAACTCTTTCACAACGAACTCTACTGCTACATAAGGTGCACATCACAGGTACAGGGGCCTTACCATGAACTCTTATTACGATTCAGTTTAAGACCTAAAATGAATCGCTGTGAGACAGCGCTACATGAAGTGTATATCACCATCTCGCTTTTTTGTCGTTACGAACCTATACTGAACTGTAGTAAGAGTTGGCCCCAGGCAATAAATACCCCGTAAAAATGACTTGAATTGACAATGTATATAATGATTGCTATATAAAAATGCACTTATATAAGTAGATATTGAAATAATTATTGCATATTAATAAATTTGTAAGCCAGTCTAATCGAAACTAGGGGAAGTATTAGTTCTATAAGATAAATTTTAATACCCCTCCTCGCTGCGCTCATTATCGCAACTAAATTTGATTCTGGGATTATATGTTTATGCTCCAGGAATGTTATATCTGAAATGTTTACTTAAAATGTACATTATTATTACAAGATTCTCCCAAAGTCTGATCACATATTACTTAAATAAGAATAGCATTATAATTATTTAATATTAAATTAATTAATATTAAATATCAATTTGTGTAATAATCGAAATGCTGTAGGCAATTGCATAATTTTAATAGTTGTTTTTGATTCACATTGATTTTAACTTCATAATAATAATTGTCATGTATACCACCAGAGGTCGCGAATTTTTCCTTTCGGAGCTTTTCAAATATTAATTTCAAACATAATTTCATAAACACTAAAGACGTAGGCTTCAATTAGAAGTATTTGTTTTGAAAGTAATTGTATTGACATTTTAATTTTGTGATTACTAATTACGCCGCTAGAGGTCGCAGTTAGAAATGAGGATTAGAAGTTTGTAAGATTTTGGAAATAATAAGATGTTTTGGCAAACTGTTTTGGTGTAAAAAGGTGAATAAACGGATTTCAAGTACTGTTGTATGTTTTAAGATGTTATTCCTCTGAGTTTTATTAATATTATGCCATCGGTATATTAGATTGAAAGTTGTTATAAATATAAACTGTTTATTACACTCATGATAATTTGT
The DNA here is from genome assembly GCF_003589595.1 of Hyposmocoma kahamanoa. Lineage (NCBI taxonomy): Eukaryota > Metazoa > Arthropoda > Insecta > Lepidoptera > Cosmopterigidae > Hyposmocoma > Hyposmocoma kahamanoa. Next base: position 5,765,056 of record NW_020654466.1, read on the forward strand.
ATCACTCAAGAATATGTCAAATGTCTTTATACCATAATTTAATTATATCCGTTGAGTGTTATTTCCAAAAAAATGGACGTAGTTAAGCCTCCAAAGGATCCAATTCACAAAATTGTCAAAAAATTATTTATATGTACCAAACGGTTCCTAAAGTCTAACCTCTTAGATCAGCAAAAAAAATCCAACACATAAACATAAATATCTCTCGAGTAACATGACATAAGTTTTGAAAATAAAACATGATTGAGAAACACTTTTAAACTTAAAAGTGTCATATCTAGAAAGTAATGAGTCTTGGATGTACATTGGATCCATTTTGTTTAACTACGTCCAAATACATCATTTGTTGTTATATCGAATGAACCGCACCCAGGTTTAACACTTGCAATATACGGCAACACTGTTGCAATGTTAAGTAAAAGGTGTGAAACAATACCGAACCTTGATAGGTAATAAATAACATAGAATTTGCACTGATTCACACCTGTCCAATGGAACAGGGTGTTATTTTGTTTTACAGAAGCATTAAGTATTTAATTGATACTTGAGTGACTTTACTTTCGAGAAAAGATTGTAGTGTAGGTGTGAAACACGTGTGATACCTAACCAATTAATTCGAGGCGCCTTGCTTCGGCCACCGACCTTGCAGCTAAATTGCGACACAGCGCGCGTTTTAATAGTTTCCTTAGGTCTACCAAGATGAAATATGCTTATATTTATAAGTTTCTTATAGCTATAATTATAAGTTTCTTATAAAAAAACCGACTTCAAATGTTTGTGGAATTACATCTATTTGCCAGGTTTTATTGGAATCGATTTACGGAAAGTGAGTGAAAGCCAATAAACTTAAAACTTAAAGGTGGAATATTTTCTTCAAATTTGTATGGCACCACTACCAAGGTATCCCCTTGCTAAGAAAAAAGAATCATGGAAATCGGTTCACAAATGTCAACAAAATGTGAGAAAATCATGTTATTTTTTATTCTTTCACAATTTTCGCACATTTTCTTGAAACATAATAAGAAAAATATATGATTTTCTCACGTTTTCTTAAAAACCATATAAGTTAAAATTTCATTTATGGCTTATTACGGAATACGATTTGACGTTTGTCAAAAGGATGAGGTAAAGTCGATAGATTTTTAGTGTACTTATTTGATTTTTGAAACAAAGGTTCTCTTTTATAGTTGTATTTTCCTGACGTATTCTGAACGATGTTCAGATATGTGAAGTGTTTTGTATTATATTGAAGGTATAAAACACAAACATAATTCAAATTCGAGCCAGCAAAAGAAAAACTGGTGACAGTTCTACGCAACTTCGCTCTATTCCGCCGATCTCAACTGAGAACATTTCAGGATCGCAAAAGGAAATGACTCCTCAGAACTATGTGATAACGCGTAATAAAAGGCCAAGAGCAGAAGTTTCCCCTTCGGATTTCACTTCACTTAGGGACGAAATGAGAGAGCTATTCAGATCCTTCACAGCCGCTCAGAAACAAGAACTTAACGAAATCAAGACAAATTTACAGGCAATTCAAACTACAAATTCTAGTATAGAAACGTCTATCTCCGTCCTAGCAAGTCAGAACGAGGAGTTTCAGAAGAGAATTGATCACCTTGAATTAGAGAAGAATAAAAACCGGGAATACATTGCGGCTTTAGAGGAAAAAATTGAGGATTTACATAGACTAACCCGGAAAAACAATATCGAAATTAAAAATGTACCTAAAAGGAATCCTGAATCTAGGGATGACTTAATCGGCATGACCCTCAAACTGTCCTCTAACATTAACCTAGGAATGGTAGCCGGTGACATCAAGGATATCTTTCGTCTCGAGGGAAAGCAAGGAAGTAAAACCTCCACAATAATCGTGGAACTCGGATCCACATTGCTAAAGAGTGACCTGCTTAAAAAGGCTAAATCGTTTAACATAAAAAGCAAAATTAAGCTACAAGCAAAGCACCTAGGACTCACTACTGAAGAAGACACGCCAGTATTCGTATCTGAACAGTTGACCCCTAAGGGGGCTCGATTGTACTTTTTAGCACGTGAGCTAGTCAAGGCTAAAAAGTATAAGTACTGCTGGACATCCTTTGGCAAAGTGCTCGTGAGAAAAGATGATACCTCCCGAGTTATAACCATCAACAATGAGACGCAGGTTCATCATCTCTCACAAGGGATCTGACTATTTTCCACAGTTCATTGTTACAAAAATTATATAATATTAGTATATAATAATAGCCATAGTTATTACTTACTAGATCGCCGAATAGGCAAAATTGATAATTTTTATATAGCTTTTACTAAAATAATGATTATTAAAAATTGTAAATATACTTTACTATACGCACACACTCACACTTCCTCACAAAATCCACTGTACGCTTACAAATTAACTGAAAACATAAATATACTGTACACAGCGCACACAGAAATACCACACTCACATTCAAATAACCACAATTACGTTGTCGTTGATGTCACGGCATGGTACCCTGACTGTCGTTTTTTAGGTAATAGTCACTGCTGTATTGACTCCTTATCGAATAGTTTACATCATTATGAGTAGTTTTAGTACCTTGCTTGATTTAGACAATACTGAAATTGCTGACTCAAAGAGCTGTGATATTGACGACTTTAGTAATTACACGCAAGTGTTGGGTGATGATCTGACTGTTTTAACTCAAAATATCAGGAGTATTTACAAAAACATTGATGACCTAGAATTGAACCTGGCTCGACTAAAATTTTATGTTGATGTCCTGATCTTGACAGAATGCAGATTAAAAACCGGTAAATCTATTCCAATTTTGGAAAATTATATTTCTTACCATACCACAAATCAACTAAATCAAAATGATGGTGTAGTTGTTCATATTAAAAATAACCACCAGGCCATTGTAACTGAAGTCTGTCTGATTGACTCGTCAGCACTTCAGATTGTAATTAACAATTGTATAATTCTTGGGATTTACCGTTCACCATCAAATACAAATGCTGATAGATTCATTCAGTCGCTAAACTCTCACCTTGGTAGCATTGCAAGTAAAACCACAGCTATTATGGGCGACATTAACATTAACTTAATTATCAAACCTACAGAAATTTCTACTGAACGCTTAAATAGACTAAACTATCTGGACATTTTATCTTCGCACGGTCTTCTGCCGGGACATCTTTTGCCAACTAGAATGAACAGCTGTCTTGATCATGCAATGCTAAAACTTAACAAACCTCATAATTCTGCGTTTGTGGCAGTCTTTAACACTACAGTTACAGACCATAATATGGTTCTGTTAAAAATATCACACACGTCTAAGGCTCAAAATTGCACATACAAATCTAAAACAATATGTAACTTTAAAAGTGCCTGTAGTGCAGTAATGGACTGTGATATGACTCACTTAAACATGTGTCACGATCCAAACGCCTTTGCGAACACTCTGATACATGTACTAAGAATGGCCATTTTATCAAACACAAGCTCTAGACTAACTTTAAACAATAAAAAAATCCTTAAACCATGGATGACCCCAGGAATAATCCGATGTATTCTTCTCAGAAATAAAATGCAAATAAAATTAAAAGCTGATCCTCACAACGCAATACTAAAAATAACTTACAAAAGATTTCGAAATTTCTGTTACAACTTAATTCGTAAACTTAAAAGACAATACAATAAAAATAAAATTATTAAATCTATTAACCACCCTCGAAGTCTATGGACAACAGTGAATGAAATAACCCAGTTCAAACCCCCTAAAACAACTAATTTTAAGCTTCTCCATATTACCCCTCAACCTTTGGACTCGGTCAACCGTATAAACCAATTTTTTGTTGGCATTGGCAAGTCTCTGGCAGAAGACATTATTAAACAAACTGCGACTCTGAGTAAAATTATCTCCACTGATACTAGGAACACTCAGGTATCTTCTTTTGTGTTGCTCGATACTTGTCCTAAGGAGGTCGATAACATACTGTCAGGGCTGGACTCTAGCAGTGCTCCTGGATGGGATGGGATATCAACCAAATTTCTAAAATTAACTCGCGACCGCATCGTTCCACTAATAAGCCAACTGGCCAACCTGTGCTTCAGAACTGGAATATTCCCCATTGCTCTGAAGCGCTCCATCATTACCCCTGTGTACAAGAGTGGGGCCAGGGATGACATTAATAACTACAGACCTATATCTGTACTACCGAGTATTTCCAAAATTATAGAAAAACTACTTAACATTAGATTAGTAAACTATCTCAACAAATTTAAGTTACTTTCGAACTCCCAATTTGGCTTTAGGAAGGGCTTGTCGACCCAGGACGCTATTTTAGCGTTAACTTCTGTGATTTCGGAGGAGGTCGATAAGAAAAACAAATGCGTCACGATCTTTCTAGATCTTAAGAAAGCTTTTGACACAGTCTCAGTTACCATTCTTGTACGCAGGCTTGAAACCATTGGCATAAGAGGCACTGCTCTCTCACTTTTTGAAAACTATCTTTTGGATAGATCACAAACTGTTGAAATTGACAAATTTTGTAGTGGTGAAGAAAAGATCTCGTATGGGGTTCCCCAAGGTAGTGTACTCGGTCCGACTCTGTTCTTGATTTATATAAATCAACTATGTGAGTTAGAGATCGGAGGCGGAAGGATATTCTCCTATGCGGACGATACTGCCGTGGTTTTCACTGGGAAGACATGGGACGCAGTTAAGCGCACTGCTGAAACAGGTCTAGCGAAAATGGCTAACTGGCTTAACTCTAATCTCCTCACCCTGAACGTAACGAAAACAAACTACATTTGCTTTGCTCCCTACATAAACTCTCAGCCAGCGATTGACTTTGTAATAAAGATCCACACCTGTGGTGACTGTCCCAATCGAATCTGCAACTGTTCACCTATTACAAGGGTCAGCTATGCCAAATATCTGGGAATTATAATTGACCAAAGACTTTCGTGGCATTCCCATCTGGAACTGATTATGGGTAGAGTACGGAAACTGCATGGATTTTTAAAACCTTAAGACACGTAATGGATAGAGAGCTATTAACCAAAATCTATGTAGCTCTTGTTCAGTCAGTCATTGTTTACTGTATACCAGTTTGGGGGGGAGCTACAAGGATGAAGTTTAGTTTAGTTTGACTTGGAGAGAGCTCAAAGAGCCCTTTTGAAAGTCATGTATTTCAAAGCTTTTAGAGTTTCCACAGATGTGCTATATAGGATCGGCAACCTCTTGAGTGTCAGAAAGCTGTACATTCTGAACATGACCCTAAGACTACATAAATCGTTGCCGTTTGACCAAAATAAACAAAATAAACGAAGAAATGATATCGTAGCATATTCACGCACTGTCCGAACAGCATTTGCCAGTCGACAGTACAACTCGCAAGCTTGTTATGTTTACAACTCCATCAACAAAACGTTACAAATTTATCCCATGAAACTATATGACTGTAAGAAGGCGATAAGTGAATGGTTGAAAACCCTTTCTTATGAGGAAGTGGAAAATCTCTTGGAACGCATACCTTAATTAACAACACTACAAATCATTTAAATACATAACTTGCATACGCGCGCAGGCTCACACACACACTCTCTCTCTCTTTCACGCACGCACGCACGCACGCACATGCGCACACTCACACTCATTCTCTCTCACACACACACATACACACACACACACACACAAGTTTATACACATTACATACTGAACATTTTTCATTTTATTTTAAATTTTTATTAATTTTATTTTTTATTTTTTATTTTTTTAATTTTTCCATTTTAAAATTTAAATATCATTATATCTTAAAATTAACCCACTGATGTAACTTTGTTGTAAATTCTCAGTTTTAAGCTTAGTTACAAGGCTTTCCCAACACAAGCATACATTTGCTTAAAGGGAGGACCTGATCTACCATTGTTGAACCAAATTGAGAAATAAATAAATTTTTATTTTTATTTTATTTTTAATTCAAATGCAATTTCAGTAGATATTTTAGAAAATTTCAAAAAAATGTTAGTCATACCTTTAATTTATAGCTTTCAAAAAAAGTAAGTAATAACATTGACATGTTAATTTATTGCCTATGATAAAAATTCATACTTTAAGAATGAATACGGGTAAGAATGAATACTATGCAAATATTCATTAAATTATCGAAAACTTTTTATCGGCATACCTCATCTCTAGCAAATGCGTGTAATGTAGAAGTAGAAGTTTGCACGTGGCGTGGTCGTAAAAAGTTTATGATTTTTTGAAAACAATGTTTTCCCGCTCATCTCTCACAAATAAATCTTGATTTGGTGTTATTTTTACGTTAATATATTTACTTAAATAAAGGCGATTCATTTAAAAGCGAGACTTAAAAATTAAAAATAGTTTACAAAATGCGTAAATTAGTGCACGTCGTCACAAGGTTATATTGTGTATATTTTTATGAACTGTCACAGGCGTCATCATAGTTTATTTTTATTATAATTTATTTCCATCGTTTTCCTCATCTTTTTTCGAAATAAATCCATTGGTGCATTGAAGTTTTCACTCTTTTTATATTTAGACTCATTTGGTGGGACCATCGATATTGTGACATCATCATCATCAGGGGAATCAATAATCAACTGATAATATTTTGTTTCAAGTTTTTAATAAAACAATTTAGACAATATCGTTGTCATTAGTAACTAGTTTATTAATAAAATAACTTTTTCCCTTGCGCTTTGTTTCTGATCCGGAATGAACGTACCTATTGGTAGACATTGGATCATAGTAACCTTTAACGGAGTTTCTGGACGAGCAAATACGAGTCTTTTTCTCAAGGGAAATCACCTGGCTACTTCACCTGAGGTAAATTCTCTTCGGAACTGCTTCATTTTATTTCTAGGCACCTACGTATTTGAAGGCTAGCAACCCTACGCACAGGCCGGCAACTATCACCAGATTGCGATCTGCAGTGGTCTCTATGGAATTCGCTAAATCAATTTTGTAGAATAACAGCAAAGCTGCTTGTAAAAGAGTTCGTCCAGGGAAGTACTGCTACCTTATCTATTTCTGCCACAGAGCAGTAATGATTGTGAGCATTACTGCCTTCCGGTTTTTAAGAGTAAGGGTGTTGGTGAATCTACTGGCATATCAGGGTGACAACCGCAGCGGTGCCCCTCAGATCTTTGCGATTCAAGGCTTTGAATGCAAAAATGCACTCAAAGCCTTGAATCGCAAGGATCAGGTGTGTCGCTTGCTACCAAACCCACGACTTGTTCATTCCATCATTTGACATCATAGAAAAAACTTCGCACTCAGGGTCGCGGCTTCAAAGATGTATAAATATATCAGAGATGCTCATCTAACTCAATGTGTTGTGGTGCTCCCATCTCTACGTCTTTACTCTCCAATCTAATGTTTATATTTGTGAGGACCAATACGTAGCGACTGAGATAGCATTATCAGTGGCGTTGTACAGGTCCTTGCGTGTGCAGGTGTAGGGAACCGCAGGGCAGGATAAAAAATGTGCCATTAGCTGGTGAGAGACACCACACAGACATGCGGTCTTCGAGCTGTAACCCCACCCGTGCATGCACTCCTTGCTTCGGCTGATTTGGATCCGCAGCCTATTTAGGGACTTCCAAATTTGCCAAGGTAGATCATGCCAAGGTAGTTCCGACAGCGGGATGAGGGATGCCGTGGGGTATTTTTTCTTCCAGAGACTTATTCGTGCTCCAATAAAGTCCACGTAGCCCTTACTGGCATATCCTTCATATCCAGACATGAGGAAAGATCGAGTTCTTAGATTGTTGCGATTGCTGCGATTGGAAATTGAAACTATTTCAAGCAAACTAAGGTTTTGAGCCGTTTATAGCTTCCATGGTCACTACCACAGTCATCCATGACCATGGAACCTATAAAAGGCATTTTACAGGTCCCATATGTAGCTTAATAGGATATCTTCCCTCATTGAAAAATAAACTGCTTTTTTTAATCTAAATTGGGTAAGTACATAATATTTTTTCAAACAAACCAACGTTCTTGCCTTTTGAAGGTCACTTCAGAAGCACTTCTTTAAAGCGCTGGGTGATACTGCAACTGTTACGGATAGGCTTGTCGCTGACCACCATACGCGCCACTTGTTCGTCCCGTCACTTGATACATAGGACGCACTATAAGTTTCCGAGACTGGCCACTTACATAAACAATACTTAAAAAGTAATTACAACATTGGAAAATGGAACTCTTTGGCTGTAGAATATAGTTTATTTCATCTGACTGTCACTTGTTATTAGATTATGGCGTCATTTTAGAAATTGGTTGTCTACATCACCATGGATTTAACTCGTGAAAGTTTTCGTAGTATGATTTTCTATGACTTTAAGTGTAATTTAACAGCTCAGCGGAGCTTCTCTCGGCTTCAAACTGCTTTTGGCAATGAAGATGACTATTTATAGCTAGCTGGTTTGCAGAATTCAAACGCGGTCGTGTGAATCTCAGTGACGAATTTCGTGATAGTCGCTCGTTCACAGTAGTGAACGACAAAAACATCGATGCTTTGCGCTGTACGATCAAGACAGACAGGCATGTGACATACCACAAGATTCGCGCATCTTTAGTCATGGGAATGAGTCAAATACAATCAATACTACACAAACATTTGGGTGTGAAAAAGCTGCGCTCTCGGTGGATCCCACACAATTTGACTGAGGCTCAAAAAACGGATCGCGTCACTTGGTGCAATGCCATGCTTACCAGATTCAACGAAGGAGCATCAAATTTGGTGTAGGACATAATTACAGGTGACGAAACATGGATTTATAGTTACGATCCCAAAACAAAGCAGCAATCGAGCGTATGGGTCTTTCGAGATGAACCGAAACGCAAAAAGTGCCTCTAAACTGGACACGTGGCTACTGTTGCTTTGGAGAATTGTTGTGCCGTGAATAGTGATTGGTACACGACCATTTGTTTGTCGGAAGTTATTGATAAACTCCGTAAAAATAACCGTAAACGCCGTATCATCTTACACCACAATAATGCCAGTTCTCACACGGCCAGACAGACAAATGAATTTTTGAAGGTGAACAACGTTGACCTTATGAGCCATCCTGCGTACAGTCCCGACCTGGCAACTTGTGACTTTTATTTATTTCCAAAAATTAAGAACCAGTTGCGCGATCTACGATTTTCATCACTTCAAGAGGCTGTCGATGAGTATGAAAAATATGTTTCAGAGATTGTCACAGAGGAGTGGCAATAAAAAGGTTTTCAAAATTGGTTCATTCGTATGAAAAAGTGCATTAACGCTAACGGAGAATTTTTGATAAACAACAAATTCATTTCTGACAATTTACTGTATTTTTTTCTTATGCATTCCGGAAACTTATAGTGCACCCCACGTATTATAAAAAATAATTATAGGTTATAAATGTTTAGGTAGATATCGTCTGCTTAAAGATAAAATCATATAAGGGGTCCATTCTTATGTCGTTGATATTCCACCTATTCGCACTAAGCGCTTTGCTTCCTCCTTTCTGATGCGTACGGCAAAGGAATGGAATGCTCTACCGGCTCTATCTGTATTTCCCGAAAAGTACAATTTGGGGCTATTCAAGGCTAGAGTGAATAGGCATTTTTTAGGCAAACGCGTCCCATCGTCGGTCACATCGTCGCTTAACATCAGGTGAGATTGTGGCCAAGCGTGTGTCTATTATATATATTAAAAAAAAAAGGGACATTTTCCAAAAAATATCCAAATTAGATAATTTGGAGCCTGTAAGCTGTAAGAAATTCACCACCTTTCTGCAGACAAAACTCTTATTAAGTTTATAGCTTTTTTGTTATTGAGTTTCACGTGCAGAAAGATAGTGATTTTCTTACCACACCTAAATAAATTAAAGAGTTTTTGTGAAAAGTGTCACCTATGTGAATTTACCATTAAACAGACGATATACACCATACTTACTAGCTAACACCGCAAACTATACAGATTCAAGAATGTTTGAAAATAATTACTACTGGTATGTATGCATCTCGTGTAAACAAAAATAAATAAATAACTCTTCGTATGTATATTTATGATAGGGTAGGGATTTAAGTGTTATGTAAAAAAGGATTTTTTTATTAAAACTTCCTATAAAATGTAGGTCCGCCGCGGCTGGTACGATGGACATTGAGTTCGGTGGTTACTGGTTTATACGGCATACGCTATCACGTTGAATTCGTCACACACGTCACTTCCCACTACTCAACCGCTGCGGTTAGTACTGTATATATTTTAATTATGTGAAATCAATAGCATGCTTAGTTCTACACTTAATTACATATTAATAAAACTCTATGCATTGCAATATATCTATTACACTAAGTCGCAAAAAGGTCAAATTCCAAATTCTGAAACTGAGTGTGGGAATTTAATTCAATTTATTCACACTTACTTTTTAGACATTTCTTGAAGCACATAATGTTAAGCTTTCTCCAGCTCTTTTTGTCTAACACGGTTTTGATTAAAACCACACCAAAGTGTGTACCAGAGCAACAACATTAATTCTAGGAAACTACCCAAAATGTTCAAGCCTAATAAGATTTAAATAATAAAAAAACCGACCTCAAAAGTACAAGGAATTACGTCTATTTGCAAAGTTTTATTGAAATATCCCCTAGTTTTCCACTATACGGTACACAAGAGACAGTAAAAATCGGTTCTCACTATTCAAAGTATATTGAGAGGAAACACCTTGTATTAAGTAAAATCTAGGCGCTATTTATAAAAATGAATGTTCATCAGCCATTCCAGATCAGCCACTGTTAGAGGTGGCCAAAAGGAGGAGGTCTTCAAAACGAAATGGGACCACTATGGAGGTACCCTCTTGCCAACAAAAAAAGAATCATGAAAATCGGTTCACAAATACCGGAGTCATCGCGTAACATACATACAAAAAAAAACATACAATCGAATTGAGAATCTCCTCCTTTTTTTGAAGTCGGTTAAAAAGGTCGTTCCCCATTGGCCCTTCAAGAAGCCGGTCCTATAACCTTTCTTGCGTAGTGCTAATAGCTGTGCTACCGAGGCCATCAAAAAAATGTCCCCGACATCTATCATAAACCACATTTTAACAACTCAGTTCTAACGAACAAGTAAATAGCTAGTTAAAATCTTTGAAAATAAAACGACCCTCACATTTAAAACACTTAACAGTTTTCGACACAATATAAAAATAATGGTATATGTTGCCACTTAGTTCGCTGTTATGTTAGCGACATAAAAGGGGTTAACGAGCAATTCATGGCGAAGATTACTGTCAAGGTTGGCCAAGGCCCCCTCGGATTGCCCTTTGCCCAAGCTTAGGGTTCCGTTCATAAATATATAAACCAATCTTTCATCAAGTTGGACATCAAATGCTCTATAGTCCATTTCAGATAGCATGGATACGGTAACGTTTGAGATTTGAAGTTTCTAGAGACGTAGTGATGTAAAATCGAATGTAATTTGTGACGAAAGGAGAATCGATTTAGAGACTATAGTGTAAGAATAAATAATAAACAAAATAAAAATAATTCAATTATCATGTTATTAAGTTGCTAAAAAACTACTAAACAAATAAAAAATCAACAACAACCAAAAAATGGTCAACATAAAAGAATAAAATCAATGGCAATGAAACAAAATTTTGAACAATTATACCAAAAACATCACGCAAACTTCAAAACAAAAGAAAAGGTATATTGCATACGTACTGACGGATGATATACAATAGCCGATTCGATTGATCGATTCTATGATGTAAATCCCTATGCATAAATATTCCGTTTTATACATCAAGTAATCGGGGTAATTTTTTTTTAATCATTTCAGTTTCTATCTACTTTATATACTGTAATTTTTACTTAAAATTACAATTGAAACAAATATGTTTGTTTTTTGTATATCATAACAAATTTACTATTTATTTTTGTAACCTGTTTGTATAAGTAATTAAAAATAGTATCCATGCAACTTAAAAATTTGAAATATCATACTACCCCTGTAGCGAATCGCAGCAGTCGATACAAATCTCTTTTGTATATATTTTAAAATCTCTTTAAGTTTTAGTTACATATTTAAATTCTAAGTTAAGTGTTTGTTAATTAAAGTGATTGTTTTTGGTGCGTTTGCTGTTTTATTTTGATAGCGACATACGTGTTTTGTAATAAAATTATTAAACAGTAAGTACGTTTGCTTGGCCTTGATCATTCGTTGTTAGCACCTAACCTTAGAGCTAATTATTAATAGTACCCATTGATACAGTCCGCTACAGCCCCTCCTGTGTTAAATGAACTATAATATGTTTCAAACGATAAAACGAGTGAGATAGGGTTGAATCTTATCCCCTGCGCTTTTTCACATATCTATATGGAGAGTGCGAACCCTCGAGAACTAGGAGAAAGATTTACACAATACCAAATCTCCAAAATGCTGACGATACCGTTTTTCTGGCAACATCCATAAAGGACATGAAAGAGTTATTCCAAAGACCAGAGCTTGAAAGCGGTAGCATTGGTCTAACAGTCAACAGGGCGAAAACTAATGTAATGGTCAAGAGACAGGAAGCTAACAAATGTCGCCTGCAGCATGTCTGGCATGGACATCGTCGGTCAATATATCTATCTAGGTTTCTTAATTTGCAGTGATGGCAGGTACGTCCCTTAGATAAAGAGACGTCCTAGAATAGCAAAGCATGCCATGACCCACCTAAACAACGTCTGGAAGATGAGAGAAATTGGAATCAAAACTAACATCCGATCTAGCTTTGGTCTTCTTTGTTTTCCTGTATGGAGTGGAAGCATGGACAATTCTGACCTGAAAAAAAAAACAAAGAATTGATGCATTTGAAATGTGGTGCTGGATACGAATGCTGAAAATACTTTAAACCGCTAAACGTAACAATGCATCAATCCTATCTCTGCTCCCAATGAAAACCCGATTGTCTACCGTATGTCAGAGGCGATGAAAGTTTGGAGAACCTAATTGTAGTTGGAAATCGGAAAGCGATTACGACGTCTTGTACCAACAAGATGAACCGATCAAGTGAAAGACTTAAAAAGAAAGATAAAAGACACGCTGAATAGAAGCCGATGGAGGCAGATCTTTCGCTTCAGAACAAAAACGTAGACACGAAGCTGATCACGATCCTTAGACCTGAGGGAACCACTAGAGAGATAGACATACATTATAACCGTACTACGAAGAAAAGGATAACACTTTAGTGTTAATTTCATTGCGTTCCAGATGGCTGGTTTTGTATCACCAAACCAAACAATCAAATAACTGATACAGGCGTACAAAATTGAACACAAAGTAAGAGATATGATATTACAATGTGCTTTTTGCGGTTATCAATACCAAAATATTTACCGGTATCCGTCGTAAATTCTACTTCGTTGTCATGCATTCCGTGTTCAATTTAAACGCCTACGGAAGATCTCGTTTCTATTGATCAGATAACATTTGAGGCGAATATAGTGCAGTATAATCAATTCGAAAAATCGCTGACCACAGAGATTTTCACGACAACTCCAATAACATAAATTGTCTTTTGAACCGATTTCTTTGAGTTTTAAAGGATATATTTTACCGGTGTGTTTGCTTAATATATACTTTTTAAAGTTTAATATATATTGAAGGCCAGAAGAGGGCGAACTAAAATTTCTTGAAGTATTTTATTGTGTACAGAACCCTAAGAGTGTGAAAGCGTAACGCGTTAATAGCATTTTTTTATTATTATTAGAGGTTACTTAACATCATTGTCAATCACAGACTGCGGTTACCAAATTTGACAATTGAAATACATGATAGACGATTTGTTACTCATGTGCAATTACAAAATCCATTTCGTTCCATGTTAACATACAATATATCTCACGTTTCGAGATACATCTTGACTAAAGAATGGATATTAAAGCCACTTACAAGAGTTTTGGGGAGGTAACATAATATACAGGTTGTTGAGTTATTTGCGTTACACCCGAAAGGGGGTGGTTGTACTCATTATAACACACGAGCTTGACTAGTGCCACCGCTTTGCTTTCGCAAGAAAATAAACTTTTCCATATACTTTGAAACACATAATCTCAGTGAAGAGTACTAAACAAACTGACCTCAAACGTCATTCATCCCCTAGTTTGCCACCCTTACAGGTGGAATATTTACTTCAATTTAAATGGGGCCACTACTGAGATACTTACCCTCTTCCCAAAAAAAAGGAATTATCAAAATCGGTTCGCAAATCTCGAGTAATCGCGTAACATACAAAAAAATACAGCCCAATTGAGAACCATCTTCTTTTTGAAGTCGGTCAATAACAATAACAAACTAGTGGAATATTTTCACGTGGTAGTACAAACATTATGATACTCAGTAATATAAATATTGCAACTTTTATTTAACATTAAATTTCAAGAAAAACTATGACACGACTGGTAAGGACATAATATATTTATCAGACTATATTTTACGTCTGAGCTCGCAGATTCCATTTCCTGTCCCTTCCTTCCAAATCCGAATCCGTGTTACGCCAAAGCCGTATCAACTGCACTGAAGTATAACGTTCGAAACAAGAAAATCTCGTGTCCGCTTTCATTTCAATTTTCAATTTTTATCATATATCCATGCCTCCACCCTATTATCTTTCTAATTTGTGAGCTAAATCAACCACTTTCCGATTAGAAATGTCAAAGTTTCCGATCGGCCAGTTGTGAATCGCAATTATGCGCCTCGACTCGGAAAAGACGCAGTTTCTGATTGGAAAAGGCAAAATCTAGCTGCAGATCTGAAGTTTGGTGTTAGCACGATCTCCCTTTCCTTTTACTTGCGAGCTCACCTATCCCGCACCTCTCCATGAGCTATCGAAGGCAAAACCATTTTTTTTTTCATATATAGCTTCACCAATATTTTCCTTAACCTTTTCTTTATGTGTATTTTATAAAACACTTAGTGACGGGTCCAACAAGTCGTGCGCCTAGTGGTAACAGTTGCAGTGGTGCTCAAATGGCACTGCCACTGAGTCCGTCACCCTGAGCAGTATGTCGTAGAAAAGTCGCATGTGCCTGTAATTTCACAAGCACCCTTATTACCCTTCATATTCGGAACGTAGTCATGCTCGCATTACTGCTTGGCGGCAGATATAGGTAAGGTGGAAGTACTGCCCTGGACGAACTCTTTCACAAGGAGCTCTACTGCTACGAAATCGTCGAAGTTAGTGATGAAGCTTAGTTGGCATAGCGTCTGGCGCGGTTTGCTATGAGACATCGGTTCGAATCCGGCCGGATGGAAGGAATCTTCGATCTTTGTATTAATAATTATAAAAAAACTAGTGGAGTAATTTCACAAAACATAATTAAAAATCTATTCAATAAAAATTTTGTTAGAATTAAGTGCGACAAATCTAGCCAGGGCTGGTAGTTGTAAAGTTATCTAACTGGGTGTCGAACTACTTTCATAGATTTCTCATAGATGGCGCTATGGCTAAAAAGTCGTTGAAAACCATATACGAAGAGCCGACAAACAAGCACACAGAAAAACTCGTGAGGTCCGCTGGTTCGTTCCGTTGCTTAGTTGGCATAGCGTCTGCCACGGTTTGTTAGGAGACGTCGGTTCGAATCCGGCCGGATTGAAGGAATTTTTTCTAAGTATTCGATCTTTGTATTAATAATTACAAACAAACTAATGGAGTAACTTCACAAAAAATAATTGAATATCAATACAATAAAAATTTAGTAAGTGACGAAACTATTTTCTCAAACAAATCAGTGTTCCGGACCCTTTACCTGTATGTGAAACAACCGGGAAATCATAGGAACTCTATAAATGATAATGCATATATACATTATTTTGATTAACCCAAAGTTCAATAGTTAGCAGAACTCAAATGAACACAAACATTTTGCTTGAGACATGCCAAAGCATCATGTAATTCTCGGAAAGATATAAACAATCACCGAAAAAAAAAAAACACGAAAATTATCCAGCAGAAGTTAGTCGGCAGTTAACAAAACAGTTCTTGATATTTTCTGAAGCTTTCAATAAACAATTCATACGTTATTTCCTTAGGTAATGGCGTATTGAATAGATTCGCTCAAACGAGACACAAAAGCGCTTCGGAGTGTTAACACTGATAATAATATTCTACAAGTATTTAGGGAAATTGATTTTTGTCATCAACAAACACTTGACTTTATTGGAAAACGATAAAGACAATTTTTTTTAACGTTTGGCACATATCGAGTTTATAGGTTTTCGTGA
>NW_020654466.1:5811315-5838099 GCF_003589595.1 Hyposmocoma kahamanoa
ATTTTCAGTACAAATCGGCAATTTCATACTTTAACCCCTATTAATTTTAAAGTCCATGGGTAATTTACTAAACAATTTCACAGACTGATACAGGGGTCAGTGCGTCACAATGTTTAATTTGGAATCAATAACATTTTTAAAATTTTTCCTCCTAGTATTTTTTCGTTCACTTTGCTCTACATTTGACTCAAAGTTCCTTCTCCTTATTAAAAGTCTCGTCAGCAATACTAAGATATATAAGCTTCGTACCGTGAGTATACCTAACTTCCTGAAATGTTGCTGATATGACTCCCAAGGTGGAACCCGTACCATAGTGCGAATGGCTCTTTTTTGCAAAGCAAAGCGCCCTCTGCATTATATTTATAACTATTACACCACAATGCAATGCTGTAAAGAAGTTTAGATTCAATCAAAGCAAGCTCGACCGACTATAATTGTTCTCTAGTAAGCATGTCTCTCAAACTACGCAGGGCATAATAGGCAGAACTAATAGAGTTCTCCAAATATATGAGCTCCTGGTTCCAATTTAGAATATTATCTGTATGATAATATTTTAAATTAGAAACATGTATAATTTCTACATGTCTACCATTCAATTGAACATCCAAAGTATTCCCATTTCGTGCAGTGGTTTTAAATAGTAGAATATTTGTTTTCGATGTATTTATTTGTAATGCATTAATACTGAACCAGTTATCAAAAACAGTAAGTATGTTATTTACGTGGTCAATCAATTAGCTGCTGCATTTGTGTCGTCAGCAAAATTTATTATAGATAGTCTTATACTAGCGTCAAATTTATATATATAATTTATGAGGTCATTTATGAATATGATGAAAAATACTGGTCCCAATATTGATGTTTGGACTATCTCTTCATCATCAGAAGAAAAATCTTTTATTTCCATAAATTGTTTCCGGTTGCATAAATAAGTCTTCAAAAGTTCAAGATTATTATTTCTAACTCCATAGTGCTCCAATTTAGAAATTAATAAATCGTGGTCCACTAAGTCAAAAGCTGCACTTAAATCGAAGAAAAGACCGGCTACTTTCTGCTTATTGTTGATTTCTCGCATTATATCACCAATTAAAGTGTCTATAGCGTCACTAGTCCCGATACCACCACGATAATCAAATTGTCTAGGGTGCAGTACTGAGTATCGAGTTCGATGTGAATGTTTATTGGTTGGTGTAGGCCTGCGGATGATCAGGATGACGATTTGTTTATTGACAAATCAGCGTCGGTTCGGGCAAACGCTATCCAAACTTAATATAAGGTCAGTGCATCTCTTTCGGTAGGTATTAGAAAAGGAGATATTTAAATTTAATTTTACAGCGATTTTAAAGTAGTTTTTAGTGTCGTTTAATCTGACAGCTCTAACCTAACATGATATTCAATCAATGTCTTATGTGTTCGTGATTATTATTCGTAGGAAATGAAACACTTTTTCGGTCGTGATTATGGGCTTTGGAAAGGGCCCGAAAGTTTGGTTTGTTTGAAAAAACAAACATTCGCAAGATCGATGCGAAAAAATAGAATTTACATTACATGTAGTTCATTTTTCGTCATGCAGAATAAGACAGGTAGACATTGACTTACAATTACATGGACGTCGGGTCCGCGCTAAAAAGTGTCCGAACTTATAGGGCTTTAAAATCGTATACAGAGCGTCATTCACGCTTTAGTCTTCGTTTGTACGACTAACAGCGAAGCAAGCAAAATTAGACAGTACTGCGATGACATTACAATTTAAATCTAACGTTTTAGCTTTTTCATATTCCTTTCCATGTCACTACGTTTAAATAGGTTGACTTGGGACATTTTTTCGTGGTTTTTTTATTACACCCGTCGTCCATTTATTTGTAAGTCAATGCAGGTAGAGTGAACTTATTGTTACCAATAATAAATATACACTGATAATTTATTGTATCTTTAAGTTGGAACTGTAGTTTCTGGATGCATTACAAGAAATAAATGATATTTTGAAACAATATACCTACGGGTGTAATTCGGAACTGCATCGTTAAATTGGTATTATTCTATTGATTAGGGACGCAGAGTATAAATAATGCATGAACTTTATTTAGTTAGGCTTCGAAGGCACTTCGACAGAACAGGATCCATTAACTTTAATTATATTAGAACGATCGTCTGAATTAATAACGGACTTATTAAGTAGGGATAGTAATTAAAATAAAGTATTTTCTATTTTTGCAGAATCTGAATATAATTATTAGCCACATTTAGGCAACAGACACTGGTTCGAGTACAATCGGATCGAAGAAACTTTTCTTTCAGTTTGTTCGATATTTGTATCAATAACAAGAGTATTTTCACAATAAAGAAAAACATTGTAGTGAAAACATTATGATATTGAATGGTAGTTACTTGTTATGCAAGGTTGCAAAGTTGCTTTTTGACGCAAGTGCTTGTATTGAAACCCGAGTTAGCGAAAAATGCTAGGATTAGACATGATTAGGTATGATATGAAAGATAGAATCCTGAGCGTAGCCACGGTTTCAAGACACGAGACGCAAATCAAGTTCCTGCCGAGCGACACGCGAACACAGAACTTTTGACCTCACTATAGCGAGGAAAATAGTAGATGAAAGAAAAACCGTTGAACTATAACAAATCAGTATCATTCATACATATATCAAAAATAATTTAATAAAAAAATTAATTGTCGTTGTCAATTTAAAGTTAACAATAATAATAATAAAATATATCTACCAACGGATTTATACTACATATATTTATACTACGTAGTTGAACGGGTCATTATGTTTTTTTCATCGAAAAAAAAAATTAGGTACCATAATTCATCGTCAAGTTCGAATCTCAAAAACCTTTTCCGCGCTAGCGTGGAAAAAAAGCTTTTGCGCGCAGATTTCTAATGAGAAAGAAAGCCTTTCCGAGCTAGTGAGGTGAAAAAATTAATATTGCAATTAATATAGCGAGTTTTTTGGTAGCATTTTTAAAATATCAAGTGACGGGACGAACAAGTCGTGCTAAGTGGTAAGCTACACGCCTATCTAAAACAATTGCAATACCACTGAGAGTTTTAAGTCGCGAAGATATGGAGGGCACTGCCACTGTGCTACGTGCCCTTAATTTCATCAGCATTACTCTTACCCTTCAAAACTACTCACATTACTGCTTTGCGGCAGAGACAGGTAAGGTGGCAGTACTTCCCAGGACTAACTCTTTCACAAGGAGCTCTAATGCTACTAGAAGTACCTAGTTCCTGTAACGGTACCGGGCTGAGTGACGAAACTTTTATAAGTTTTCATAGATAGTGATGCTACGAAAAAAAAGCCGTTTAAACCCAGTACAAAGATCCGCTTGTTGCGGACAAAAATATCATGATATTCAATAAAAATTAATTTGCTTTACGAAAATAATTCGCAGCCACTTCGCGGTTTGACGGGCATCCAAATAATATGGTAGATATAAATTTATTCGAGGAATTCATTTATTTTCCTGGGGCTATGGTAATTCATAATTATTTAAAAATATATTTTTGTCTGTAACATAACATTGAATTTTTGGATGAAAATTTCGAATATATGAGTGTGTAATATTTGGAAGCGGTTTGAATTAAACAATAGATAGGTATTAGTTTTTAGAGCGTATCTACTGAAAGTCTTTTGGTTTTATTAGTTACTATCAAATTCAAATTGTTTATTTCAGACCATACCCATAGATGTTAGTTATTATTTTATATTATCTCATTACTAATATATGATATAAGTACATAGAAATATATTTATATCATATATTAGTAATGAAAATTATTATAACATACAATTAAATAACATCCACCAACTCAATGAAATAAATTAAATCAAATTATCAATCACGTCAAACTATAAATTAAATGAAATTGAAACATTTACATTATATTATAAAGCAGACGTCTGGAACCATATGAATTTGATTCCAGTGCTTCCACGTGTCGCAAGCAGAGTACTCTCCCAAATCAACAGTACGAGCTGTTGGAACTGTCACGCACGCGACGCATCAGGGAGGCAGTTCTCTTGTGTGTTATTGCACTAAAGCTGTCAACATGAGCCTCCGCGAACATGCCTGTTGCGCTACAAAATCGAATACGTGGGTTACATGTAAAATACTAACACAGGACTATATTACTAACATCATAAACAACAACTCTTGTTCCACGACTTAATAGACTTTCCAAAAATAAACTTTTAAGTTTTTGTTGACTATCTGGCACTTTATTAGATCTGTATTCGGTAGTAAGGTAGTAACTTTAGACGTGCAAGCTTCCTCTCCGACGACCTCTACCCTCGCTCCTGCGTTTTGCATCGGGCTGGTATTTACGCTAGCGCTTACTTGTGCTACCGCACAGAGTTATCACCGTTTAGAGCTATCTATTTAAACATTTTTATTTTCGTGGGAAAGTAAAATCTGATTAATTCTTATGTCATAGAACAGAAGTTGATGTTAGGGAATCACCATACTTATAGATTCTATTCAGTTCAACTGCGCTGTAAGAAAAATTAAGGAACTTGTAGATCGTGAAAGTGCTCGTCTAGTTTATTACGCTACTTCCACAGCGTAATGTCATACGGCATTCTACTGTATTTATGTTTTATAAAAGAGAGTTGTAAGGTCCATATATAAACTGAGAAACAGGGTCTCCTTTAAAAAGATGTTCAAAGAGATTAATATTCTAATGGTGGTAGCATCACAGTTTATGTTTAATTGTATTTTATATTAAAAATATTACTGTATTTAAGAAACACAGCGTTATATACGAACGTAATACTAGAAATAAAGATAAATTAATCGTGCATGAATACCGATTGCAAAGAGTTAGTAATTAATTTATAGGACAAGGAATTACATATTTAAACAAAATACCGACCGAAATTTCATATATACCATTTTATAAATTTAAAGCATATGTTAAAAACAAACTTCTGGGTAGTAAGGGTACTACATTTAATGAATATATGAACGATAAAAACGCGTGGTGTTGATATTTTATCGTTTTGTTACCTACTTACGTATGTAACAAAACGATAAAATTTTATGAATGATTGTATGAATTGTGTTATTTATTTGACATGTCTTTTTTTGTAATCTCTTGTGTGATTTTGACTATTCAAAAGTGCTTGTGACACCAGCCCGTTAAGAAAAACCTTCGGGGAAGAAAAAGCGTAAAATCAATTTGATAAATTGCTATCACTAATGCTCTTACGATCTAAGCTACAAATCGTGTCAGCAAATCTTAGCCACGGTGACGCAACAGATGCTGATTCTCGAGTTCCGTCAGATTGAAGGAATTATTCTTTGTGTTTGGTCGATCTTTCGATTCTTTCGTATCAACAATAATAATGGAACTAATGTTCATTTGTATATTTATATTTATATGCTCATTCATGTATTTAGGAATAATTTTACATTTCATTATCTGTACACATTTTCATATTCCATAATACTTAGCATAAAAAAGAATGTCATCCAGATCTTTCCCTTTCTATTATTTCCGTATTTCTCTTTCTTTTTTTTTTCTTTTTTTAAACAGGTAACTTATTTACGAAAAATCGCCGAAACGCTGTGCAGTTTGTCGCGATATGTGCACTCCTACATTACCTAGTACTAAAAAAAATACATTAAGAGATTTTTTTTTTTTTTTATACATGACAGGCAAATGACTCCACTCCACCTGATGTTAAGTGGAAAGTGGTATCCAAACGCGAAGGAACCTAGTGCAGCGATGAAACCCTCACTGCACTAGCCACCTCCACCCTGCCTGCCTACAATATGCCTCTTCACGCCTCGTTTGAAGAACCCCATATCATAAGATACGCCTTTAACCTATATTTTAGTGCATATTTACTTAATTTTGTGTCATTCCTTAGCCAATCAATGTCGTTATATATCTTTGGAACTAAATAACGTGTACCTCTTTTTTCATAATAGTTATTTGCTTTAAACTACACTAATTTACCCTTCTGTCAGTCTACTCAAAATTTTGTTCTTCGACAAAAAAGTATTTTTACGTAAACAGGCAGGCTTACTTGAATAAAACTTTATTATTATTATTAACGCGGAATCGTTTTGATGTGATCGTGTTTAACCACACTTGTCGCATTAAGCGGATTCGCCATTGATGACTCGGCCGTTCGCGCGCCGTCGCGCCATTTCTTTCTAAGCCCGGCCCTGTACTCTCGTTGTCCGTCCGATATCAATACTCGACTAAAGACGCTTTATGCCTTTATGCAAATGAATCTTCACACTTGACATTGTCTTAATTTGGTTGATTTGATTTGGTTCCACGGAGGACAAGAGTACACCCCCTGGACTCGCCGTCACGCAGGAAGCAGATTCGTAGCTGACCTGTTGAGCCGCGTACTTACGAATCGATGCGAAACGCACGTCTTTTTCGCTCTTATGTTCATGAACTTAAAGCTTTTTCTGTCCAGCTTAATGCGATTCTGCGTTAATAAGTGTGGTGGCTCCCTTGCGCACAAACGTGTGTCTTGTATTAGATATATTCAATACAAGACACAATGTACATGCAAACCTTGAACGCACCACACCGTTGCGAATTTGTGGCCTTAGTAATATCAATATAATTAGTCGGGTCTTTAAGTCCAACGATCATTAAAGACAAAGTAGTACAGTCAAGCTTGACACTTTGTACTTTGAACCGTTCTTATCGTAAGCGGCATGTAGATGGATTTAAGCCTTAAGTGTAAAGCTTGACGTGCTCTTGACCCTGTACCAATTTATTGAAGCTACGCTCACAGAATCAAAATATCTAAATGAATCATCAAAACATTCCTCATCTTAACAAATATTTACGCAAAACGAAGACAAGGCGAATCTAATGGACTCTGTCGACTAATTTGTTTGTTGCATATGAACATGTGTTTATTATCCATCAGTATTGAGCATGTACTTTTGTTATTTTGGTGTAGTGTTTCTTTGTTCATATAATATTGTGTAGGGTATTTTGTTTTTGCACATTTTTGGTAAATTTCAGATTTAAAGTACAGGTTTTAATATTTTCATGGTTATTTAGTAAGCAATTGTCACAAGCTGACAGGTTTTGTAACGTATGAGTTACGGTAACTGTACAGTTTGATCAGACAACCTGTAACCATAGCAAATAAGGTCCCGTGTACTTTAAACTTTAAACTAAAATTGTTGCTGAATGTTATCCGAGTCATTTGACCTACGTAATCACGCAGACGACATAAATGTACCTAAACCTTCATAATAACCTGACTCATAATAATTCGCCAAAAACACAGTTGTATGCTTTTGGACAAGGATTTACGTTTGAATGGGCCTTTTGCTTGACTTGAATAGGAAAAACAACAGACAAGACAGGAAAATTGCCTGCTATATTTTTGAAGTCCGTTTGGTTGTAATAATAACATGGGACAATCTTTTTGCTGGTTAAAAAGTAAGAAGAAATAATGGACTTTTGATCTCTTTGCCATATATTTACGATACTAATAGCGACCGCGTCAAATATTTCGCACGCCGGCTTCAAACGGTCACAAGTTAAAAATCATAACTAAACGGAATTTAGGCTTAAAACACCGCGCCGGTCAGTGCTCGTGGCGAGTTTTTCTCTCGATCACGTTAGCTTATGATAAACAGTACTATATTTATTTATCTTTTTTTATTATTATTGTGTCATAGTTACCAGGGAGACCACAAAGAGATACGATTCGGATTTGGTAGCTTGGTTCTAAGAAATGCTACAGAAACCTACTTCCCCTATCCCATGTAATTGTTTGAGGTTTTGTCATGGGCGCATAGACAAACTTTCCTGCTTTTAGCAAAAACTTATTCAACGTACTCAACTTCCAAAAAACTGAATTCCAGTTGTTTTAGTTATAACAGCAAAAATAAGTATAGCCCCAAAAAATAACTGAATTATTTTTATAAAATATCAACAAAAAGAATTTTAATAGGTATTTATTGTAGTTCTTAGTGATGTCACTTTCGATGATTGATCGGTAGGGTATTCATTTGAAAACACAACCGTCTCTTTTTTTACTTTGGTGCGTTTGCCATTTATGAATTGCGTCAATTTTAAGGTTGAAGTGCGAATTGATAATTTCGTTTTGCTAAATTGAACAGCACCCACTTAGGGTTAAAGAGAGTTTATGCCATCGGAAGGAGAGTAAAATTTTCTATGTAAGTAATTTATATTAATAGCTTGCGATTATCGGCCCTGTAAATTCATAATGGAGGTCATCCATTACGTTTCAAATAAAAACGTTTCAAGTAAAAATATTATTAGAATATCTACTACGAGGTCGTAATGATCGTGATTTTTATACAAAAATGTTTGCATAATCGTGTTTGAATTTCAGTGTTAAATACTAAAATGTTTATGTGTGTTGTCAATCGTGAGTTTCATTTGTGGTAATATAAAAAAGACTACATCAAAGTAACAACATAGTATAATAAAAAAAGATGTGTAACTCCCGCCTGTTCGGCACTTCAATGCCTACATTTCACTCGCATCGTAGGGTTGTCGCATTGTCATTGGCGAGTCCGAGCAGCCTCGGCCCAACGGGCATTTCGAGTACGTGTCGAAAGCTTAGCAACTATTAAGTATTCTGTGCTTGGGTCGCACGCGCTCGCACGCCGCGCCTTTGAAGTTACCGACTCTCGGCGGATCCGAACAGGCTGTTACGTGCGAGCACAGACGCGCTCAGGCGGCCCTCTGAACTACGGCAGAGTGCGGTGGCACGAGCTCTCGCGACGCGGCTCTGAGACCAAAGGCCGTGCTAAGCCACCTTTAAGCAGCGAATCGAAGAAAGCATTGCCTATTTTGTGCGTTAGCATTGCCCAGCACTACTTACAGTACCTGTAACAACGTCGTGGCGCGTAATTTAAACGGCAAACCGCGCCATAAATGCTTTGAGAAAGTATTACGTGTTAAATTCTACAAATATAAATTAAGTTAGTATTAATCGACAAAAATGAGAAAAATTGACATAAATTAATAAATAATAAAGATAGATAATAGAATAATATTGTAAGTGTTTATTAGAACGACTGCTATGATATAACATTGTAAAATTTTGCATGTCAGAAATGGCGCAACACGCTTGTACAAGTATTATGTTTACCATCGCCAATACCATGTTTGCTTGCAAATAAACCATATTCATTTCATTTCATCGGAGAATATTTGGTATTGTGAGTGTTACTTTTAGGCAATGCCTATTTGCCTATATGAGATGCACATCACTAGTGGCGCCATCTGTGAGAAATCTATAAAACAGTAATCTATTATCAAAAACATATGAAACACTACCGCACAAAAATCGTTAAAAACCAAATACAAAGACTTGCAACAAACTTGGAAAAAATCGTGAGGTCCGTTGGTTCGTAACACGATTTGCTAGGAGTCATTGGTTCGAATCCAGACGGATCAAAGTGAATTCTTTCGAAGTGTACGGATCTTTATTTCATAATTATAAAAAAGTTTAGATTCATCTATTTGGGCATTTCTCTTGGGCTAAGTTCTCGACTTCGGTGGTTGAATTTTATTACTTAGTTTCAGGAAAAGCATTGAGGGGGAAAGAAAAAGAACTCAAACTTACTTAAGATTCCGTTAATTGGGCAACTGCATTCTTAAAGTTAATGACATATTTCGATACCTTCAATGAACACTAAGCCAACTTAATTTTTGGACCTGCTCTGTTTTTATTTTGTTTTTTGTTTCTTTTTTTTACAAAATTAGTTTTTTTTGTTCTTGTTTCTTTTTTCACAAAATTCGGGGAGCACAATTAAGATTATATTTATATTAAGCAGCCATACTTACTAAGGCAAATAAATATGGCTGTTTACAAAAATAACAGAACATGACCAAAAAATAAAGATGGCGTAGTGTTCATTGGAGGTATCGATTTGATGCACCGAATTCAGCTACCAACGAAATCAGGATAGTTTAACAAAAGGCACAAATTTTTGTACAAAGTATTATGAAAAAGGAAATAAAAATATTCAACAATCTACATAAACATTTACTAACATGACTAACTGTTAAATCAAGCTTTAAAAACTAAATTTTATTTTTGCTCTCTAGTTAGCTTTCAACCAACATATATTATACACTCTTTTTTTGTAGAAAATCTACAATGTGTCTTGATAAATATGTGGAGTTTAGTGTGTCCGTCAGGATGGCTGGGCCAAACGAGATATACAAATCAAACTCTGCTCATTATTTGCTACCTATTTTCTATTATTTAGTACCTTTATTGACATATTTTCTACATTAGCGCTAACGGAAACATTAAAGAAATAAAGTGGCCAGCTGTTCTGACGTCAGGTTGGCTGACCACTTTACGTTTTTTATGGTTCTAGTATAATTTTTTTTGTACATATATTTACTACCTAATTTGTACCTAAACTTACTTTATCACTAATTTAGGAAGCTTATATGAAAGTTATCTAAAAATAATAATAAAACGCGTTTGCAAAAGTTGTCTTCTAAAAAGACAGTTTATCTTCTCCGAGTAATTGCTAATAATACTAATTCAGGCGCTTAGAGTATGCCAAAAAAAGAACGTCATCTTTTGGTAATTAAAATGTCAAATGTGTCATTAGCCAAACGCTCTACTGCCTACGGATTGGGTAAAATATTAGTGGTACTTCAATATTTTTCATATTTTGATAGTAAATGATGACTATTATAGTCTAACAAAATAAATTATATTATTTTGTTAGACGCCGATAGCATGTGATACATAAATCTGTTAATGGTTTTTATTCGCTGTTTTCTGTATCTTTTTGTAAACTTTTTAATGTGAATAATATTAAAATAAAAACTAAACGATTATTAACTAACTGATTGTAATTCGTTCGCATTCCTTAATACCTACAAATGATTCAGATTCATTTTTTTTAAACTAGTAATTAATATAATAATTGTTGTAAAATATTGCTTGCAAAAATAATCCAGAAACTATTGTTGGCATATTCTAAGGGCCTCAATAACTATTATTAGCAATTACACGGAGAAGATAAACTTTTTTTTAAAAAATAACATTTGCAAAGGTTTTATTTTTAAATAACTTTTTATGGAAGCTTCCTAAAGTAGTGAAAAAAATATATGTTTAGGTAGAAATTAGGTAGTAAATGGTTACATAAAAATTGTAAATTATGTACTGCTAGAACCATGAAAAACGTAAAGTTGTCAGCTAACCTGACGTCAGAGTGGCTGGCCACTTTATTTCTTTAATATTCCTTTTAGAGCTATGGTAGAAAATACGTCAATAAACGTACTAAATAGTAGAAAATGGGTAGTGTAGAGGGGGTTCTTTTCTTACTTGATGACGTCACCAAATTGAGTAAATTATTTATTTCCAAAAATATTCATACAAGGTGCCAAATTAATTTTAACCGGCGAGAGCGGTACTACATGTACAAATGCAAAAAGTATAAAAGTAACTATCAGATAAGTCCAGGCAGTTGTTCCCACAAGGACTCAACTCCTAGATGTTTCTCACACATAAATAAAATTCGGTTCAAGTAGTCACTATCCGAGGGAAAATCTTAACACCGCGATGCAGGAATTAAGTAAAAAGGGTCAATGTCATCTAGCGGATTTTTAGAGAAGTATCTGACAAACAAAGTAGTTAAGTAAAGTCTATAATATAAAATAGGTTTGTTACAGTAGTAAATAATGAGCACAGTTTGATTTGTATATCACATTTGGTCCAGCCATCCTGACGGACACACTAAACTCCACACATTTATCAAGACACATTGTAGATTTTCTTCAAAAAACAGAGTGTATAATGTATGTTGGTTGAAAGCTAACTGGAGAGCAAAAATCCATGCAAGACAGAAAATTGCGGCTTTGGAGAAATACCCATTCAATTAAGTTTATTAAATGTGAAGGTGTTTCGCCACCTTGATATTCAGTTTTGTAAATTACTTTACTAGTTTGTTATTAATTTATTAACACAACGAACACTTAGAAAAAATCCTTCGATCCTGCTGGATTCGGTAGGAATATTTATACATATACAAAGGACTTATACGCTTTAAATTAATGAAATCAAGGTCTCGCGGCAGGGTGTCCCTTTTTATCCCCTTTTACATGGCAGTTTAAATACCTTACTTAGGCAAAGTAGCCTTTATGCCTCTACGGCAGGCCATTTTTTTAAATATAACTTAATGAGAGTAAAGTAAGTTGTGTTATGTCAAAGAAAGATGTTGGTAAAAGCATCACCATCATAAGAGCCTTTACTGTAATTAGTAAGACTTATTAACACATCCCTAATTCCAATTATCTAACAGCTTTAATTAAACGATTCTTCGAAAACAAGTCAGTAATTAACTGGCAATTAATGCAACGGTATACTGTGTGTAATTTAATACAGTGCCCATAGAGCAGGAGATAAGGATGATTGCTTACTGACAGGACATAAAAAGGAAATTAAAAATGTTTTAATTTTATTTTGAATAACGTTTAATATTAAGTTTGTATTGAATTATTTACCACTAAATTGTTGTAATTATTAATACAAAGATCGAACACTCATAAAAAAACCTTCGATCCGCCCGGATTCGAACCGGTTTGATAGAAGATTTCAGAGAAATTTCACAAAGAAAAAATTGAATATCAATTCAATACAAATTTAATTATAGTTAATAGCGACATATCTAGCCAGGGCTGGTACCTGTAAAGTTACCTAACTGGGTGACGAAATACTTTCATAGATTTCTCATAGATGGCGATACGGACAAAAAGTGGTTGAAAACCGAATACAAAGATCCGACAACAAGTACATAGAAAAATTCATGAGGTCCGCTGGTTCGTTCCGTGGCTTAGTTGACATAGCGTCTGGCACGGTTTGTATCCGACTGGATCGAAAGAATTTTTTCTAAATGTTTAATATTGTTTTATAACATATTATATACGTATGATAAGCCATGTTTGTGTAATAGTTTTACTTATCGCCTCTCATACAGAGGATTGTGGGTTCGAATCCGAACTTGCACCTCTAAGCTATTTGAAATTGATGTGCGAATTTTAATTTAAAATTATCATAAGCTTTTCGGCGAAGGAAAATGTTGTAAAGAAACCTACACATATCTGCAAAGCAATTTAATGATGTGTGTGTAGTTCACTATGAGGGAGGGCTTGTTCCCAGCAGTGAGAATATATATGGGCTAACTGTTTATAACGAATTGATGAAGTTGATGAGTAGGTAAGTGTATAATAAGGTGCACGTTGATTACATTTAACGTGTACTAAATGTATTTACACGATATCTAACTTTTTGGCCCCTGGCTTTAGCTACAAAAACGAATACCAGGGACGACTGGAATATCTAAAACTTAATTCATTGTCAAATCCGAGAGGTATAAATGACCAGGTTTTCCTCTACAAGTTGCTGCGGGGGGTCTGCCGTTGCCAAATTTTGTGAATCTTCTCTGATACGTAGATTTCGTTGTGATGTTTAATTTACTGTTAAAACAAAACAATAGTGACTAAAGTGTTTACCTTACACCTGCGCATGATTCGATAACACTCAAAACAATTTACGCGCCCGTACGCGGTGATGCAATCATCGTTTACAAACATTACTAAACAGTCTTAGTACTCGTAGCGTAAAAAATAAGCCAACAACAGAATACTGGCCAAGAAGTTATCACAGAGACGTTTGACGTGTGAGAGAGACCACCGTAGCAACGTGGTGGATGGCATAAACTATAGGAGGACTCGAAGAGGCCACCGAGCAGTAGTTTTTTTATGATAACAAGGGACGCGACGAATAAGTCATGCACCTGTTGGTAAGCGACACTCCTGTCCATAGCTGTTTCATCGCAAAGATTTGCCCTTCGGCCGCGTATGAAACCGAGAGGCGCTGCCACTGCGCCTGTCGCCCTTTGACATGATGACATGTCCCATGTGTTTTCACCAATTTACCAGAACCCTTACTCATCAAAACCGGAAGGCAGTAATGTTCACATTACAGCTTGGCGGCAGAAATAGGTAAGGTGGTATCAGCAGTTGTCCAAGCGGCCGAGGATTCCACTCGATGGAAATCAGCTCTGTTTTTACTCATAAGTAACGAACATTTCTTCAATGCAACACTAAGCGTAACTATCACATAGCAAATCCCGTGTCCCGTTGGAAAACACAGGCCTTCTCTAGTCGTTCTCTAGTCTCTATGACTAGGACCAAAGAGAAGGTTAGCTCTGGTGGTGAGCTACTGTGAACGTCTCTAGACGAACTCATTCTCAAGAACTGTTACTATTTTTTTTTTATAACATCAAGTGACGGGACGAACAAGTCGTGCGCCTGATGGTAAGCTTCACGCCAGTCCATGACAGTTGGAGTGCCACTCAGAACTTTGAATCGCAAAGATCTGAAGGGCACTGCCACTGCGCCTGTCACCCTGAGACGCACATTTCACCAGCGCTCTTACCCTTCAAAACCGGAACGCAGTAATGCTTACATTATTGCTTGACGGCAGAAATGGGTGTGTAGTCGAAGATATAACGACAAATAATCTGTTTTCTCTTGGTATAATAACATTTGATATAATTTCTAAGGATATAATCACTCACTGTATGTAATCAACAAAAGGTATAACAACAAAAGGCATAATTTCAATGTGTATAATGAACCTTCAGTATAACAAACATCAGATATAATTATTAAGTGACATAATGAACAAATGGTATAAGTATAATGTATTAAACTATTTAACACAATATTTCGTTTTGCGAATAGTTGAAGCGCCCTACATTATGTTGATAAGATTTTTTTTTATTTTATTAAATCTACAATCGCAAAATACAATTGTTTTTGTAAAGCTGTAAGTCCTTTTTGTGTTATAAAATATATATCGAGTTCTTAGGTTTTCGCGATTGTTACACATAGGAAATGAAACTATTTTTTCCGGATTTAAATCGCGTATATTTGTTTTTTCAAACAAACCGACGTTTCGGGCCCTTTACAAATACATTACACACTTACAATACAATTTAACACAATACAATTTATAAAATATATTTATTAAAACTTTAATTAATTTAACTAAATTCGATTCTGGTAGCTTTGTCATATACTTTTTTTTTTTTTTTTTTCGTCAGGAAATCCTCATGGATACCCTTTCCGCCGCCTCTTTCTTCGCCATGACCTCCTCGCAGAATGCCTGGACTGCGTCCCACGACCTTTTGCTCTCAACCATTGAGCGAACTATGGTTGGGAGAGAAAGTTCGCTCCCCACGGCGGCGACAAGTTCACCGCGCTGCTCAACCCATGCAGGACACTCCTCCAGCGTGTGCTGGGCCGTCTCTTCGAGGCAGCTGTCACAGTGGTGACATGCTGAAGTAGGCTCCCTTCCGGCGATACGACACAGGTACTTCCCGAAGCAACCATGCCTCGAGAGCACCTGTGTCATGCGGAACGTCAGGACGCCATACTTCCTGTCCAGCCACTCCAATAAGACTGGACGAACTGCCTCGATTGTTCGGAGACCAGCATAGGGTTGCGTCAGTCTCCGTCGCCACTCGTCGTACAGAATGAGACGCAGCTCAGACCTCTTACTCTCAACCTCCTCGGGTGTCGGGTCTGAGGTCCCGAATTTGCGCCTCTTCACGCCACACATAAGCTGCGGCGAGAGTTCTCGCCTCCAAATCCCAAGGGGGAGACCCCGCCAGCAAGCAGGCCGCCTCGTAAGAAATTGTGCGGTACCCTCGCGAGACTCTAATTGCCATCGCCCTTTGAGGCTTGCGCAATAGGGCCACATTTCCGCCATTTAGGGCTTCGGCCCACACTGGGGCCCCATATAAGGCCATAGAACGCACAATGCCCACATATAGCCGCCTGCAAGCAGCGTTAGGTCCCCCGAGGTTCGGTAATAATCCAGCGAGTGCGGCCGTCGTTCGCATCAATTTTGGCATCAAGAGTTGAAAGTGGGTTCTGAAGCTCCATCGACTGTCGAGGACTAGTCCGAGATATCTCATCGTCGACTCGACAGAGATATGAACACCACTAACCACGATGCGGGATGCTACAGGTGGTTTATGTCTAGGTCCATGAAAACAGAGGGCCTCCGATTTATTTAGGGCTACCTCCAGGCCCAGCCGACGTATTCTTCTGACAACTTGGGCTACAGCAGCTGTGGCCAAAATTAAAGCCTCCCTGTGGCTTTTCCCGCGCGCTGTCACCAATGTGTCGTCAGCGTAGCATAATACGTCGACATTCGGGAGATTATCCTCTCGCAGTGCCCAGTCGTATCCGATGTTCCATAGGAGCGGACCGAGGACCGATCCCTGTGGAACACCGCACGACATTTGCCGTCGTCGGCATACCTCGCGTCCCTGATATGACACAAAGCGGTCCGCGAGATAGTCTGCTATAGTCCGGCGCAGGTACGAGGGCGTGTTGTGGTACTTTAGTGCCTCTAATATACAGTTCCAGGGCATGGTGTTGAAGGCGTTGGCAATGTCAAGAGACACCGCCAAAACCACATCTCCCTGGGACACTGCCTCCTCGGCCAGGCGCTTAAGACGGAGGATCGCATCTATAGTCGATCTACCTTCATGGAAGCCAAACTGGTTATCGGCCAAGTCTGGACCCACCCTTCGCATCTGTCCGATGAGGCGGTTTGCGATTATGCGCTCAAAGAGCTTGCCCACCTCATCGAGCAGCACTATAGGGCGATATGCGGAGGGTGAGTCCGCCGGGCGTCCCTCTTTACGCAAAAGCACCAGCCTACCTGTTTTCCAGCGTTTTGGAAACCGCCCTTGCTCTAGGCATGCGTCTAAAAGCCGCTTTAGTCTGGACTCCAGAACTTTCAGGGCCAAAACCCAGGCACGGCCAGGTATGCCGTCCGGTCCCGGTGCAGTATTTTTTGCCTTGAGTTTCCTTATGGCCACACTTAACTCGGTGCAAGAGACTTCTGATGCCTCGTCTTCAGTGACAGTCTCGGACTGCACCATAGTTGGAGGTGAGAATTCTGCTCTGCTCGGGAACAAAGCTGACACAACATCCTCTAGCAGTTGTGGCTGAAGAGTTTGTGTCAGTGGAGGAGCCCAAGGGCGAAGTTTACCTCTTACCGCTTTGTATGGGCGTCCCCAAGGGTCTTGATCAAGAGTTTTCAGCTGTTCCTCTCTAGCCTGGGTTTTAGCCCTGCTGATGGCCAACTGCAAAGTCTTTTTCGCCAGCTTGTATAATTCGTACAGTTGTGTCTCCTTCTGTAATTGGTCTCGACAACGCAGTCTGCGCTGTCATATACTAACCTAACCTAAAACCACAGGAGAAGGTCGAACCAACTAGCAAATGCAAACAAATTCGGTTTATTCACCGTTGCACCTAAATACCTCTGGAATACATTACTTTTTTTTTCACACATATACATTCAACATTATACTCAGTGAATGTTATATCTGAAGTGTTTATATAAAATGAACATTATGCCATCGGTATATTAGATTGAAAGTTGTTATATTAATCGTCTATTATACCCAGTGACTTTATATCATGCAAGAATATGTCAAATGTCCGTATACCATAAATTAATTATATCTGTTGAGCGTTATATCGGCTAAAAATATGTAATTTGTTGTTATATATTACGAATCGCACCCGGCAGAAATAGGTAAGGTGGCAGTACTTCCCTGGACGAACCCTTTCACAAGGAGCACTACTGCTACTAACTCCGTTAACACGATGACGTCGATGATGATGACTGACTCGCCCCGTGTTCTATGCCATTATTTAAAATAACAACCTGTATATAAGTAATCAGAATATGTGGGAATATACAGATAAGCCTGTGGTACTTACCTTATGTATACAGTATTGAGTAATATTTACCTACCACTTTTTTGTTTGTTTTTTCTCTCTATATGCTTACTAGTCGATTGGTAGATATGGAAATTTGTAATCAATTAGCATTTAGAGTCTATGTAATTTCCTCTATTTATAGAGATGACTCGAGTAATTATTGTTTCGAAATGGAGAGTACGTACATACTTATATGGACGGTGGAAATTTGAAATGTCTTAAGGAATATTTTGCCGTAATGGAAAATGTTCCTTACTACAAAATGTCGCTTACGATATTTCAAAATTTCGATACATCGACGAAATTATTACCCATCGATATAAGTATCGACAGTGGAAATTTCAAATGTCCTAAGAGACATTTTGTCCTTAGGTCATTTTCCCTTACCACAAAATGTCGCTTACGACATTTCAAATTTCCATCATATATATTTTTTCTACTTTTATTATAGTTATAACAAATAGTCGGAATAGGGTGTTCCAATGAATAGATAAATGTCTACATATAGATACAAGAAGTGACATATTAATTAATTATATTTTCGGATTCCGGATTCCCGGGAATAGTTTTACTACCTCGTCAGACACTACGCCTTGTTTCTATATGTAGACATCTATATACTCATTTGAAATACACTATTCCGACAAATTTATTGGTAATAACCATAATATCATTTAGTCACATGTATACAGTAATGAAAGAAAATAGGTAAGAAAGAAATAGGTAAGGTACTTCCCTGGACGAACTTTTTCACAAGGAGCTCTACTGCTACTAAATGTGTTGGGGGCGTATTATAATAACGGAATCCTATCACTGATAGGATATTATAACTCACTATCATCAAAAAATATCAAAAAATAAATAAGAACAATATATTTAAAATAAAAAAATATTTTTTTTTTGTTCATCTTATCGTGTCGATGCTTTATCTATATATCCATAACAATCAGTGTTTGTTTACGTGTTTGTCGCGTATGTGTACCATTACTATTTCTCCGATTGCGATAACTAAGTATTTTTAATCAAATGTTGTACTTTGACGGCGTAAACTATAGAGCGGATGTGGAAACGTGGGAAGAAGTGGATCACGATGTGTTCATTTCGATCATATTGGGGATGTCCTTAAAAAAGCCAGGTTAAAGGCACCAGTAGACGAGTAGAGCCCCTTACGAAAGAATTCGTGCAGGGAAGTGCTGCCGCCTTGCCTATTTCTGCTACCAAGCAGTCATCTGAGCATTACTGTGTTCCGGTTTTGAACGGTAAGAAGGGTACTGGTGAAATTACAGACCCATGGGACTTGTCAACTTCTCCCAGAGTGATGAACGCAATGGCATTGCCCCCCAGATCTTAGCAATTAAAAACTCTGAACAGTACTACAACTGTTATGAAAGCAAGACTTAATCGTCCCATCACATAGTAACATAAAAAATAAAAATAAAATCAAGAATAAACTGTGGCACTAGAAGAAACTGATGCAAGTGGTGCAGACAAAAGTGGTTTATTAGAGCGTGATGGATGTAGGTATCGCACCCTTGGTCTAATAAAGCCGCATCTGCAAAATAATAACTTTTCATAAGAAAGGTTTAAAGACTCTATGAACGAAATAAGTCGATAAACTTTGTTTTGCTTATCGAGCTCTCAGGTTTTCGTGATTGTTACACTTAGGAAATTAAACTATTTTTTCGGATTTAAATCGCGTATATTTGTTGTTTCCAACAAACCAACGTTTCGGGCCCTTTTACAGGTCCCATGGTCACGGTTGACTGAGGTGGTACAGTCATCAACTAGTTATGTCTAATATTAATGCAAACCACCCTATTTTTTCATTATAGTTACAAAAGTTATTAATTAACTACCTTATTTTTAATTTTAAAAAGAAACATTCCAATTTACGCTACATTGTTTTACAAATTATTTTATTGTAACAATAATATATTATTTTATTGTAACAATTTATTAATTTCCCAACACAAGCATACATTTGCTTAATGGGAGAACCTGAACTACGACCGATCTACGAACTAAATTGAAAAATAAATATTTTTTTAATTTTTTTTAAATTTAATTTAATATGAATTTTTATTTAGTTAAATTTGTTATTAATTAATAATGGAAATTAGAATAAATTAAAACATATTAATTAATACTGAAGTCTGTCTGTCCGTCTGTTTGGGATTTTTCATCAGAGGAAATACAGGATCGCAAATTGATGGTACGGAAAAACCATCTTCCCTGTTGAAATTAGGATTTTTTTTTAATTTCAATGGCCTCTCGCATCGTCCTGGATAACGAACTTCTTTATTTTTATGCTTATTTAAGAATAAAAAAGTTTATCGACTTATTACTCCGGTTTAGGAGAGTTTTTTACGATACCAAATGGCGAGACGAACGACATGACTACCCGTAACATTTACACTGCCATTCAGTGCTTTTCATCGCAGTGCCACTGCGCCATAATGTTAACAAGTCCTCTATAATTTTACCCACCCTTATACTTTAAAACCGGAAAGTATGCTCACCATACTGCTTGGAGGCGGAAATGTGGTAAGATGGCTGCACTTCCCTGGACCAACTCTTCCAGGAGCTCCACTACTACGAGTTATAAAACATTACTTAAATATAGTTTGTTTTGTGTAGTTCGTATTATTTTTAAGATTTTCTTGTCGATACCTCCAACAAACACTACGCCGATTTAATTTTTCGACTGTTCTAT
The DNA here is from genome assembly GCF_003589595.1 of Hyposmocoma kahamanoa. Classification (NCBI taxonomy): domain Eukaryota; kingdom Metazoa; phylum Arthropoda; class Insecta; order Lepidoptera; family Cosmopterigidae; genus Hyposmocoma; species Hyposmocoma kahamanoa. Next base: position 5,831,850 of record NW_020654466.1, read on the forward strand.
TTTTATTTTGTTTTTTGTTTCCTTTCTTCAAAAAATTTGGTTTTTATTTTTGAAATTTATTTTTATTCCTTTTTTTTCACAAAATTCGGGTAGCATATATACATATGGCTGTTTACAAAAATAACAGAAAATGGCCAAAAAATTAAATTGGCGTAGTGTTTGTGTGGTATAGATGTGCTAAAAGTGCTTTTGATGTAGGAATGCATGTGGCTTTATCATACCCAGGTTACAGTATATAGGTAGATTTTGCGTCGAATATAACGTAGTTCTTAAAAGCTCGCCAGAAAACCTTGAAGTTTAATTTCTGACATACTAGAGGTAATAAATGGGAACAGGCAGAAAATAATTCCGCAATAAAGCGAATTTCGTTTGTAGTTTTTATGGTTCTATAAAATGTACAAGCCACCACGCAAGAATGAATTACCAATACCGTAGTAGAATTACGTTTTTTTACTTTCGTTACCACACTTCTGAACACAGACCGACCGAATGAGTATACTCAAACTTGTCAGCAATCTCAGTGTATAACCTATGATTTTTAACATTCCTCATCAAAAATCTGCCCCGTACTATGTTATTAGTAGTGGAGTTCCTTGCGAAAGAGTTCGTCCAGGGAAGTAGGTAATGCCTATATCTATATCCACTAAGTAGTAATGTGAGCATTACTGAGTTCCTATTTTGAAGGGTAAGTGTGCTGGCGAAAAACATGGGACTTGTCAACTTAAGTCTCAGGGTGTGGGGCACGGGCTGTACGTACCCTTCAGATCTTTGTGATTTAAACCTCTTGAGCGCCACTGCATCGGTTATGAACAGGCGTGTCGCTTACCAATAGACGCACTTGGTATCGTAAATAAATTATTAGATCTAACACTTAGAAAACATTCCTTCGATCCCGCCGTATTCGAAACGACATCTCTTAGTAAACCGTGCCAGACGCTGTGCCAATTAAGCCACGGAAGGAACTAGCAAAGTCGAGGTTTCGGCTGCATGAAGTTGATTACGATTTTACGCTTTAACTGCAAACATGGGGTCAATCTGTTAGCAGCCTAAGCAGACAGCGATGACGTCACAATTACGATAACCCAGGACGATGTGAAAAAACCATAATTCATGTGACGAAAAGCATTTTTAAAAGAGTTTGTCCAGGGGGTAGTACTGCCACCTTATCTATTTCTGCCGCCAAGCAGTAATGTCCGCATTACTGTGTTCCGGTTTTGAAGGGTAAGTATTCTGGTGAAATTACAGGCGCACGAGACTTGTCAACTTATGTCTCAGGGTGACGGGCGCATTGGTAGTGCCCCTCAGATCTTTGCAATTTAAAGCTCTAAGTGACACTGCAACTGTTATGGACAGGCGTGTAGCTTATCATCAGGCGCATGATATTTTTGTCACTTGATATTATAAAAAAAATTGGCTTTGAAACCAGGGAAGTACACTCTCTTGAAGTACACAGTTTTACATAGTTTTTAGTAGATCACAACGGCAACTATACTACGTCCACCATTTATTTCACTTTTGACATAAAGCATGCCTGTAAAGTTTCTTATTTATTGACAGGCAACCATAGACAAAAATACAATACTTCATGAACACAGTTTTTTTTTGTATAGTGAAACGACGATCTCTTTAGCTCGATTATTTATCGCGCAGATTATGTAACGAAGATTATTCAAATTGATGGGTTTTGGTACCTAACAAATTATAATAAAATAAATTTTAAATAATTATAATAAATTCTTATTGTTTATTGTAACGAATCGTCGGATTCTTCTTCATATGAACGAGAATCATCACTAACATTATTATTAATTTTATTCTTAAGTACACAAATTGTCAAACGCAACATCACGATCCCAATCAGGCAACCCGCTCGCATTCACGATTAAAACATATTTCTACATAAAATCGATTGTTAGAAAAAATCGAATCGGAAACGTATTAGGACATCACTAATTGGGTAGTATTCGAGCTTTTAAAAGTGAAATAAATGGTTGGGCGGAGTATAGTAATGGGTAATTTTCAGGTGTGATTTTTGTACTCAATTTTGGTGACAATTTCTTTTAATTTAAATATTTATACAATATCATCATAAAGAATTATTTAATATTCGAGTGACCTGAAATATTCTTTTTCATTTTTTCATGATATATTCGAGTAATTAAATAATAAGAATTGTCATCAAACTTGAGTACAAAAAACTTATCTGAAAATGACTGTAGTATACTTTCACCAGGCTCTGTCATTAATGGCACCATTTGAGTAGGCCTTAAAGCCATAATACGTGGGTTTATTAGGCTATATAGATAATGATAAATAACTACTCGAAATTGCTAGACAATGTAAACTACGTAATACGTACATGAATAGGGTAAGACAATATTTTAGATACTAGTTCGGTGATAAATATATTATAGATCCGGTCGGTCACTTATAACTGGCGAATCCATATTATGAAATCAAATTCAAAACGCCTTTATTTCATACTTAAGTAAATTGATATCTTTAAATTTATTCAACACGTTTATAAGATAGATTTTAATAGCAGTAGCGCTCCATAAGAATGTGCTCGTCCAGAGATTATAGCCACATTACTTATTTCTACCGCCAAGCAGTAATGTGAGCATTACTGCGTTTCGGTTTTGAAGGATAAGGTTGCTGGTGAAATTACAGGCAGATGGGACTTGTCAACTTTTGTCTCAGAATGACAGGCGCAGTGGTAGGGTCCCTCAGATCTTTGCGATTTAAAGCTCTGAGTGGCACTGCAACTGTTATGAACAGGCGTGTCGCTTACCACCGGGCGCACGACTTATTCGTTCCGTCACTTGATATCATAAAAATATCCAGGTTTTGACTCTTTACAAAAATCAATTATTTTACTATGAACACTGACGAAAAATACAATAAGTTTTCGTCAGGGCGTGATTGTTTTTCTTTTGCATTGGATATAGTTTGATGTTTTGAATCTCATGGAGCGGTTGGGTTTCCGGGTCTTGCGAGCTCTTTGGCATAGGAAGGAACCTTGAAGGACACCTATTTCACGTAGCACATCAGTATGGGCTACCAATTATTGCTATTGTATAGTACAGACCACCGAATGTTGCTTTGTATATATACGAACTAATATTAGCATAACCCAAATGCATCTGTTACCACAGTTGAAACATCTCCTGTAAACAATGCACCGCTAGTGTGATTTGTGTTTTCAGTGACTTACTTTCTAATTTTGTGCATCTTCTTTTATTTATGACAATCTAAACAAACAAAAGCAAACTTACCTGTGGAAAGTAACCTCAGTAGTTTAATGATCATTTTCGAACCGAGAATCGCAAATTTTAATTACATGTTTCACCGTTTTTGATAATCGGTGACGTTGTACTCACTCGAATTCAAGACGGTGACTGATGTCACTGTTGCCTGTGGACAACAGTGCCGTGGGTTGATTGCGCATCTATTGTTTACAAGTAATAATATCATTGATCTTCGCACTGGAAATAATACATATTATGGTTTTCTACGATACTTTAAAATTAATAAGTTTATATGATGAATCCTTATCATTGGACTCCACCCACTTGCCGTTAACCGAATTCAATAAAATTTGGTAAATAGATGTAATTCAACAAATTTTTAACCGACTTGAAAAAAGAGGAGGTTCTCAATTCGACTATATTTATTTGTGAGTATGTTATGCGATTACTGCGTTTGTGAACCGATTTTGATGATTCTTGTTTTGTTGGAAAAAGGGTAGATACATCAGCATTGATCCCAGTTGAACTGCCTCCGTGGCCGAAAGAAGAATTGTTGATGAATGATTGAAGAATTGTTGTTTAAAATCAGGTAAAAGATTGTAACTGAAACCGAGAAACAGGAAAGATATTTTCGCGCGCATGGCTATAGTGGAGCCACGTTTATCGGATGGTTTTTATAGACGTAGAGTAGCGAGGACTATCATTGTGTTCCTAATTTTCGACCAATTAGGTAAAGAAATATTCTTTGATGTGAATATAGAGGTTATGATGAGTGAATTGTAAAAGTGGATAAATAAATGCTTAATTATTTGAAACCTGCACGGTCTAGTCCCAGTTATTTCTGACTTGGGGTTTAGTCCCGTTGTACGTCCGGCATCCATCCGTGACAATTAATGTCAAATGAGCAAATAGTACTCGACCAAATTAAAAGAAGCATAATGCGAGAAGAAGAAGTTTAAGAGAGAATGAAGTTTCATACTTGACATTGTAGTTTGATTTTGGTCGAGTATTTCTTAATTGACAGTAAGAGACTGTGCACACGTTGTATTTTATCACGCCGACTGACGACGCGTGTATAAGCGCCGTAAACGCGCGTGGTTATGTATCGCGCATTTTGATAAAAGATAGTTTTAATTTTAGTTTTGTTTGTTAATTTCAGTTAGTTTTTTGAAATGAAGCAACTACATGAAATTCCAAGTGTAAACTCCAGTGGAGTCGACGCGATGTTTGCACGCGTTTGAATTGATTTACTACAGCGCGTCTGCGGCGCGTATACGCGTAGATGACGAACGAGTAGATCCCCAGTCTATCATCATTGAATAAACAATATACAGGGTGTCTATAAATACCTTGTTATTGTTTTAATAACTCAGGTACAAGAGTTTAATTTGAAGCAAATTTCACTTTTTACAAACTTCCTAGAATAATCAAACTCCTGAGAAATACAAATTGATTGATCCAACGTAATTAAATGCTAGGATTAAAGCAAAAGTTTCAGCAATTATTAATAAAGGAAAACAAAAACAAATTAGATACTTTGTCTATTAGCAGATTTGGAGTAGCCGTTTCACGCTGTGTGTGAGCGCGCTGTATTTCGTATCGAATAAACGCGCGCTAAGCGCCCAGTTACAAGACACGAAAGTTTTCATTTGGTCGCCGCGCGGTAATTACCTAGTTACTACGCTATCACATACCTTAATGGCGAATCTGAATTCTATTTACTAGGCGCGGCCGCCGCGTAGGTCAAAGACAAGCCAGCCTCTCATTTAGGTTAAAACGTAAAAGCTAAATAATTAGAGCGTATTTTGCCATGACAGTTCGGCCTCTGAACACGTGCACGCGGTCTCCGCACGGGGCGACGCCGGCGGCGCGCTGAAGTTCGTGTCGAATAAACGCGCCCTTAGAGAAATGTTTAAGGAAACACCGTCTTCACTGATTTACTCAGGAACATCAGGAATTATTTGATAATGCCTATTCACTCTTCATTATCGATTCGTTCAGCCAGTGGTGTAATAATAACGTCAGTTGATTGCAATTAATTCGTGTATCTACTTTTAATTAGTTCGAATTTAAATATCGAAAGTACATTGAATGTTTATCACATACACTTCTGTAAACTAGGTGTAACATGTTTATTTTTAATAAATGAACCTAATAAGTCATTAATTTAGATTTACGTCAATTTTTACGATAGTAATTATTGTATTGTCAACATAATACAAGATAAAAAAATTGTATGCGATTATTATAATAAGTAACGTCGTACATACATGCATACATACATGCGTACCAATAGCGCACAAATCCAAAATAATTTATTCTTGAGGAAACTAGTGAAATTTATAATTTCTTTATAAATAATTTCTTCTTGAATAAACTATTGAACACCTAAATGTCTTAAATTATGTTTACACGTTTTAGGTACAACTACTACGTAAGCATCGATACGCCGAACAGGCGAGAGTTGATGCCCTTCTTTTCTTGTTATACGACTATTATGATACTACTGTCCCACGCAGTTTCTTACTGAGCTTGACCGCAGCTGCAGAACAACGGATGAAAAACGTCCAGTAAGGGAAATTTAAAATTTAAAAGAAAGAAATTAAAATTCGTCCACTAGTGTGTCAGTACATTTATGAAAATGTAAGTAATGTAAATATTTTATGAAAAATAGTGCAATACTTATGTATTCCAGTTTATTTTTATTCATCACTGACATGATGAATAAAAATAAACTGCCTGTTCTTGATAGTCGTCTGCACAAAGTCACAAATTTATTTTTGGGGTATTATAAATACTTATTATACACTCTTAAGTCATTTACGAGAATGAAAACTATAGTGAAACAAAAACTTTATACACTAAAGTTTTTGTACAATTTCTGCGTACTTGGATGACAAAAATCCATGGTAGTGACTCTTTTAGTTACTGTTGTCGCGATCTCGATTTAAATAAATATTGTAAATGATTAATGTGTATAAATGTTTATTTACAAAGAGCAA
>NW_020654466.1:5838109-5967948 GCF_003589595.1 Hyposmocoma kahamanoa
GAGCAACCCCTAGAGTTTCTTGTTCATTCTTCTCAATGGAATCTGCCGTACGAATGAATAGTGGCGTTTTATCAATATGACGATTTAACGTGTTATTTTATTACCTATGAAAGATAGACATAATACTTGAGTTTGAGTTTGACAGGAGGACAGTTTCTTTAAGCGTGGTGACAAAATATAGGCTGAAATAAAAACATTATAAATGAACTCACCGTCCAACTGAATGTATTTGTGAGCAGTGGTGTGGCCATCCCACGGGTTGGATCTGAGGCGAACTTCGTACGCGCAGCCGGGGCGTGTTGTAAAGTCGCCCGCCACTGTACTGCTTACCGGCGGTATTAGGAACGAGGTGACGTTCTGGAATAAAACGCTGAATATTACTAAATTTGGATCTTTCTTCACTAAGTGTAAGACGTAGTGTTACGTCATAGAAAAATTTCCATATACAAAATAGTATGTTTCAAGATTTTTTCTGAATATTTTTTTTATTATACTATCTGTACCCGACATACGTTGTAGTACTACTGCCAACTTTATTTTAATTCAAATTACTGTTTCATCTGAAATTTAAAATGGTTCTAATTATGGAAGAAAAGTGGCCACGATTACAATTGGAACCGCTGTCGTCAAAACACACATAAACAAGTAATAAACGCTACGAAATCTTGATAATGATTGGTCATAGTTTCTAATTTAAAACATGTAACAAATTCTGGTTTGTTAATATAATTTAAACTTTACCCAGTCGCTATATCGTTGAAGGTTCAATACCTTCATTGCAACTGCCTTCGTGGCCAAACGTTTACCACGCCGGACTGCCACGCAGAGGTTCGATTCCCGGGCCATGAGAAATATTTGTATGGCCTACATTTATTTCTCTCGTGGGTTTGGGTGTAATATGTGGTTGTTTATCTATGTATCCACGGCACCCGCGACATAGGGTTTCCCTAGTGCCGGGCAATGTTGATTGTATACGTTAAAAAAAAATACGACGTTTTGATTTTATATTGAAATTTTATTCAACGTGCTGCCATCTTGCAGCCAGTAGTTGGACAACGATGAACAATTACCATCTGAATCAATTGGATAAAAAGAAAATTTAATACTTATTGAAATTACCGATGATTTAATCACGAAAGTTTAAGCACAATCGGTTGAATGATAAAGGGAGAAACATGTACAAACAAACATTCACTTTTATATACGTAAATATATATAACATTCCTCATTTATAATTCCATTACGGAACTCTTTATTAGTGAGGCTTACTTGGCTTTCAACAACGTACATTTTCGACTAGAAACTACTAACATATACAGAATGTACCATGACATTTGGCTGGTTCGATTCCCAGATCACTAAAGAAGAAACAAGTAACTTTAAAAAATGTTTGACTGCAGTATTACTACCTTTTAAAAATAAAATGTATCCATGAAAAAAAATATCCCATCTTTCGCATACCCGTGGGACATTCTGTATAAGGAGTTACAAAAGGGTCGAATAAAACATTTTCTTCTCTTTGTTCACATTTCGACACGAAAATTTTACGACATGAAATATATCGAATTTACTCATTGTTAGTGGCATTCAATATTATATATATAAAGCTACAAGTTCTTACTCACTGATAGAAATATAACGCATACTTCCCGATATGGTGGAAAAAAAGATACTTATACCGTTGTACGCGGATAGATACTAAGGAAAGAATCAAATATGAGAAGACCTAAATGTGGAAAATATGAAAGAGTGGTCAACGCCTTGCAAAAACTATAATATATGGAGGGAATATTTGTGCACTGAGATACACCCTGGTCAATTTCCGCGTGAAGTAAGAAATGTTCGAAATTCAAATAAACAAATGGCCGCCATACAAATTTCAAAGCCTCCTATCACGGAAACTATTAGAAATAGGTAGGAGATGCTCAAAGGAATGTCATAGAGGGTAACACTGGTCAACTGCCTGGGTTTAAAAAATTCAAGATGGCGATTTCAAAATGGCGGCCGAAGAAAAACTTGCTTCGATCTGACTGAAAATTGGCATGCGAGGGTCTTTATGAGTCCTTAATCATAATTTGAGGTTAAAAATTTATTTTTGCCATTTTTTAATATGGCTGCCATGTAAGTGTTTTTTTTCGTTAAAAATAGCTGCCGAAAGAGATTTGCTCTGATTCGACTGAAAATTGGCATGTGAAGGCCACTAGAAATAATTTGATAATATATGATAATAATTGTAATAATAATTTGTACTCAAAAATTTGTCTTTCGCTATTTTCAAATATGGCCGTCAGAAGCGTTCGTTGGCGGCAGAAAAAAAATCCTCAGATCCCTTTGAAAATTGGCATATGGGGATCTCTAGGAATGCTTGATAATAATTTGTAATCAAAATTGGTTTTTCGCCATTTTTCAATATGGCTGCCATAGAAGTGTTTTTTGGCGGCAGATGAAAATTTGCTCTAATTCGATTGAAAATCGGCATGTGGGGGAGTCTATAGGTGTTTAATAATAATTTGCGGTCAAAATTTATTTTTCGCCATTTTTTAATATGGCTGCCGTATAAACTTTTTGGCGGCAGATGGAAATTTGCTCTAATTCAGCTGAAAATCAGCATATCGGGATCTCTATGGGTGTTTAATAATAATTTGCGGTCAAAATGTACTTGTTACTTTTTACGGCCATAGGCCGAGGTATAGCGGAGGGCGAAGCCCGAAGCGTCCGCACGCCACCTTACGTAGGTAGTATACGGAGACTCTATAACGGTACAAGATTTCACAATTGTTCAAAATGTAAGTAATACTTCCCGATGTAGTGGAAATGAGATACTTATAGCGTTGTTGTATCTCGACCGTAGATTTTTCTCTCTGTTAGATTTTTTTTTTCTTGGAAGCTATGCCAAAAAGAGAAGCTTAAGGAAAAAATACCAGACAATCACTCCAAATTTCTGATTTCAAAGTAGGGAATTTCCTGTACCATGAGTGCCAGAGTAACTTCTCCTCCCACCTCAGATAATTCTGAGGGCAATACCCACAATACTCTGACCAGAACCAATTTCAAAATATTTTTTTGGTTCAAATCAGGGATCGAATCTAGAACCTCCTCATCAAGCGCCCATAGTACTTAATCACTGTGCCAACGAAGAGCATAAGCACACACACAACAATATGGGCATACTTAAAAAATACATATTTTGAGAATAATATCACGAACATGGGAAACATTTTAAATGAAAAAAGAATAAGTATTTTTGCAATTTAATAGGTATGCTCCTAGAACTTTCTTATTATTTAATTTCGACTATTGTTACGTAATATGAAAGTAATTCGGGTATTATTTTATATTATTATTTATTACACAGGAAAAAGAACAAATTACATTTATTAAAAGTCAAAACACAAACAATGAATGAGTGAATGAATGAATGAAATATTCTTTATTGCATTTAAAATTGCAGTTAAAATACAATAAAGTAACTTAGGTATAAAGGTAGTAAGATAATGTACAACAGGCGGCCATATTGCTATGTAGCAATTTCTTCCAGGCAATATTAGGATAGAAATTTGGGATATGCAAAAAGGGTGCAACCAAAGAATATCATTATAAGTACACTACCTAATAATTATTAATAAACTCGTATACGTAGATAGAAATATCCATACAAATCTTATTCATACATAACAATACATAAATAATAATGGTAAGTGCTTACATACTTTAAAAGGAAAAAGAAAAATGAAATAAAAAGTATAGGAAATAAATTAAAGGATAATGGAGAAAAAGACAAAACTTAGGAGTTGAGGAAGTGATCCTTGACACGTCGTTTGAAGGAATCAAGAGAAGGGGAACCTTAAATCGATTCAGGGAGAGAATTTCACGGGCTGATCGCAGAAACGGGAACGGGAACGGGAAAACTCAAACAAATATTTCTATAAAAAAAATCTTGCTGCAGACCTAAATACAGGACAAAATAATTGAAATAACGGGCTTACGTGCACAAAATACAAAATTATGTAATGCAATGTTAATAACATTAAACTATTATAAACTAGATAAATACAAATTTCGTAATATTTTCTTCAAATGTAATTGGAACCAATACTGAGATTCTCACCTCACTAGCTCGGAAAGAAAGCCTTTCCGAACTAATGAGGTGAAAATTAAAGTTTCAATACCCTCTCAAAAATAATTTTCTTCCTCCGAAAAATGTGCGTTAATTGCTTCCTTCAGCTCTACGTCATCGGAAAAACGTTTTCCACGAAGATCTTTTTTAAGAGAGACTGTAGACTGGATGATTCAATTCTTCAAAGCCACAGTCGCGCATAGCAGCCTTGGCAACACGCCCTGTTTGAACCGGCGCGTTGTCGTGGAGGAGAAACACACGTCAGGTAATTTTTCCACGCCTTTTCTCTTTAATAGCTTCCTTTAGGTTACGCAGAGTGCTTGCATAAGATGCGTTAGTAATACTATGACCTTTTTCTGTGTACTCAATGAGCAAAATTCCCTTTGAGTAATATTATAATATAATACTCTCAGGATCATAGCGATGAATCCACATTGCATCTCCGGTAACAATCCGACCCAAAACACTCGGCGAATTTTCACCATAGAGCTCCAAAAATCTCTACAGCACACGACTCGCACTTGTTTCTGCGACGCAGTGAGCATTCGCTGACCTTTGACATGAACTTTGATACATTAAACTCACTTGATCACTTTTGAATAGTGGATAATGAAGGAGCACAATTTTAATAGACAGCCACCATCTCTTCATTAATGATTTTTTTAGTTTCTCCTGTTTTTGTAAATGCTGCTTACAATAAGAACAGTCCAAAGTACAAAGTGTCAAGCTTGATGTGCTCTTGACTGTACTACAAACATTGTTTTTCTACACTGACCAGGCGGGGCATTGCGACACCATGAAAACTAGTGTGCAATCTATGCTAGTGCTTATTGTTTGTTGAATTTTGAGACTCGTTTGGATTCTGCAGTCAAGTTGCATACTGTTTGTCCTATCACTTTTTATCACAAAAAAATCTGATTTTCTACCATAAAAAGCCATATTTGATATTTATGATGTTAAAACGCTAATTTCAACGGATTTTACTTAATAATATACGGAACTGTACCCTTTTTATGTAGTTGAATTACAATATAATTACTTAATAAATAACACAAAAAGGCACAACTGACTACAAAAAAGGAGCAGTTTCTCAATTTGACTATGTTTTTTTTGTATGTATGTAAGCGAACACTCCGGAAATTTGTAATTTGTTCGAAAGAGGGTACATCACTGGTAGTCCCATTTAAATTTGAAGAAAATATGCGATCTCTCAGTGAGACAACTAGGGGATGAATGACTTTTGAGGTCGGTTTTTTAGAACTCCGTACTGAGATTATTCCGTTCTAAGTCAAGTACCTATTAAGTCACATTTGAGTATTAGTTATGCCCTTTATGTATAATAATATTTTTATATGTTTTCTACTAAGTAAAAATAAGAAAATAATTTTTTAAGAAATGGCTAATAAAAATTCAATTAAAATTTAATAAATTTAATGAACTATTTAGTATTCAAATTGTATTTTAAGTATTGTTTTTATTAGACAAACTTAGAACATTTATACACTCATATCTTCGAATTTTTGAATAGACTGCTTGAGTCTTTGTTTCTTTCTTACGAGAGCAAAATATTCATTACTTCAAGTTTAGTTAAATATATAGTCTATTCCGTTATCCGGTGACAGCTAAGGGTTAGTTCGGCAAAAGCAGGGGTATCTAAACTTTTAAGCCTGATTGTCACATTGACCGACATCTGTAGTTTTGAATTAAACGCAAACTATTCTGACTAGCCGGCTACTGAAATATTTAAGGCGGACGGCATGTACAGTCGATGCCCTATACCTGATCTCCTAACCGACCATTTGGTTCTGGGTAGGTTTAGTAGCAGTAGAGCCCCTTATAAAAGAGTTCAGTCCAAGTAAATGCTGCCTTACCTATTTCTGCCGCCAAGCAGTAATGTGAGCATTATTGCATTCCGGTTCTGAAGGGTGCTGGTAAAATACAGTCACATGGGACTTGTCAACTTATGTCTCAGAGCATTTTCGCACAACGTCTGATTCAAATTAGTTCCGAATCCGAGAAATGACGGTCCGAAATGTCACAGATGTCCTAAGTGTCATTTTGTCTCGGTTTCAAAGCGGACTTAATGCACAAGTGACATCCGAAGTGAGTCCCGATTTTTCTGGATTTGTATCGTTTCGGGTTCGAAAAGGTGACATACGCAATGGCAGTGCCCTTTGAGCTGCACTGCAACTGTTATAGACAGGCATCGAGTACATAACCAGAAATAGAGTCGAACTAAGGGCCATATATTCCTGGTAACACATTAGCGACACAGCTCTTATGAATATCAACTCCCGTTTGCACTGAAATATAGACAGGCCAACTACTGACCTGTGTGTACGTCTCCGTATATTCCAAAAAATATTCTGTAATTATTGTAATAAAGATAATATCTGTAACAATAGCGTGCTGTTCTATTTGATGGTGTGGGAAAACAGCAAAACATCTAATTACAAAACAAACGGAATCACATTTCATCGGTAATTAAATATTAAATATGTCATTTTGCAATTTTCGTCCATTATAACAAAGCTCAAGTTAACTGGTCGATTTGAAGGAAACAGTTGACGATACCCGTCAATTGTTTCGAACTCGAGCTAGCCAATCGGAGCACAGCTGTCACAGTTATGATACGGCAGAATAGTTTTCAAACAAATTAAATGAAATTTCGTCTCTATTTCTGGTTATATACTCGATGTAGACAGGCGTGTCGCTTTCCATCAAACCTTCGACTTGTTCGTCCCGTTACGTATCATAAAAAACCCCTGGTTCTCATTCGTTCTTCAAAAGAAGTGAAAGCAAAAATGCAGCTAGACGAAAAGTGTGTCATCCTCGACTAGTTTAGTGAGATTGTGAACAAACGTAAGCCAGGTAGGTACAGGTTCGTAACTCAGCAAAGAGACATTTACGGTAGTAATCACATACTCCGCAAAAGCCAGAATGAAATTATTGTGTACTCAACCGTGATCATGGGACCCACAGACCAAATAGTGGGACCTGTAAAGGGCCCGAAACGTTGGTTTGTTTGAAAAAACAAATATACGCGAGCACGTCAAGGATAAACCTACACATTCAATCAAGTTTGACAAGCCCCAGGTCCTTACAAAAGTAGTCCGTTATCTACCTAGGTTGCAGCGCGAGGCCATTGAAATTAAAAAAGATCCCAATTTCAACAGGGAAGATGGTAACTCCGGTTTGTGATCTAGTATTTCCTTAGATGAAAAATCCCAACCAGACGTAGACTGCAGTACTAAGTAATATTTTATAATTTATTCTGATTAATAATAAATTTAATGTAATAAAAAATTCCAAATTGTTCACATAAAATAATTGTAAAACATATCTAGCGTAAATTGGAATGTTTCTTGTGAAATTGACAAATAAGGTATTTAATTAATAACTTTTTGTAACTATAATGAAAAATAAGGTAGTTTGCGTTAATATTAGACATAAATGGTTGATGACTTTACCACCTCAGTCAACCGTGACCATGTGACCTGCAAAGGGCCCGAAACGTTGGTTTGTTTGAAAAAATAAATATACGCGATTTAAATCCGGAAAAATAGTTTCATTTCCTATCATGATATTCTAAACTAAAATATTACAATTAGGACATGTAACTAATTTTAGAACCTAAATCGCGTACGTTTTTTTTAAACTAACGTTTCGGATCCTTTATATGTCCAAGGTAAAGTCATACCATGACCATCTCATTTCCTATATATTACGAATACTCAATTCTAGGCAGTTTAAATACCATCTACCAGATCGTAACTACAGACAATAATTGCGTGAAAAACATTTTTCTTAAAAACAGTTTTAAATATCTGATAGACGGTTTGCCGTCAACCCACTAAGTATTGATTTGGAATTTCCTCGAACTACAGATTTGCTAATGGCTAAGAGGTCATTTTGATTCTTCCTCCTAAATACGGTAGGCAGATCAAAGTTATTTTCCCTCTTACTCTACAAATTGAGAGTCCTCCTACCGATGACGACGTACAAAGGTTTATCAATGAAAGTACCTTTATTTGTTATAGGTTTTTTGAAAGCTATATTGTGTTCTTAATTATGTATTCTTAATAAATTGTGTATCTTGTATATCTACATCTCTATTCACTGTGTAACGAATCACAGCAGTCGCAACAAATCTCTTTTGTACATAATTTTATATAATTTTTTATTAAACTGATAGAGTTTTAGATTGAAATTCTACATTTAAATGTACTGTTTTTGGCGCCCTTTTCTTTGTTATTGTTTGTTTTCTGTTTGGTTCGTTGTACTGTACATTGTCAAAATAAGCTATAACTCTTCCTTTGGTCTTACTCACTCCTCATTACCACCCGAATTCCTTTGATACGATACACACTAATTTCATGTTAAACCGGACGTTTTTGGACACAAAACATAATTAAGGCGGGCCGCCGAAGGAGAAAAGGGAAAAACTGTTTTACTTTATAAAACGGTTGAGGTATTTTCTATAAATAACGGTCTTACAAAAAATATACCAATACTCCTAAAGAATGTGCTAATGTGTTACACGATAGATTGTACTTTTTTCGATCATATAAAATCCTGAAAACATGCTAAGACGAATTATTTAAGAATAAAATATCTAATTTTGCTCACAAAATTTTTCATATGGTGATATTTCTCTATAAATACTACAGAGAACCTGCAAAATTTTGGTTTTCAACTGAAACCCTACAAGTTACTAAATTCACATTTCTCCCAATATTTGCAAATTGCCCAGCGGTTTAGTTTCAATCTAGAAAGGATTCATCACAGAAAATCTGTAAAGATTCCAACTCGCATTGCACCACCTTAAATGACTATAGCTGTGTCTGGAAGTAAGATTTAATACTTCAGATAATTTTGCATACGTGGGCACACAACTCACGAAAGTTTTGTCGCAATCAGTAGGGCTAGCACGATCCGTGTGCAGTTGCTGGTCTGCCATCGGACGCGTCCCCAGGTGGCGGATAGGGGAACGGCTCCCAGATATTGGAGCCGCGCGAGTATCAGGCTGGCAGGTCCTGGAGGACGAGGAGACCCTCTCCGATCATAAATATATACGGATGAGGGACTCCCATACGCCGCCCACTACGGCCTCCAACACGGCCCCCGGTGGGGGCTTTCCCAAGTGGGCACTCACCCGCCTGGACCTTGAGCTCGCAGAGGAAGCAGCCATGGTCCAGGCGTGGTGCCGAGCGGACCATGCCCAGGGTCAGAGGGACCCCGGGCAAAAAGAGTGTGTACTGGTGGACCGCGGAGATTGGGGACCTCCGCACCGCCAGTACCACGGCCCGGCGAGCCTACGGCCGTTGCCGCCGCAGGCGCCACATTCACAGTGAGGAGAGAAGGCTCCACAGCGCCCTTCAGGGCGCGAGGCAGGCCCTGAAGGTCGCAATAGGGCGGGCCAAGGACTCCGCGAAAGAAGAGTTCTTGGCCACCCTGGACGCGGACCCATGGGGGAGGCCGTACAAAGTTGTGCGCAACAAAATGTACGGCGCATCTCCCATGGAGTCACTGGAGCTGGATCTCCTCAACCGGGTGGTGGAGGGCCTTTTCCCCGAACCGCAGCCCTTCACCCCACCGGCCATGGTGCCCCCCAGAGCAGACGGGGGGCAGACTGAGGAACCCCCCCCGGAAATCACCGAGGGGGAGTTGGAGTGGGCGGTGGGACGGCTGCGGGGGCGGAAAAAGGCCCCCGGCCCGGACGGGGTACCGGGACGAGTCCTTTGCATTGCCCTGAAGCATCTCGGGACCCGCCTCAAGCATCTCATGGATGACTGCTTGAGGACGGGGTTGTTCCCGAGATGCTGGAAGGAGGGACGGCTCGACCTGGTGCCCAAGCCGGGCCGACCTGCGGATTTCCCCTCGGGGTTCAGGCCCCTCGTCCTTCTGGACGAGGTGGCGAAGATCCTGGAGCGAATCATCGCCTCCAGGGTCATCGAACACTTGAGGGGGACAGGCCCCGATGTGTCGCAGCGGCAGTACGGGTTCAGGGCTGGACTCTTCACCCTGGACGCCCTGGAATCGCTGCGACACATCGTAGAAGAGGGTAACGGCGAGAGGGAAGGCGTGGTGGCTGTGTCGTTGTATATAGCCAACGCCTTCAGCACTCTCCCCTTCGCCGTTATCAGGGAGGCGCTGAGGTACCATAATATCCCCAGGTACCTCAGCCGTCTGGTGGAGCACTACCTGGACAAGGGAAGGGAGGCGCGCCGAGCGCCCAATGAGGTGCGGAGTACCCCAGGGGTCCGTATTAGGACCACTACTGTGGAACCTGGGGTACGATTGGGTGCTGAGGGGCGCGTTGTTCCCCCGGACGGCCGGATCGGTCCCGGTCAAGTCCCAGATGAAATGGAACTTCGGGGAGCATTTCCGGCAACTTGCTCCCCGAATAGTGGGCGCCGCATCGGCGTTGGGCAGGCTCCTGCCCAACCTCGGGAGGCCGGGAGCCCCATGCAGAAGGCTATACGCCGGTGTGACCCGAAGTATGGCCTTATACGGGGCTCCCATTTGGAGTGGGGCCTTATCAGCGGCGACGAAGTCGCTGCTGAGGAGGCCCCAGAGGGTGGTCGCCCTGCGAATGTGCAGGGCGTACATGACGGTAGCCTGTGCTGCCGCATGCGTCCTCGCCGGTACTCCGCCGTGGGACCTCGAAGCCGAGGTCCTGGCGGAGGTCCGCACCTACCGGCGGGGAATGAGGGATCGAGGCGAGCGACCCGCTCCCCAAGAGGTGGAGCGGGAGCGCCGCCTCGCGGCGCAGCGCATGCGGGACCGGTGGAAAGAGGGCTTGGCGGATCCCCCCTATGGTGCTCGTACCATAGAGGCGATTCGCCCTGTCCTCGTAGAGTGGGTACACCGGTCCCACGGGCCGCTGTCGTACCACCTTGTGCAGGTGCTGACCAGGCACCTGCTTTCATTTTTATATAAATAATTCCAATTAGTTTTTAATTTTGTAGATGCACATTACACATGAAATTCTCGTTATTTAAAAAAAAAGAGATATGTAAGGTTGTAATTAGTAAGAAATTAAAAAGACGTTGCTCAAGCAAATATTCATACAACTATACCGTTGAAACCATTAGCCGTAGAAAAAAAAGCCAGTAGCAACTAAGCAAAGTTAACGCTCCTAAAAAAAGTAATGGGTGCAGAATTTTTTCCACTAATGGCATGACAAATTCAATGTAAACAGAGTAATTAAGGGCGCCTTCAAATTAATCGCTTATAGAAGTGCTATAGTGGCGCCACTGTCGTCGTGACACACGCGCCACTTTTACAGTGACAATTCGAGAGAGCCACGACGCTTCTAGCGAATTCGCTTATTGCTACAAGCATCGAGTATATAACCAGAAACAGAGACGAAATAAGGGCCCTCCGTCTCTGGCAACACATCAGGCAAATGGGCCTTATATGAATTTTACATATCAACTCTCGTTTCCGCTGAAATCACAAATTAGAAAGCTGAAATAGTACAGCGCCATCTCCGTATATTCCAAAAACGTTCTGTATTTATTGTAACAAAGATAATATGTCTAACTATGGGGGTCTGTTCCATTTGGTGTAGTGGGAAAAGCAGCAAAACATCTAATTACAAAACAACCGTGATCACATTTCATCGGTAATTAAATGTTAAATATATAATTTTTCAATTTTCGTCCATTATAGCAAAGGTCAAGTTAAACTTGTCGATTTGTAGTGAAACAATTGATGTTTCGAATTCGGGATGGTAATCGAAGCGCAGTTGTCATTGTAATGATTTGGCAGAATAGTTTTCAAACAGATTAAACAACATTTCATCTCTATTTCTGGTTATATACTCGATGGCTACAAGTGTCAGCGTTGGGCATCAATTACAAATATGTGGTTTTATTTATAAAAGGCCACATAGTAGCACTGCCAGTTGCAGCGAAATTCGCTACAAGCGAATTTGTACGAGTGTTACGCGCATTATTTGCGGGCGAGCACAACAATTTTCAAGAAAGTTCCATAGTGTGCATGAAATTGTCGCTGCGCACGTCAGTGTTTGAAACAAATTATTTTGTTTTCATTTGTTGTTTGGTCAGGGGAGACGTATCAAATATTGGATACGTGTACAATAATGGAAACCCGGCTATAATGAAAACTAAACAACACAATCTTATTTAAAAACTAGAACTACTTCAATGTAAGTTACCAATATTTAGCTATACTCCGTCCAACCATTTATTTAACTTTTGACTCCTCGAATTCTAATCAATAAGTAATGTCCTAATGCGTTTCCGATTGGATTTTTTTATAACAATCTTTTATAAAGAGATTTTTTATAAAGTTTAAATCGTGAATGTGAACGGGTTCAAAAAAGATGATATTGTGATGTTGCGTTTGACAATTTGTGTACCTTGAATTTTTATTGAATTGATATTCAATTATTTTTTGTGAAATTACTTCACTAGTTTGTTATAACTAAATTAAACAAAATAAAAAAATTAAATTAATACAAAGATCTCAGAAAAATGTTTTCGAGTATTCGATCTTTGTATTAATAATTATACCTAACAAACTAGTGAAGTAATGTCACAAAAAATAATTGAATATCAATTCAATAAAAATTTAAAATACAGTGAATAGCGACATCTCTCGCCAGGATCGGTAGCTGTAAAGGTACTAACTGCGTGATAAATCTTTCATAGATTTCTCATAAATGGCGCTACGACTAAAAAGTCGTTGAAAAACCAAATACAAAGACGCAAGCACATAGAAAAATTCGTGAGGTCCGCTGGTTCGTTCCGTGGCTTAGTTGGTATAGCGCCTGTCACGGTAAGCTAGAAGACGTCGCTCGGTTCGAATCCGGCCGGATCGAAGAAATTTTTTCTGAGTGTTCGATCTTTGTATTAATAATTATAATTTGTGTACCTACTCAAAAATGAATAATTAATATTAACGAGGATTCAAGTGATGATTCTCATTCATATGGATAAGAATCCGACGATTCATTATAATAAACAAGAAAAATTTATTATAATTATTTATAATTTATTTCATTTCATTATAATTTATTACACAGGTACCGAAATGAATCAACTTGAATAATCTTCGATACCTAATCTGTTGGCTCGATAAATATTGGAGCTAAGGAACACGTCGCGTCAGTAAAATTAAAAAATAAAGAGTTTGTTGTCTATTGTTGTGTGTCAATAATAACGGATTCGCTCTGGGCCTTTTGGAGGGAGAAATGTCGTTTTTATTTTGACTTTCAATTATTTTGTGAAATCTAGTTTAAAGTGGAATAGGATAGTGCTATTGCGCCTTAATCGAAGATTAAAACGCGAAATTATACGAATCTCGAACTAAAATACCTGTATCGGCTCGTTCTAAGGAATCCCGAGTCAATCCAAGCACGCTGCCTCAAATTGCCTATCCTCTTTGTGGTGGCCATATTTACATAAATATAATTAAACGTTTATGTTTTCGGCTGAAGGACTTTGTTTCCATGGCCAGCAATAAATTAATAAATAATTAATCAATAATAACGAAACTTTGGAGAGGCATGCATATGTTAAAAGTTAAATAAATGGTTGAACCCTAGAGGATGGAAAAAGTCTAAGGGTTGAACGGAGTATAGTCGTCTGCGTCATTTTTGCCTCCATTTCGCTGTTAGCGTTCAAAGTATATGTTTCCGTTCGAGGTTTTTTTCAAATCTTGATTAAAAACGCGAATAAAGTACCTACTATAAGTGATATTATATTTTGTAACAGTGTTACATACTAGCTAGGTACGTAGTTAGAATACAGAACTAAACGCAGTTTAGCGATAATTGAGCAGGGTGAAATTTTCGTAACCGATTATACATAAGAAGATCATGCATATTTAAAGTACATTCCTCCAAAAATATTGAACAATATTAAGTATTCAAATCGTACAAAAGAATTTTACTTGACTTCTCTCCGCCGCTGAAGACGATGTAAGTGAATTATCAAACTTCGTGGGTGTATTTTGACGCTTTCAACGAATTGACGCTTCAAACGTGGCGATATTTTCGTGGCCGAGGCATAGTGAATTACAAGGTAGGAAGGCAAGTCACGGTCCAAAAACTTTCTTATAAATTTCCCACGGAACACCAAATGAAACTTCCTTAGCGATAAAACAGCTTTTAAGTAGTTTATCATAAGGTTCCCTTGTTGCCTTACAAAATATTAGCAACAACAGCTTTCCAAGGTAACAATTTTCCGTTTCCTATTAAAGCCTTCTGAATAGAAATCACGTTATGACCTTCCTTCTGGACAATTAAATAGAGTGACTAAGGTGAGTCATTAAGGCGATTGTTTGTTTCACAATACTCAAAGGGGTATATTTATCCTTTATTGCGAACTTCGCATTGATGGTTAAAATATCTCTACGTCGCACAAATTTTATTTGTGTAATATACTTTGATCGAATAGATGCGAACATTTAGTAAGTCTTTTTTAATAGAGGGGATCTCTCAGTAAAAGTTCTTTATATTGACTTATAGAGGAACTCCCTCGAAATATCGTGGCGCAAATGCTTTGAGTAAAGCGTCGTGACATTGCATTTTGCATTACCTAAAATAAGTATGAAGGGAGGATTGAAATATCGAAGATTAGAGACCCATGCAAGTATGTGGAGAGATATGGAGAAACATGGAGATAAGTGGAGATAAAAGGAGATAAGCGGACATATATTCAACTAAATGAAAATAGATACGTTATTAAATAGACAGGATACAGCAAACAAACATTTAATGTATTTAATAGTAAATATCTGAACAAATTACATAGGTGATAAAGGTGTAAATACGCAACTTACCGAAGGAATGTCGTATTTATGCCACGGCCGCATGATACAATCTTTTGTTCTGGTCGTGCTGTCGACTAGTATCGAATATTCACGTGCTGGCCGCCCTGGAACAAAAAAAAACTATTATATTTTCACTAGTAAAACATAGTTAGTTGGTGTGTTCACTTGAAATGCTTATGGAAAATAACAATGATTCAGATTACTTACTTCCGTAGAATCATTAGAGTATATAAGCGGTGGCAGGGGTTTCTTATCGACACCCTACCGACTATTTTCCGGTTTGATAAATTAAGGAAAAAACCTCGCAAGAATCTCACGGCAGAGCATTTCAAGAGATTTTTAAATACGAAATATATCACGTATTGTAATGTTACACACGAATACAGACATGTTTTTAGCAGCTACCTTTAAATATTTAACATTTAGAGGCTTAAGAAACACAACACAGGACGCCTTTTTTATGAAGACACCTTGCAGTTGGCATCGGACAAAAGGGCATGATGAAGGCTCTCTTAACCCGTATAAAAATTCCTGCGGGCGATCTGGTGCGCCCTTCACCCTGAGACATAAGTTGACAAACGCTATATGCCTGTAATTTCACCAGCACCCTTACCCTTCAAAACCGGAACGCAGTAATGCTGGCATGACATTACTGCTTGGCGGCAGAAATAGGTATGGCGGCAGTACCTCCCTGGACGAACTCTTTCACAAGGAGCTCTACTCCTACTAAAAATGACATAGACAACTATGATAACGCCATACAAACGTAACAGCGCGTTTTGTATGTGTGCACACGCGCGCCGTATACGGACGGTAATATTCGCATAACCGCGATGCACTCGCGTTGCGTTGTGCGGGCCGAAAGACTTCAAATCTTACAGTGGAGGGTAGGTGGTATATGTGGGTATCTATTAATATTGTATTTTCTGTAAACCTTCATTCGAAAATAAAAGGCAGTCTTGTATTGCGTAGTTTCAATGGTGGCTCGTCATTTACCTAATTTCCTTATATAAACTAATTGGCGACGAGGTACACAGTGAAATAGTATTTTAAGTTTATATTAAAAGTGCGTGTTACTATGACAAGTAATAGTGCAAAGGATATGAGCGGTATAAAAGAATTTAAGGTGCATGTAGACCGATGGTCTACATACATGACACGTTTGAAAGCTTGGTTTACGATCAATGACATCAAACCAGCCGAACAATCTAAATATTTAGTGGCTGCCGTCGGTACAGAAGCCTTAGACCTAATTATAGACCTTTGCTATCCTGATAATCCGGAACAGACATCATTGAATGATATTGAAAAGTTGGTAGAAGAACATCTTTCGCCCAAAAGGTCTGTCATTGCAGAGAGAATGATATTTCGATCGTGTAAACAACTAGAAAATCAATCAATTAGTGAATACCTAGTGCAGCTGAAAAATTTAAGTAAAGCTTGCAAATTTACAGGCACTGATAATCTGAAAGAACATTTACGTGACCAGTTCGTACACGGTTTATATAGTGAACGCATTCGCCAACGAATTCTGACAGAGAAAGATGAAGAGTTAACGTTCGCCCGCGCCGCGGAATTAGCTTTATCGCTGGAGGCGGCAGTGCGAGACTCAGGCGACGCCGCGCGACCCCATACGACGAGCGGTGACGAGGATGCTGTTTACGCGGTGAACAGTCCTAGCCGTAGAGGCGGCGCTGGAGACGACGGGCGAAGGATGCAGGGCGCGCGTCGCCAGACAGGGCCCGGGGTAAGCGTGCACGGGGCCGCCGGCGCTGGTGCCCCGCGATGCTATCGGTGCGACGGAAAACACTATGCGGAAAAGTGTTCGTTTATAAATGCGGAGTGTTACGTGTGTGGTAAAAAAGGTCACATCGCAAAAGTGTGTCGTAAGCGTATACAAACATCGGTTCACGGTATTACTGGTGAGTTTGTGCCTCAAACACCGGCATCATCGTCGGATTCTGACGATAGTAGTGCGGTAACCGTGTACAACCTCAGCGACGAGGAATCCGATAAGAAATGGAACGTTCAAGTGAAAATCAACGGCGTGTTGATTGCGATGGAAGGTGACACGGGCTCGTCGGTGAGCATTGTTTCGTATGGGACTTATAAGAAATACACACATCAAAAGTGTCTAGGGATCAAGTGAATATTTTTGAAATAAAAATTATTTAAGCAATATTTACCAAATCCAGTCTTCCAGGACGACTTCTTACTTTTTTGCAAATTGTGGGAAAAAACTCAAATTAACGGCGTCAATTAAATGACAAAAAAATGGCGAAAATGATGATTTTGCTCATTTTTATTGTAAAGATAAGAAAATTAATAATCTGTATTTCCACCATTAACACGAATCACACAATTACAGCGATTTGGCATGCTTAAGATGAGTTCATCAAAATCACTTTGAGGAATGGTCGCCCATGTGTTTTGTAAAAAATCAAAATATTGTTGTAGAGTATGTACGGTATGCATACTCGGCACAGCTCTTCTTTGAAGCATATCCCATGCGTGCTCAATTGGATTGAGGTCTGGCGATTGAGCAGGCCACGGCAGAACGTTGATACGAGCTTCGGCAAGAATGCGTGTTACGACTCTAGCCGTGTGTGGACGTGCGTTGTCATGCATTAGTTGAAATGAATCACCCAACTGGCCTCGCAAAGGGATGATAACATCTGAAACAATCCTCTTTGCGTAAACTTGAGCATTGAGGTTACCCGTGATCCAAATGAGATCGGTTCTTCCGCCGATCCAAATACCGGCCCATATCATTATTGTTCCCCCACCATATGGATGAACTTCCTGACAATATCTCAAACGTTCATGCGTCCAGATGTTCTCCAAACTCGAGTACGTCTTGTATCCGGTCTCATACCGAAGCGGGATTCATCCGAAAAGCACACATAGCGCCAGTCTTCTTCCTCCCAGTTTCTGTGTTCGCGAGCCCATCGTAAACGGGTCCTGCGATTGCAGGGTGCAATAGGTGGAACTCTGAGCGGCCTTCGGGATCGCAGACCCACTTCACGTAAACGATTTCGGATTGTTTGATCGCTTATTAGCAAGCCTGAGGAGCTGTGGAGCCTCGTAACCAACATCATGGCGGTCATGGTACGATTCCGTCGAGCAGTATTTTGGATATACCGGTCCTGTCTGCGAGTCGTGATGCGAGATCGTCCTCCATGTCGCTCGGCCACGCTGCCCGTCATGCGATAGCGCGTCCAGAGGCGACTTATGACGCTCTGTTTAGTGTTAAGAGTGAAAGCCACAGCACGTTGCCTGGAACCAGCTTCCAACATTCCGACGGCTCGCATCATCACTTCTCGGGTTAAATGATGTCGTCTCTCCATAATAATGTAAATTGTTTCGGTTCCGATGCAGATATTGTAATGATTTTGTCAAAACGCTATTACTCATTTTTATACAAAACCACATTGACAATCGATTTTCTTCTTATTATCGAATTTTAAACAATATTCCTTATTTAAATGTTAAAACTCACTAAAAAGTATCAATAGCGATACAAAAAAGTTAATATAATTAACCCTAATTGCAGCAATACTCTTAAACGTACTTGATCCCTAGACATTTTTGATGTGTGTATTTCGCTAATAGTCAATTACTACCATATAAGTCGAATTTAAAAATGTACAGTGGGCAAAAGGTGAAACCGAAAGGTAAACTTTTTTTTTTTTATTGTGACTTAAACTTAAACTTAAACCCCTATGTTCAATAGAAATTAACAACCGCGTGTTACACAATCTTAATTTAATAGTTATCAATAACGAGTTCAGTCCTTCACTGCTGGGACGGGACTGGATGCGGGCTTTTGGTATTTGTTTCCCACGTTTGGAGACCGTCAACCTTGTTCGCGGAGGAACACCCAAAACCTCAGAAGCAGCTATCGGTGAGTTAAACAAGCTTTTTCCAAATGTTTTTAAGTCGGAAATCGGTACTTTTAATAAGGACGTTATTAAACTGGAAGTGGAGAAGGGCGCGGTTCCCGCGTGGCGACGGGCGCGGCCCGTGCCGCACGCGCTGCGCCCCGCAGTCGCTGCGGAGTTGGAGCGGCTGCAGCGTGAAGGAATCATCTCACCGGTTGAGTGGAGCGAGTGGGGCACGCCGGTAGTGCCGGTTATCAAAAAGAACGTGCGTTTGTGCGGTGATTTTAAAAGTACTCTTAACCCTGTTTTAATAGATGACAGTACCCAATTCCCAGGATAGAGGACATCTTTGCGTCAATGCATGTTGGACAGATTTTTGCTAAGATTGACCTCAGTAACGCCTATTTACAATTTTTATTAGATGAATCATCAAAAAAGCTGTGTACGATTGTTACACTGCAGGCTATGTTTTGTTTTAATAGGCTCCCATTTGGCATTAAATGTGCACCTAACAAATTTCAAAGAATTATGGAGAAATTATTTCGCATGCCATTGGTAACCTGTTA
Source organism: Hyposmocoma kahamanoa (assembly GCF_003589595.1). Classification (NCBI taxonomy): domain Eukaryota; kingdom Metazoa; phylum Arthropoda; class Insecta; order Lepidoptera; family Cosmopterigidae; genus Hyposmocoma; species Hyposmocoma kahamanoa. The sequence goes on from NW_020654466.1 coordinate 5,857,480, forward strand.
TTTAGACGATTTGACTGTTTGTGGATTAAACGAAAATGATTTATGGGAAAGGTTATTACAGGTCTTCAAAATTTTATCGCAATGTGGGTTAAAAGTAGCACCTAAAAAGTGCAAATTTTTTCAAAAATCTATTTCTTATTTAGGATACGTTATTGATGCAGAAGGGCTTCACACAGAAATAACTAAAGTTGATGCGATTTTAAAAACACCTATTCCGACAAACACCAGAGAATTGAAGGCTTTCTTAGGTCTTATAAATTATTACGGAAAATTTATAAACAACTTAAGCAGCACGTTGAGCCCACTTTATGCGTTATTAAAAAAGGGAACACAATTTAATTGGCCGGATGTATGCAATAGCGCATTTGAAAAAGTAAAAAAAGAATTGCGTAATTCTTCTGTATTGGCACATTATGATCCGTCACTGCCGACATTCGCCATACGGTGTGGGCGCCGTGCTGTCACAGCGTGCCACCGATGGCCGCGAACTCCCGGTACTGCATGCGTCGCGTACCTTATCTGCCGCAGAAAAAAAAAATGCACAGATATGTCGTGAAGGTCTATCTATTATTTTTGGAGTTACTAAATTTCACGATTACATTTACGGTCGCGAAATAACATTGGCAACGGATTGCAAGCCTTTGGCGGCAATTTTCAATGAAAATAAAGGAGTACCGTTAATGGCTGCTAGTCGTTTGCAGCGATGGGCCGTAATACTAGGCGCTTACAATTACAAAGTTAAATGTATATCCTCTAAACACAATTGCATAGCAGATGGTTTATCTCGCATACCGATAACTGAAACTGAGCAGAATCGTGTCGAATCTTATGTTAATTTCATAATAAAAACAACGCCAATAGATTATAAAGAAATAGCTAAACATACTGCAGTAGACAAAACTTCACAAAGTTTAATCAAAGCGATTAAATCAAACTGGCAGTACTGTAAAAACGAAGATTTGAAGGCCTATTTTAAAATTAAAGAATACCTAAGTATAGAACAAGGCTGTATACTTTACGGGCACAGAGTTATAGTTCCGGAAATATTGCACGGAAATGTACTACGGATGGGGCACGAGACCCACCAAGGCATTGTAAAATGCAAAAACCTAGCTCGTAATTATATTTATTGGCCAAGAATTGATTCCGATATAGAGCGAATGTATGACGCTTGTGAGACTTGCGCCCGCGAGCTCCCATCCCCGCGCGCTGCTCCTTTGCACCCGTGGGCCTGGCCCCAGGAGCCATGGTATCGACTTCATATCGATTTTTTTTCTTTAGCGGGCAACACAATGTATTATTTAATAGTAATTGATTCACATTCAAAATGGATAGAGGCATTTCGAGTACCAGGTACATCGGCGAAAAGTACCATATTGGGAAGTTACGTCATATTTTTGGCCAATTTGGGTTACCGCGCGAGATAGTGTCTGACAACGGGCCACCGTTTACCGGGAATGAGTTCAAAGCATATTTGAACAGTGTAGGTATTCGGCACATAACGACAACACCATATAAACCTAGTAGCAACGGTGCAGCAGAAAACGCAGTTAAAATCGTAAAAAAGGCCTTAAAAAAAGGATTGCATGATAAAATTGATTTAGAGCAAGCCTTGGAAAATTACTTGTTTATTTTACATGTTATACTGTAATGTTTTTGTTCTGATGCTTTTATATGAATAATAAATAAATAAATAAAAATAAAAAAATTTATCGATCCACTCCGCACAGTATCACAAATAAAACGCCAGCCTCTTTACTACTGGGGAGGGAGGTTCGAACACCTTTCGATTTACTACGACCAACTACGGAAGATTTAGTCAGACGTAAACAAGAAATCCAACAAAAATACCGTGGCGGAAAAGGAAGAGAATTTAATTTAGGTGATCAAGTATATGTAAAAATATTTAAAAATAACAGCGTGACTTGGGAAAAGGGAATGATAACGGATCAAGTGGGTCCGTTGACTTGCTTTATTTAATACAACGGTAAGTATCTAAAGAAACATATTGACCAATTACGTAAATGCAGCGAACAAAACTTCTGTGATGACATCACAGATTTTCACTTGCGTTCTCACTCCAACTCGTATGATGACGACGGTTTAGAGCAGGAGACAATTACAAATGACGAGCAAGGTGCACTCGGTCTTGAACCTGAGACCGTGCCGCAACCTGCCCCGTCGAAAACACCAGCAGTGCATATAAGTAGCCCTCCGACACGTTCGCCGCGTGTAAAACGATCTCGCAAACCGGTAGCAAGATATGGATTTGAAGTGGAAATAGATTAGATTACTTTCGGTTTCACATACCAAATACATTATTGTTAGGGTACGAAGCCCACGTTTCTACCCATAGTCATTAAGATAAGTAAGTTTGTTAAGAGATGCAAGTATTTACTTTATATACCTATACCTTTTTTTTATATGTATACATTTTTTTTTGTTATTAGTTGTGTTACATTACCCACTAAATTAGACATTATTTACCTCGTTATTTTTTGTTTAATAGCGTTAAGTATGGCATAAGTGGTAAGAAACTAGGGAGGGAAGAATGGTATATATGTGGGTATCTATTAATATTGTATTTTCTGTAAACCTTCATTCGAAAATAAAAGGCAGTCTTGTATTGCGTAGTTTCAATGGTGGCTCGTCATTTACCTAATTTCCTTATATAAACTAGTAGGTTAAGACATTCCGGTAATAAACATTTATCTGTGAAGCGATGTTTCTTTGTGCTCTCCTGAATTATAAATATCCCGCGGGTTTGTTCCGGATATAATACAAGAGACGAGAAAATCAAATAGGTATCTGTTCTGTCAACGGATAATAAAAATAAAAGAGTATCTACAAAATTTCTATTGGGAAACTTAGTGAATTCGACATCAAATGCGAAGTATGGTCGTCGTACGTGGATCGTCTTAAAATGAACTTTAAAGTAATAAGGTGACGGATGACATGAAATTGCCCGTGCTTATCGCGTCTATGCGTGACGAAGCGTACGAGCTGTTAGCGAATTTAGTTAGTCCGAACGACCCATCTGCGTTGACATTCGGCGAAGCGGTGGGGTACATGAGTCAGCATTTACAACAGGCACCATCGACCTTGGCGGAGAGGTTTCGCTTCAGACAGAGGAGACACGGACGAAAACATAGCAGGTTACGTAACGGAGTTAAAAAGACTACCAAAATATTGCAAGTTCAGAGATAGAGGAAATGATAACATGCGTCATCAATTCGTATGTGGACTTAGGAGTGATATTATTCGTCAGCTGCTGTTCGCGGAGAGCGACGATATGACCTACGTACAGGCGGTGAAGGTCGCAATTTCCCTCGAGGCGGCAGAACGGGACTCGGCTGCGGTGGAAATGAGAAGAACGCGGGAGTCAATATCTAACGGCGGCGGCGCCAGCGGGGAGTTGAGCGCGGTGCATGCGTTCGTGTCAACAGGGAGCGGGCCGTGGAGTGAACGTGCCCCTGGTTCTGGCTTAGCGTGAGCCAGATAGCAGCGCGCGGTCGGCGAAGCGGGCACAGCACGAGCCATCCACCAGCATGCGGTTGGTGGAGCAAGCTTCGTTCGGACTAACCGGCTCAGCTCGAGGCCAACATTCGGGCAACAGCATTATTCCTATTGTGGACCATGTGGAGCATAGAACCATAATTATGCAACCTGTCGCTATAGGTACTTCGTGTGCAGCAAGTGCCAGCGCACGGAGCATTTACGCCGGATATCCCCTTAGTGGGGAGAGGCGGAGGGCGAGATGGAGGTGGACGGGAATAACTATGTCATAGAGCAAGAGGCAAGCCATTTGTGTTTGAACGACTACAAGCCAGTAAGTGTTTCCGTGTATATAGACAATGAACTTATCTCTATGGAGGTCGATACAGGCACGACTATTTCGTGCATAAGTAAGAAAACGTATAACGAATATTTTAGTTATTGTGCTATAGAACCTGACAATACTGTTTTGAAATTCGATGAGTAAAATTAGGCTACTCGGGATTATTAAGCCTACAGTGCGGTATGGCAATAGAACGAAAGTTCTAGAACTCTTCGTGATTGATTGTGGAACGACTTCTTTAATACGGAGACAATGGTTGGCGGAATTAAAAATAGATGTAGGTATCCCAGTTTAGTCGTAACTTTATATCTTATAGTGGAAGTAGCGAACGTGTAAACAAGAAATTTGAAAATTTACTTGACAGGTTTAAGGAGCTGTTCAGCGGCGGTCTGAGTCGGTACACTGGGGGTAGGCAACGCTGACGGTGCGTGAGGGGGCGACACCGGAATACCACCGCGCGCGGCCGCTGCCGTATGCGCTGCGTCAACAATGAGCTCGACGCCATGCTGCGCGCGGGGATGATCGAGACGGTGGACCACTCAGATTGGGCCTCGCCACTGGTACCTATTCCTAAGCCTGATGGCATTCTTAGATTGTGTGTGCATTACAAATCTACATTGAACCCCGCTTTACTGATCGATCGTTATCCCTTACCGAAAATTGAAGATGTGCTAGTAAATTTAAACGGCAATCAATATTTCAACAAAATCGATTTATCCAAGGCGTACAACCAAGTGGAGCTCGATGAGTCCAAAAGGTACACCGTAATAAATACTCACCGAGGCCTGTTTATGTATAACAGACTAGTTTATGCTTTGGCTTCGAATGTAGGTATTTTCCAACGAATAATGAATAAATTATTGCAGGGTATTCTAAATGTGCAAGTATTTTTAGACGATGTGATAATAGGTGGTAAATCGGAGAATGAGAGAATTTATTAGACCATGGGTTAAAATGAAAGAAGAGTAAATGCGTGTTTCTTACTGAAGAAGTTACTTATTTAGGATATGTAGTCTCTAAAGACGGTATAAAGGCCTAGAAGTCAAAAGTAAAAGCAGTATTAAATAATAATAATGCCTACCCCGCAAAGTGTAACCGAATTACGTTCTTTCTTGGTGAAACAATTGCTAATGAGAGTGAAAGTGTTATGCCATTACGATCCAAACCGACCACTGGTGCTGACTTGTGACGCGAGCGCGCGGGGAGTGGGCTCGTCGCTATCACAACGGGACGAGAACGCGGACGGGTGCGAACGGGCCGTCGCGTACGCCTCGAGAACCATCAGCGATATCGAAAAAAATTACTCGCAAATTCATCGCGAAGCGGCAGCTATTAGCGTTATCTAAAGTAATTCCACCAATATTTATACGGCCGTCGGTTTTTGTTACGTACAGATCATAAACCTCTGGTTTCTATATTTGGACAAGACAAAAGTATTCCTCAAATGACGGCTAGTAAGATACAGCCCTGGGCTGTTATTTTATCCGTGTATAATTACGAAATAGAATACGTAAAACTACAGATAATTGTGCGGATGGCTTGTCGCGTTTGCCGGAGGTAGGGCAGACGGTCCTCCGTCTTCGGCTTCTATACCGGAACAGACGTATCTATATTTTGCCCAAGACGCCATGATGTTAGATTACAATATTATAAAACAATGTACAGTGTAATAATAATAAGTAAGTAATGTAAAGATGTCCTGGTCAGTAGGGATAGGTCGTATGTAAGAGACGGTTGGCCAGAGGAGTGTGATATAGATAACTTAAGGCCTTATTTTAATAGGAATCGAGAGCTGTACGAAGAGCTCGGCTGTGGAAAGTGGTAATACCGGAGAGTTGTAGGGATAGGGTTTTAGAAATAATTCACGAACCCCACATGGGAATAGTGAAATGTAAGGCTTTGGCACGAAGTTACGTGTGGTGGCTTGGGGTAGACGAGGCCGTGGAGGCGGCGTGCCGCGCCACGCGCTGTGCGTCTGGCCCTGGCCCGCACGCCTCTGGGCTAGGTTTCACTTGGAATACCTCGGTCCCATTAACGGTAAAATGTCCCTGGTAGTGCTGGACGCGATCTCAAAATGGATTGAGGTAGTACCGAGTACTTCCGCTAGCTTTACGATAAAAATACTTTTAGAGCTGTGGAGTAAATACGGGTTGCCTAAACTGTTAGTAACCAATAATGGCCCACCTTTCACAACTAAGGAATTTAATGAGCACGTGAGTCATAATTTTATTGAGCACATTTTCACCGCGTCGTACCACCCCGCATCCAACGGGGCCTGTCAAAATGCAGTTAAAACGGTTAAAAGAGTTGTGAAAAAAGCGGTATCAGAAAGAAGATCAGTATCAGAATCCTTAAATACCTACTTAATTTATTACAGTTACACGGAGCATTCGTCGACAGGGGAAACTCCCGGCATGCTGTCAATGAACCATAGGTAGCGTACTCGGCTGGACGCTTTAAAGCCAGACAGAGGAGCCAAGGCTCTGGCTGCACAGAAGAAACAAACAGAGACTGCGGGCGGGGTGGATGAAGGAGACCAGGTTTGGTATAGGCAGTATTTACAAGGCAGAAAGTGGGTTGCAGGTACGGTTTCAAATCAGCTAGGTAGAACAAATTATAAAATCATGGATGTGGACGGCAAGGAAGCGCATAGACATATTGGTCAGTTAAAGCGGAGAACAGGTAGATTGAGTTCGCTAGTAGTACGCAACAACCCGGTGGATACGCCACCAACCAGTGAACCAGTGGCGGGAGCTGAAAAGCTGTGTAAGGGTTTAGAGCATCACAAAGCCGAAGCGGGGAAAAATAGGAAACATGGCATGACGCCAATCTAGAGAATTTGCGGCCGTGTAGTCCCGTCGGGTCGCACGCGCAATTGCCCATCATACTGTCACCGCCCAGACTCGCCCTAACCGCCATGTATGACGATGTCGTATAGACAATCCCCCTAAATATAAGTATTAGTTAAAAATTTTGTAAGTTCGGAGTAATTAGTTATAAGTTGTAACTGTTATAAGTATAGGGGTTTGCTTTTGTAATTAATTGTGGAGGGATGTAGTGTAGGCAGATCCATATCTTTTAAAAAATGTTTGGTGAAGGGTAAGTTAAGACATTCCGTTAATAAACGTGAATCTGTGAAGCGGTGTTTCTTTGTGCTCCCCTGAATTATAAATATCCCACGGGTTTGAGACATAACAATATGTACAATCACCCCATAAATATTACAAAAATATATGCTATATTTATGCTCACTTGTATAGAATTTCTCCGAAGTAATTTCATCAAATGAATATCAACTTCATAAATTACGTTTGTTTTTATTTTTCAAACGACCCAACGCGTGTCGGGCTCTTTACAAGTCACGGCGGGCAGAATCAGACACGTTGGTTTGTTTGAAAAACAGTTTTATATCCAATATGAATAACGCTTACTATGCTAACAGAGTAAGCGTTATTCATATTACTTGTATTAATCATATACTTCAATCGCAGAAAACAAGTCAGCTGTTCCCTTTATTATCTCGCAAACCTAAACTTTTAGGGGTTACCCGTATCCATTCAACAGGTAGTAGTTCCAACGAACAACGAAAATCGAAATAATATAAACATCTACCGTTTCTATAGAAATCTATCTCAGAGGGACTTCTTCAGTTAGCAACCGTTTCCTTTTCCCTATACTCGTAGTAGCTCGGACTACGTGACTTGTTTTTGTTTTTTCCAATAGATTTGTTTTTACAGTCTGTTTTTTAAGAGATAGTAAATTTTTATTATTTTTATTTCATTTATTTATTTATATTCAGGTTACAAATACCCATAAATACATACCTTATAGACGAATATACATAACAATATAATAAAATATGAATTACTAATTATCTATACGCATTCTTTTCGACGTGTTACGCAACGTAGGTGTCCGGTAGCCGACCTCGGAAACGTCTTTACATGACACTCTTCGGCCAAAACTCATCCTTTATGAAGGTCGCAAGATTCCTTGAAATTTGATTTGCAGATCTACACGATGCTGACTCGCCCACACTGTCGATGGGGATTTGGATGAACTCCAGCAGTTCATTGGCTATGAGTTGCTGGGAACCCATAATCAGTGTACGAATTTTTTTTTATTTTAGGGCCATGTTAATAAATGTACATTTCAATTAGAAACATCGCTAAATCCACTTATAAATTTGTAAAATTAGATGTACGTAGAATATTATCATACAGATTGTTTTGACGATATTGCTATAGCATTTTGCTATAGCAAAATGCTTTGAGTGGTTACAATATGGTATCTAGATTTAATCTTATCTTAATAGTTATGTACATACCATCTACCAAAAAAATAGTAAACCTTGTCCATGAACATGATGTTATCGTAGATTTCAATAATGATAGGCGACAATATTGTGTTTCGGGAATTAAAACTTACGTAAGGAATAGAAGTGATTTTTTGTAACCGTAGTATAATGAAATTTATGTCAATTCGCACAAGAAATCAAATTTAAAAAACTAAATGGACCTTATTGCGTATAATGTGATTATTTTTATTAAACATAATATTTACATACATACATAAGCTCACGCCCTTGTTCCACGGGAGATTAAGCAGATACCATGGAACGCCACTTTATTCTATCCTGTCACAAATTTCAAACGTCACATACATCAACTACACTTTTCATATAACTTCTTTTATTCTTGTCACTTCGGATCACAGCCTTTTTGAGGACATCCCTGGTCAATGTAAGTCCTTCATAGACGTCCTCTTAAAACCCTTTCATCCATATTGGCATCATAAATCTATTTGATAAAATTCTTCTTACATCCATCCGCTCTAAATAGACATAGACATAGACATACTTTTATTGGCACGAATACAACAACACAAAACCACACTAAAACAGTTTACATACAAATAAGTAGGTATATGACTTATAATTACAAGTAAAACTAAAACAGTGATGCACAGTAGACAGTAGTATGGCCTGTGTTGTAGCGTCATGCCAACACGGGACTTATCTCAGCATATGCTGCAGTAGCTTTACCACAGCGCTGATTTTCAGTAAGCCCGTGGAGCTCGACGCCAGAAATTCATTAAAAAGAAAAGAATAAAAAAAAATTAATTAGAAATATTAGTGCTTTCTTTTTACTATTACTATCATATAATATGCAAATAAATATATATAAATATAAATAAGATATATTAGCGAAAATGACACAATACTTATATTTAAATGATATGAAATTACAGAGCTATACCCTATCAGCGAACCTTTTACCTCGAAAATGCTGGAACAACCCGGCCGCCCACGGACAACTCGGCCTGGTATGATGTTAATAGTTGTTTTATTTTGCTTTTAAAAGAAAAGACAGACTTTACTTCCCTCATAGGCGGCGGCAAGTTATTCCAGCACTTCGAGGCCGCGTATCTAAAACTCCCACGAAAAGCAGAAGTGCGGTGCGGAGGGATCTGCAATACCCAACCCGTCGAGCGAGCACCATATCTCCCATGGTCACGCCAAGACAACTTTTCTGCCAGGTACTCCGGTTGACCCGTCCTGATAACACCGAATAATAGTAAAGCCAGATGTTGTTCTCGGCGGAGAGACATTTTCAGGCTATTAGGTCCTATAATATAAGGTGTGACATGGGCACGTTTAGGAATGTCAAAACAAAACCTTGCGCACGAGTTCTGCACTCTCTGAACTAAACGCTCGGTTCTAGCTAGCAGACGGGGACCGTATACAACATCTGCATATCCGAGAATGGATAACACCAAAGAGTCGCACAAACTGATGCGCAATTCCTGATTAAGGTACTGACGGATGCGGTACAAAATTTTTAGCCTATAATAACATCTCTGTACCATTTCAGATATATGTTGGTCAAAGAGTAGCCTCTCATCCATCAGCACCCCAAGGTTTCGAGGCACAGTCACACGTTCTACCTGGACATTATTTATTACAAGTTTGGGATCATCCGCGGATATTTTCGCAACTTGATGTTTAGAACCGAGAATTATATATTTAGTCTTGGCCGAATTCAATAGCAAACTATGTCTTCCAGACCATTCAGCTAACCGCCCCATGTCCTCATTTATCTTGGATACAGCTGAACATATATCATTAGGTTTAGAGGAGAGGTACAATTGCGTGTCATCGGCGTACACGTGATAGGAGCAGTGCTTGATTACTTTTATCATGTCCGCCGCGTACAATATATAGAGGACCGGACCCAACACAGACCCCTGCGGTACTCCTCGTACAACACTTGCAGGCCTAGAACTGGCACTTGTACCGTTACCATTGCTCCGATGGACACTCTGGGTGCGGCCGTAGAGGTAACTAGCAAACCAACCTACTGTGGCAGATGAGAAACCATAGTAAGTCAATTTAGACAGTAAAAGCGGGATACTTATTGAGTCAAATGCTCGAGAATCGTCAAGAAGAACCATAATGGTACCTTCACCTCTATCTTGGGGGCAAAGAACATTATCCACAATATCCAGCAGAGCTGTCGCCGTGCTCCGAGATTTACGAAAACCGGACTGGTGCACTGGTAATATTTTATTGCGCTCAATGTACTCCGTGAGCTGTGCACAAACAACTCTCTCTACTATCTTCGAGAGGCACGGAAGGACACTGATGGGACGCAGGTCCCTCACATCGGTAATATTTGTCTTCTTGGGCATAGGTCTAACTATAGCCATCTTCCAAGCTGATGGATAAACGCCAGTAATAATAGAATTATTAATTATCTTAGTAATTGCTGTCAATGATGAGGGTAGGGTGAGCAAAAGCATGTCAAGGGATATATCATCATTCCCCACCGCATTGGACCTTAAGGAGTTAATAATTTTGGTAATGAAACTCTCTTCAACAGTTCGCAGCTCAAAAGTAGCCCCGCCAAATCGATGAGTGTTATAGTGTTGTAACAGAGAAGCCGGTACATCTACATTACCAGGCACATTAAGAAAATGATAGTTTATAATTTCAGGATCACGCAGGTTCAGTGGGAGCTCGCATTCCTCGGCTTTCCCTGTTACTTTGATTGTCCGTTTCAAGTTAGTCCAAAGTGCTCGAGAGCTGGTCGAATAACGATTAATATTGTGTTTAAAATATGCTTTTTTTCATTATGTATAGCTACATTTACGCTGTACTTGAGCTCCTTATAATATTTTTTATGCGTCTCTAGTCGTGTCATCCTGCACCTATCGTGAGCTTCATTGCGTAGTTTCATCATCTCTCGTACAGTGTATGTTACCCATGGATAATTATGTACCCTTCTGTGCACACGTTTGTATGGTGCAAAATAATCAAACAGCCACAAAACCGCCACCCGAAAAGACTCAACCATCTGATCAACATCTGACGCTGCTACCATAGACTGCCAATCAATTGATGCAAGAGCCAGGTCAAAGGAATTCCGGTCAATGGATTTCAATGGCCTAAAAGTGATCCACATAGGAGCAGGTTTGGGTTTCCGAACACTAAGTTCACCTGTAACTAACGCATGACTGCTAAGTGTAGGTATATAATTAACTTTGACATTTTGCACCATTGCACTGCTACATATACAGTCTATTAAAGTGCCACTGTGTGATGTGAAATTGGTAGCCGTTTTCACAAACTGCTGAAGGGACAAGACATGCAAGAAATTTGTAATTTTGGACGAATTAAGGTTTTTTAATAACATATCGACATTAAAGTCACCAAGCAATAATATATAATCATAGTTTCCAAAACTAGCGATTGAATCAGTAAGCGCATCAATAAAAATATCGAGATCAAGCCATGGCGGTCGATACGCCGTACCCACAATAAAACGTACACCAACGAATGACAGACTCAACCACATCTGCTCTACAGGCGACGCTACTGGGTGCGAGCAGGCACGGGCACGAAGTCCGTTTCTTAGATAGAAGCCAACACCGCCACCGCGCGCGCGCACGCCCGCCGCACGGCCTCGGCACATGACGTAGTCTATAGTTAGGTACAACCGGCGCACGGCCTTCCTCCCCCTCCCGCAGCCACGTCTCATTAATTGCCATAATGTCAACATTGCACTCAAGCATCGCCAAACCACCCAAATGCCCTAAATGCCCAAACCACCTCAACATTCCTTTCTTTATTCTATACACCACATCCTCTTCCAAGCCACATCTTTCACGTATTGTTCTATTCTTCACTCTATCACTCAACTTTATTCCACAAATTTTCCTCAAAGATCTCATCTCCACTGCTTTAATTTTACTTTCATGCTTCTTATGCTATACTCAACTCTCACTACCAAACGTCAGTGTAGAAACCAGTAAAGAATTGTGGGCTATGTGCTTTTTGCGATAAGATGTTGCTGCCCATTAGATCATTCACGGCTCTATTTATTGCGTTTCCCTTTCGTACCCTTATTTAAGTATCCTCATCAAACTTTCCAACTCTTGTAAACACACTACCCACATACACAAACTCATTCACTAGATCAACATTTGTACCTTGTATTTTAATCTCATTATACTCGTACTTAGTTACCCATTTATAAATGAGAACAATTTGTATTGATTTAATTCAGACCTTTTTTATTTTCAAATAGTGTTTTCTCTATTCCACAATTTAGAGTTACGACAGCATTTGGTTTCGTGTGTAAATTGTGTAACGTACGCACTAGATACGAGCAAAAATAGATCGCGTCTTTCGGAAAACGCAACCTCGGGAATTTCCGTACGTATAGTTTATACGTTGCACAATAGACATAAAGTTTATTATGCCAAGTAAAAAAAAATCGATAGAAAAATTGGCTTCCTTTCTATTCCGCGGTAATGTAAATTGAACCTAAGAGCGGTTACATACAGCGACTTTTAGCAGCGCGTCTGCAGTGAATCAGTGCATCATCAGATGCAGTTGCTAATCGTTTATCTTTCCACACACGCTCTCCCATTTCAGCTCGAATTTACATTTTTCCCGTACTAATACGATTCATTTTGCTTGAGTCGAGCCACGCTCACTGCACGGACACTGGCCTTATTTCGCAATGTTTTTTTTTCGAAAACGCATGTCATGTTCTATTTAGTTCAGTTGATATAAAAAAAATTGGTGTATTAAGTAAAGTACCTACTGAATACAGTAGTTTTCTTGTAAAATTTCGAGGTAAGTTTGTGTTTTTTTTTACAATTAAAATTTTTTGGAATCATGTTTTCACATCGTATAGTAATAACTGCCTGCGTGGCCGAACGGTTACCATGACTGCCACGCAGAGGTCCCAGGTTCGATTCCCGGGCCGGGAGAAATACTTGTATGGCCTACATTTATTTCTCTCGTGAGTTTGGATGTAATTTGTGGTTGTCTATGTGTGTGTCCATGGCACCCGCGACACAGGGTTTCCCTAGTGCGGGCTATGTTGATTGTGAGCGTTATTATTATTATTATAATCTATATCCATTGACTTACAATTATATGGACGTCGGGTCCGCGCTAAAAAGTGTCCGAACTTATAGGGCGTTAAAATCGTATACAGAGCGTCATTCACGCTTTAGTCTTCGTTTGTTCGACTGACAGCGAAGCAAGCAAAATTAGACAGTACTGCGATGACATTACAATTTAAATTCAACGTTTTAGCTTTTTCATATTCCTTTACACGTCACTACGTTTAAATAGGTTGACTTGGAACATTTTTTTCGTGGTTTTTGTATTAGACCCGTCGTCCATTTATTTGTAAGTCAATGTCTATATCCTCAATTTTACTATATTTTTTCCAAACACTTTCATTGTGTAATGCGGAATAACCAAAACCATTTGAGGTTGTATTGACTTTTAAGCAGCTGTACAATCGCGATCCACGTTTATAATTATTATATTAAGAGAGACCGGGGCTGGTAGTTCCCGGGGTAAGTTGTTCTCACAGCAATAACTTTGCAAGGAAAATAAGTAGCAATACATGTTAAGCGCGTCGTTAAAGCGTCAGGTGATGCGTCTTGTCGGCAGCCATTTCAGTTACTCCAGCGACGACGTGTGGCTATGCGCGTGGAGCTGTCAAAATATCACGTAAGTAAATTTTTTCTTGTTTAAATTTTTTGGTCTGCCTTTGTTTATTATGGGCCGATTTATACGTAGCTTTTCTAAATTGTAGTGACATTAAAAAGAAATCTTATTGTTGGAGTATTTTTTTGATTGATTCTATTACTTTGCCGATATGTCAGTATTCGTAAAAAAACGTAATTTGGGGCTATAAGTTCCTTCTTCGAGGGCCTGGTTGTTCCTAGAAACAACTTCCCCCAAACACCTGCAATCATACTTAAAATTTTAATGACCATTTTTCTTTGTCTTAAGGATGCCAAACTACAAACGGGCTCATGTTAAATATTTAGCCAAGATGATAGAGTCACTTATGTGTGTCTCAACTGTGATTCAGATGAAGAAATGAGCGATGAATAATATTACTGATGAATAAGAATGTAGTTGTTTTTTTTTAAGTTAGTTGTGCATACTATAAACATTACATACATACAATTATAAAATAGGTGGTTTTATTCTGTCATAATCCAGGCGGAACAATTTGCCTCAAAGGCGGAACAACGCGCCCCAAAGCGAGGCTGAATGTTCCGCTCCGAAATTTGTCAAAAATTAGCCTCTATGAAAAAGACTATTGAGATATTAGTAGAAGTGACTATACTATTACAAAAAGCGATAAACATTTGTTCAATATTTCCATATTTTAAAAATCCTTCATTTTCAGTATAAAACTGCAAGTTATTTGAAAATCGGAACGTTCAGCTCCGCTCTTCCCTACCCAACTCGTCCAAAACGTGCAAAAACAATTTGATTTAAAAAAATATCTCTATATGGGTATTTTTAACCGACTTCAAACAAAAGCAGGAGGTTCTCAATTCGCCTGTAGGTTTTTTTGTATGTATGTTACGCGATAACTTCGCCATTTGTGAACCAATTTTAATGATTCTTTAAAATATTCCACCTCTAAGGGTGGCAAACTAGGGGATGAATGACTTTTGAGGTCGGTTTTTTAACCGGAGGTTAAGTTATCATTGGTATTATTCGAAAGATAGATAAGGGGCTCGGATTTGGACAATTTCAACCGTTAAGTTGAATTAGCATTAAACATTTATGTGGTTATTCTCTAAGTGATTATCACGAATTGACTGGCAAGCGGCTGCAGACAGCTTTAGTGACATGGGGCGTACCTTCTTTCGTTGTTGACGACAGCCCTCATCTCAATTTCTTGCGGTTTTATCATTGTCACTTTTTTCATTTTCGGCTACCACTGACCGTGGACCGTGAATAGTGACTAACATTAGCGAGAGCTTGGAATGGAAAATATAAAATGTTGCTTTCGACGAATTTTCGATGAACAAAACAAGAGGTACAAATGCTTTGTTCAGAAACTGATGGAGACTAGCGCCGTGGATGTCCCAGCACATCGACTACCGATGACAACATTAAAAAGGCGAAGAAAATGGTTATGGGCTACCTCCGAATCACTATCAGAGAGGTTGCTGATGAGCTTGGAATATATTTTTTTCTTATGCCAAACAATTTTTGCGGGTGTTTTGGTTATGGAATTTGTTCCAAAATTTTTCCTCGCCAGATCACAATCAATTTTTTTTTGTTGTTCATTAATTTTTGTCTAAAAATTACACTGTTATGAAACCGCAATGCCTGTATTCACCCGACGTAGTTCCCTGTGGTCTTTTCCTATACATAGAAAAGTCCACGAAAGATGACTTTTGGCAATACTGAGGAGATAAAGACAGAATAGCCGAAGAACAATTCATGCGCTTGGTGGCAAGCGACACGTCTGTCCACAGCAGATGCAATGCCATTCAGAGCTTTAAAAAGCTCGCCAAGATCTAATGGGCACTGCCACCACGCCCGTCACAACGAGACATACGTTGATCAGTCCCATGTGCCTGTAATTTTACCAACAACTAGTTTGTTGTAATTTCATTTAAACATAATATCGAAAATCGCGTTCCAGAAATATATATGAAAAAATAAATATTTTTTCGGTGAATAAATAAATCCCCGTATTTTATCACACCTCGTACCTACATCTCATTACATACCCCTACACAAACACAGCCCACACAAACACACCCTATATAAACACACTCGACACACAATAGATATACTACAGGCGTAGATTTATTCAGTTATGTGGACAATATACTTTCTTTTTCAACTGTCATTATTGTAACATATAGTTAAGTATAATTAATATACTCTATTTATATATTAATTGAGTTGTACTTCATACGAGAATGTACTGTTGCTTACTCGAATATAACAAAAAATTAATTAAAATGTTTTTATAAATAGGAAATGAAACTATTTTTCCGGATTTAAATCGCGTATATTTATTTTTTCAAACAAACCGACGTTTCGGGCCCTTTACAGGTCCCATGGTCACGGTTGACTGAGGTGGTACAGTCTTCAACCAGTTATGTCTAATATTAATGCAAACCACCCTATTTTTTAAATATAATTTAATACCTTATTTTTAATTTTACAAAGAAAACATTCCAATTTACGCTACATTAAGTTTTACAAATTATTTTATTGAATGAATTTTTATTAAGTTTAGTTTATTATTAATTATTAATAGAAATTAGAATAAACTAAAACATATTAATTAGTACTGCAGTCTTATGTCTGTTTGGGATTTTTCATTAGAGGAAATATTGGATCCCAAACTGGTGGTACGGAGAAACCATCTTCCCTGTCGAAATTAGGATGTTTTTTAATTTCAATGGCCTCTCGCAGCATCCTGGGCAGGTAACGGACTTCTTTTGCAAGGACCTGGGGTTTGTCAAACTTCATTGAATGTGTAGGTTTATCCATGACATGCTTGCAGACTGCAGACTTGTTTACGCGAAGGTGTTTGACATCAGCTATATGTTCTTTGACGCGGGTACAAATACTTCGCTTTGTTTGTCCAATATAAGAGAGACCGCACTCACAGTCAAGCTTGTAAACTCCTGCATCCTGTAAGGGGATGTTACATTTCACGGGTCTCAGGAACTGAGAAATCTTACATAACTGGTTGAAGACTGTACCACCTCAGTCAACCGTGACCATGGGACCTGTAAAGGGCCCGAAACGTCGGTTTGTTTGAAAAAACAAATATACGCCATTTAAATCCGGAAAATAGTTTCATTTCCTATGTGTAACAATCGCGAAAACCTAAGAACTCGATATGTTTTTGTAAATTTAAAGATTTGATATTAAATTTTTTTTTTTTTTTTTTGGTCGTCTCAGGTATCGTTGGAGCGATGCCGACGCCCCATTGAGGCGGACCTGCCGCAAACTACAAGCCATCAATTGGCAAAATAAGATTGGACAGTTCCGAAGAAAGTGGCATCATCTCGTTTCAGAGGCCGGGGAACATTTTGGGTCGCTGACCCAGGAGAGCAAGCAAGTAAAAACAATACGAACTACATAAACCAAATTATGTAAGTGTCAAAGGAGACGGAGCATTCTGAGCCAAATTGTAGTAAATTGGAAAATGTTTGGAAATTGGGAAATCTAAAATTAGTTAATTCACATACTAAATAGATTATCGATTAATCTATAATCGATGAAAATTTTAAAAATAGAAAAACTCTAGCATCAGATGATTATGCAATCAAAATATTTACATTCATTGGAGTTACAGATTCAAAAGTTTTAAACAGTAAAACATTACATAATAAAAAGAAATATTAAAATCGATTCTCGTTAATTTTATTATCTCGTCGGTTCGTTTCATCGATACAATATTTTAGTCTGTGCTGTCAGGTGACTTTTCGCAGTGATGCAAACGCGCGACTGCATCGATACAAACGCGCAAATGCATCGCTACACTTGTGATTTACAAGCGATTGCATCGTTGCAATCGCGCGTTTGTATTGATGCAATTGCCTATAAATCGCAACTGCTAAATGTCGCCGTGTGGAACCACTCTTAATGTTACCTTAAAAAGAGTTCAAATTAGATAGGTAAACCAAAAAAAAACATAGTATAGCATATTGCGAGTACAGAAGTCTCTTAAATGTATATTTTTGTTTAGTTTCCTAACGACTTTACAAATTTATAGCATCAGCTGTTAAGTATAGGTTGTTGCATAAACTCAACTTCAGTAAATGTCTTATATAACTCTGCTATCAGTTTGACAAAATCTGCAAAATTTTCATTGATAATTACGCAATATATAAGCTGTTAATTGACACTCACTAGACACCATTTTGATCGTTTTACATCTAGGCCCAAAATTGTATGAACGCGTATCCGTCTCCATTCACAATTCTCATATTTAAGTATAAAAAAGGTATCGTCGAATTTCGTTCGTAGAATCTTTAAACCATTCTCCTGAAAAGTTGCCATTTTACAGAAATGGCCTTATTACCAAGGGTGCGTTATATTGCCATCCCCAACACCTCAAGCTTGCTATTTAATGACTCAGTTAACATCCTTTGAAGGCTGACGTTGTTTTCAGGTTTCATCTATGAACAACCTTTATTAATTTCTATAGTAACCCTTGTAAACTTATAACCACTGCGAAACTTAGAGCCGTTTGATGAAATTCCGCAGTTCCACCTGTTGCTTTGATATGTTGCTATGGTTACCGATAATTAAAGTCGAAACGCTTGCTTCTCGAATACTCTGCTTGTCGAAAGCTTATTTATTACTTTATGAAAGGTATATTGGTTATAAGTTTGTAGTTTTAGTCGGTATAATGGGTGTCTTATACTCGTATATGTTTGATAATATTGTTGCTGTTTCTATCGGCGGGCGGTAATATGACACCCTTGATGTAATAAGGTCACGTCTGCAAAATTTTTCAGGACAGACGTTTAAAGATTCTACGGATGAAATTAATCGAAAACATTTTATGCTTAAATAGGAGAGTTGTAAGATTTCACATATAGTAGTTTCATTGGTGTATTTTTATGGTTTTTTTATGTGATGAAAACACTTTTGACGTATGACCACGTGTGGCTTTAATATACCAAAGGCACGATGTGATCACGGGTGTAGAAGAAAGATAGCAACCGTTTGGAAGCACTAGACCTGTTTTTTTATATTTCGTAACAATGATATTATGTTTGTGTCGTGGTTTTTCGTGTTTATTAGCTGTCGTGTTTATTATCATTCAAGTAATGAAACTTTTTAATTTATATCAAGCGATTTACGTTCACGTCTGGTAGTTTTTAATTGATAATTATATAATACCATGGTTACCATGGAGCGGTTACCATGCCGGACTGCCACGCAGAGATCCCAGGTTTCCCGGGCCGGGAGAAACATTTGTATTGCCTGCATTTGTTTCTCTCGTGAGTTTGGGTGTAATTTGTGGTTGTCTATATGTGTACCCGTGGCACCCGCGACACAGGGTTTTCCTAGTAGGGGCCTATGTTACTCAACATATCCCCGTTGAGTGTGTGCGTTATTATTATTATAATAATTGTAATTGTCCAGATTTACATTTTGCAATAATAACTGTAAACTAAGTACTCAAATATAATAAATATAAATTTACTATTCAACTTCAACGGTCAATTCGAAAGCATGGCTCCTGGTGTAAAGCGGTCGTCGAATGGCGACCTTTGGGGTGAAAACGCCACAGAGTCAGACAGCAGATGCGTTGGAAGGACAACATAAAGAAAGTAGCGGAGATGAATTAACGCACACACAAACTCAACATAGCCCCGCACTAAGGAAACCCTGTGTAGCGGGTGCCATGGATACACACATAGACAACCACAAATTACACCCAAACTCACGAGATAAATAAATGTAGGCATACAAATATTTCTCCCGGCCCGGGAATCGAACCTGGGACCTCTGCGTGGCAGTCTGGCATGGTAACCGTTCGACCACGCAAGCAGTTAAATTGGATATGGGTGACACAGGCCACCGTGACCTGCACCTATATGGTTGAGAACGGCTAGAAAGAAGAAGAACGAGATGCAAGATATTCAATTTGGTTGTATGGCGCTTGCACTATCTCCTTAAGTTACTTTTTACTTACCAAAAGGTGGCAGCCAAGACACGTTCAAAACGAGTTCATGGTGTGATATCCTCCGCAAGGGTGTCACAGTCATGTTCTGTGGCAGACCCGCGTGCAACACTGGATGTAGACGATCTGGGGCATCTGGGTTGTCCTGAAATAAGTATAAAGTTTGTAATATGTTTCTGAACATTTTTATTCTTTTATAGACAGTGCACATTTTGGTACAATTATAACTTTATTCTCGTTTTATTTATTTATTATTTGGAAGAGCTACAGCTAATTTATAATAAATATAATAAAATAATTTAGAGTCGTATATGTTATGTAACAAGTGACAGTGCTAATTACAAATCTCCACAAATAGCACAAAAAATAGGTAGATTATTAAGGTTTTAGTAAGCTAACCAAAACATTATTATTGAAATGTAATCAACATATTATTTTACATATTACATTTACTTGTTATGTTGTTGTTGTGAGCCTTTGTTCAGCATGAAGCTGAGTTGGCTAGCCTTTTCGGTTATTATTGTATAATGTATGTAGTTTATTTTCATTTTTTCTTTTATGTTTATTCAACGTAATCAACTTATAATATTTGATATGTTATTTTTTATATATATTATTGTGTATACATGTATATAATAGCCGAATATTTTTTTTTATGACACAAAGTGACAGAACAAACAAGTCGTGCGCCTAGCAAGCGACACGCCTGGCCATAGCAATTGTAGTGCCACTTGGCGCTTAAAACCGCAGAGGTATGAGGGGCACTGTCCTGAGACATGACTGAAGACAATGCAATGAAGAAAATGCTTACATTCCTTCTTGGCGGCAGAAGTAGGTGTAAAGTGGCAGTACTTTTCTGGACAAACAGTTTCACAAGGAGCTAATACTGCTGCTACAATCTTTCTTTCTTTCTTAATACCTACGTATCTTGTGAGTAACTACGACACAGGTTGACGATGATTTGATATGTAGGGAAAATAATAATGTTCTTAGTTTTCCTGCGCAAAATGTTTACAACAAATGGACGTAGATTTGAATTTTAAATAAAAAATATATTTAATTTTAAAATTAAATAACCTCATTATCACTTTAACCGAAAGGCGTCCATAAATGGGCACATCAACACAATGTTCCGCAAAGATAGCAACAATAACCAGTCGTATTATTATTAAAGCCCTAAGGCTACTAACAGACGGACTGTATGAACGAAGAAGACAAGTACAACTGCATGCAGTCGACACTAACTTCAAGCAGTTATTGCCGCGAGTCTATTTCAGGAGCTCAGTGTATTTGTTGATATTGAAATGGATTTTACTCGTGGCTTATCACTGCGATCAGAACATTTATGATTCCAAACGCTGACTTTGCTTTTTATTAATTAAATAAACATATCAATACCGAAATCCTCAATTTTAATTTGTAATAAATTCAAGCCCGTAATTTCCGACTGTAATCTATGGATTTAACGATCAAAAATGTAAACACAGGTGCCATTACAATAAAAAATATTTTAAGAATTGTGCAATATATTACATAACATCTACTCTTCATGACAAAAAATAATAATAAACTCAAAGAATTGAACTACAGAACAGGCGCTTGTCGCCTTTTCCATTAATACAAGGAAGGATAGGATTTTTAAGAGAGGCTGTATGGTGAAACCATTGCCTACCCAAATAAATGGGTGATAATTAAAATGTCTGCTTTTTTCACATAATTTTAATAGGACTGAATTTAAACAAAGAGTGTGTGTGTGTGTGTATGTGTGTTAGAGATTGTGAAATAATAATTTATTGTCGATAAATAAAAAAAGTTACGACTATGAGTTTGTTACTGTTTGGGATAACGGCAAGTTTTTCACATATCGAAATACAGATTAATTATTTTTATAATAGTAAGTCATGGGCCGAAGAAGTCGTGCGTCTGCGATGGGATCACATCACCCGGAGACATCAGTTGACAAATCCATGTACCTATAATTTCATCCATTTCATCAACAGCTTTACTGCCTAGTATTAATACTATAGTTACCGTCTATGTGATCTGCTTATTTAGTGTAATTGTAACATACACAACGTTAATTTTGAATAATTCTTTCTGTGATTGAAATTTTCATTCTAACAAGCCAATATTGACGTATTCCAAGATGAGCTTAGTGAAAAACATTTAAATTTGGTAGTCTTTGAATAATTTCCCAGCTAAGTAGATTTTTTAAACTTTCATCTTTGGTTAGGTTAGTTTTTAACCGACTTCAAAAAAGGAGGATCTCAATTCGACTGTATTTTTTATGTGTATGTGTACGCGATTACTCAGTACTTTTTCCGTTATTTGTGAACCGATTTCTAAATTGAATCGAATCTAAAGCGCGTATATTTATTTGTTTTTTGTTTGTTTTTCAAATAAATTTACGTTACAAGTTCAACGGACCCTTTACAGGTTTCACGATCACGGACTGATTATCACTGATTGTAATATAACATACAGGGTGTCCCAAAACTCGTGCGAGAAGCCAGGTTGTATCAGTTCTGGTAAAAATAAAACGAAAATCCATGACACTTAATTAAAAGATAATAGGTATATTTTTCAAAATATTGATAATTGACACCTTAGAACATAGGTTCCCAAACTTTTTAGCTCACCACTTATGCAAAAAAAAAAACCACAAAAAATAATTGAAAACATGTATTTTTTATATTAACTTAATACAAAAAAAGACAAGGAAAAAAATATATATATCGACTGTGAACTGACAACCGGTACTATCTCAATTTTCTAAAGATTTCGCTTTCTAATACCATTTTATACTATTTCATAATCCGTAGCGTAGCAAGAAATTCCATCTCATATACATTTAATTTAGACCCCAGAATCAATTTCATTTAACTTGTACTAACTTCTAACCAGAAGCTATAAAAATGACGCAAACAATTATTTTCTTAATCCAGTAAATTTGTCAAAATTGAGATATTACTGGTTGCCAGTTCATAGTCGATATGTAGTGTAGTTTACAAAGGTAATTCTGGTTTTTTTTTCAAATGCGGTAGCATCTCCTGATTAGCATTAACTCTCCCCAATTGCTTCCGAAGCCCCTACCGCTTCCCTAGGACTCTTCAGCGCACAATTTGGGAAACTATAACCTAGAATTATAATTATATACACCGTCTCTTTGGAAACATCATTAGCACTTCTTTGTATTCCAATGAGCTAAAGTACCGAGACCAAAAGCGTCTGGACGTGAAGAGCTAAAAAATGAGACCTGATTTTGTCTTGTAGCCTTGGCTACACAGCATTTTTCTTTCGCTAACCGTCTGCCCTAAAACTAGACGCAAGAACAATCCATCCCCACTAAGTATGTGTAATGATGCTGTTGACAAATTGGGCTACCATGGCCTCTAGAGCAAACAAGGATGACACGCGCCATAAGAACGATCGATATTGCAAAATATGCCAAAATATATCAACCTGAGCCCGTGCAAACATACCTACTTAATAAAAATAATCTTTACTTTTCTCCTTAAAGTTTGTACTGTGTATATCATTATTCACATTTTTAACCGACTTCAAAAAAAGGAGGAGGTTCTCAATTCGATTGTATTCGATTGTCACACGATTACTCAAATGCCGATTTGTATTGTTGGAAAGAGGAGTTTTGATCCCATTTAAATTTGAAGAAGATATTCCACCTCCAAAGGTGGCACACTAGGGGATGAATTCAGTTTTGTGCACTTTTCGGTAACCGATCAATAAAACATAGCAAATGGATGTTATATGAGGTCGGATTTTTTTTTAAAGTGTGCTTTTGACCTCCATCTCACCTGTTGGCACGTGACTATGGAACATGCACAGCAAAATAATGCCTACTCACACTTGCCTTAAAAAAGACCTGTTCAGGGAACAAGTTGTTGTTTGTCATGTTAGTAATAAATTTCATCTGCTATATTAAGCGTATTTAGAATAATATTTCCATTATTAATTAAATACCGTGTAAATATTTGATTAATTTTAAAATAAACAACTAATTCGAACTACATATACTATATTTTCCCAACTAATATTTTTCTAAATTCCCATGTGTGTTTAAAAGCAAAAACTGCGATTACATGTCATTATTTGCTTGATTTGTACTTTTTACTTAACTGGTAGAAACCATCGGACCTTGGAATAAATCGATGACGTGATCAAGTTGAAGTAATCTATTCCGATAGATGAAACAGTACTGTAAGCCTTAGTGTAGACAGAATTTTGAGCATAGTACGCACCTTGTTATCTTAGAATAGAATATGATACAAAAGAAAAACTAACGAAGTGAAATCAAACAGAAAGAAAAGACAGAAAAGAAAGGAAAGAAAAAAGAGAAAGAAAAGAAGGAAAAGAAAAAAGAAAGAGAAAATGGAAAAGAAAGAGAAGACAGAGAAGAAAGAGAAGATGGAGAAGGAAGTGAAGAAAGAAAATACTTTTATTTGACAACCACAAATGACCCCACACAAAGAAAACAAAACAGAAAAAACATTCAAACTTAAGACACAAACAAATAATTAAAAAACAATGATTAAATTAAATTGTTATAATTTACAGATTATTTACATAAACAAACACAAACAAAGACACTAAAAATACAGATCATTTGCGGAGTGCCGCCAGCGGAACAAAAGGATCACTAACTCAGTATTTGCTCTAAAACACAAAGCGTTCCCAACTCAGAATAGAACAATCAAATCAACAAACAGCACATTATACAATAAATACACTTATACATATACATCTAATACTATTACACTACGAATGCAATACGAACTTACTCAGCCGAAGCCCAGATAAGACCGTTATATTGACTTTCAGATGACAAATGTGTTTCACAAATATAATAACCATGTAAACACACGTCACGTGTCATGTTATAAGCTTATAATATAGCCTAATAAAGCACAGTTATCGCACATAACTACGCAGGACCGTCCGAATTTTAACGACATCGACATCATTAAATTTACAGTGTCAAAGTGGACGTGCTCTTGACCCTGTACGTAAAAACCTGGTTTTCAATTATTTTCTTGTATAATATAAAATGACGGGACGAGCAAGATCGTGCTCCTGATGGTGGGGCACTGCCATTGCGCCCGTCACCCTGAGACATAAATTGACAAGTCCCAAGTGCCTGTAATTTCACCAGCACCCTTACCCTTCAAAACCGGTACACAGTAATGCTGACATTACTGCTTGGCGGCAGAAATAGGTAAGTTCTTCAAAAGGAAGTAGTTTCAAGTCAATACGTAGGTAAATTCTGTACAATCAGCAGTAGTAAAGCTCCTTGTGAAAGAATTCGTTCAGAGAAATAGATACTGCCCCCTTAGCAATTTTAGCAAAGCAGTAATGTGAGCATTAATGCGTTCCGGTTTCGAAGGGTGCTGGTGAAATTACGGGCACATGGGACTTGTCAACTTATGTCTCAGAATGTAATTCTAAATACTACGTTTCGGGTTTGAAGGGTAAGAGCGTTTGCCCACTACGTCGGAGTCGTATCTGGCCCTGTGATCTTGTTCTCTGTCCGAAACAATTACGGTCAAATAAGTATTACGCAACCAAATGTCTCCGTCATGCGGGACAACTCCGATCAGTACCGCGTGGCACTGCACTTGATGAAAAATACCCGCGAGTTATAGGTCCGACCTACTATGAGCACCACAGGCCATGAGCCTGCCGAACTAAAAAAACGAATGTTGTGAGGAAACGTTCAGATACAAAAGTCCCTTTACTCAGTAACAAAGTACACTCAAAGTACTTAATAAACAATTAAATTATTATATTTATTAATGAATTTGATATTCACCGTATTATTATACTGTAATATACATTTATTAGTTATTATGAATCGATATTGACATTTCCTGTATACACTAACTACTAACTAACATTGTTAGTTTAATTCAATTATTTATTAGTTTCATTAATTATGTTGATTTTGTGTATATATACACTATTGTGTACTTATGACTCTCTATTATATAATTATTTTGTAAACTGACGCTTACTTTTCGAAGAGATATAAAATGACATGTAATTGTATTTGTATGAAACTTGTAATGTTGAGAGAAATAAACGAAACTAAATGAAGTCAAGAAGTAAGTAACTAAACTAAAAGACCCATGATGCAAATGAAGCTTCCATTTGCATCATGGGTTTTTAATTTAGTCGAGTATTACTTATTTGACAGTAATTGTTTCGGACGGATGTCGGACGAAGAACGGTAGTAGACCCCCAGTTTCGAATCTGAGAAATTACGGTCCGAAATGTTACAGGGATAATTTCGTGTACAAGCGATAATCGTATTTTCTCAGATTGGAAACGGAATTTGGGTCGTATTCCAGAACTCTACTCAATGCTCAAGTCAGGATTTGAGTATGATTTCAAGCACTGGTAATACGACCCTAATGGCAGAGATTTGAGTATGACTTCAAGTGCTTTAAGCCATACTCAAATCCTGACTTGAGCATTGAGTAGAGTTCTAGAATACGACCCTAAGTGTCGTATTCTAGAACTCTACTCAATGCTCAAGTCAGGATTGCAATTGAAACACAAGCACTGGAAATACGACCCTAGTGGCAGGGACTTGAGTATGATATCAAGTGCTTTAAACCATACTCAAATCCTAACTTGAGCATTGAGTAGAGTTCTAGAATACGACTCTAAGGGTCATATTCTAGAACTCTACTCAATGTTCAAGTCAGGATTTGAGCAAACTTGAGTATGATTTCAAGCACTAGAAATACGACTCTAATAGCAAGGACTTGAGTATGATTTTCAGTGCTCACTGCACTACTAAAGTTCTGACTTGAGCATTGAGCAGAGTTCTGGAATACGACTCTTAGTGTACAAGCGAGAGTTTTCTAGATTCGTATAGCCTTGGATTCGGAACGAATACGAATTGGATGTAGTGCGCACGCGTGCTAAAGTTTAATGTGAAATTACACGTATATACAAGGGACTTGTCAACTTATATCCCAGGGTGACGGGCGCAATGGCGGTGCCCCTCTATTTTATTATTTTTATTATTATTTTTATGTTGTAATTTAAAGCTCTAAGTGGTTTTGAAACTGTTAGAGACAGCTGTGTTGCTTACCACCAGACGCACTACTTATTTGTCATGTCACTTGGAATCACAAAAGAAAAATTAAGTCATGCTGGTATCAACTTAGGCGATTAACACTCTGCACCGCGTCCCGCGACGGAGCGCGGAATTGCGTTTTTTAACGTTGTACTGAAATATCTCGGTTTGTATGGAAAACACGCGCCGTCGAACACAGTCACAACACGGCGAACAGTAGGGTATGTCACACTGCGCTCCGCACTACCGCGCAGATTTTTAATCTTTATTAAGTTTGTATATTTTAGAGCATAGACCACAAAATAGTAGAACTTAACATTTTATTTTATAAAAAAATAAGCGCGTGACCTTCATCTAACCTGGTGGAAAGTGACGATGAGGTCGACGACGTAGCATGCACACCTAAATAATGCCTATTCAATCTTGCCTTGAAAAGGCCCAAGTTACAACTTTCAAGGAACAAGTCTGCCGGCAGAGAATTCCACTCCAAACGTTCGCCATATAAATATGGAAGCGAAACGTTGCGTGCGAATCCTTGGAATATCCACAACATAGGGATGGAATCATTGAAAAGTTATCAAAGAAAATATATAAATATACACGCCCTATGCTCAAGGTAATAAAATTCAATATTCTTGACTGATTTTGTTTATTTATTGAGATCGTAACTACTTTCCACGACATCGATTCCACCCGTATCCTTTTCACCCGATCATGGTTTCGGGGGTAAACGTCAAATAGTAGTTTATAGATAAGGTCCTCTATACTCTGTATAGGGGTACACGAAAGGAGCCTACCAGCACGACGTACTATTCGCATATAATGGCAAGTATAGTGTATGCCATCGATACGTTATGAAGATAGTTTGCATTTATATAAACTTCGAGAATAGGAGAAGGAAAATGCGTGTGTTACGCAAAGCGTGTTACACAAAACGGACAGTCGTCGCGATTTCTGTCTAAGTTATTACGCATGTCGAACTAGAGACAGAAGTAGGTAGGCATAGTTGACAACCAATTTTCACAAATGCGTTATATTGTTCAATTAAGGTTTCTTCTCTGTTAAACCTCTTTACACGGCAATATTATCATTAATAATGACAACGTTTTTATAAAAAAAAAACACTTCAAAAATTTGCTTATCCGCTTTCACTGTGTTTGTTTGTTACATCCATTTACCAAGTTTTATTGAAATCGGTTGAAAAACAGAAAGTGAGTGAAATCCTGTAAGCCGGAAACATTCCCAAATATTTTCTTCAAATTTGAATTGGACCATGTCATTGGCATGAAGTTCATTGTGCTATGTACGATCTCGTAATAAATCGCTGATAAGGCCTCAAAATATAAATATCAACGTGATGTCAATGTTAGTCTATCTTGTATCTCTTTATCTTTTGCCTAGTATCGTACCTATATAAATTTGTGTTATACGTGATTTAATTTATCAATAAATATATGATGAGCTTTGAGAAATTTGTATACCTGACTATTGCAATTTTGTTTTCCGTCTATAATCCGAATTTTATCTGAAAATGTATCAAAAAGAATTTTATTCGAAGCTCAACATGGGCTTATTTGTTTGTCTAATCAACGTAAACAAATGAAAGAGGAATTTTGATACATAAATTCTCATTTGCTTATTATTGTGGATGTATTAAACCTACTCACCGTAAGGCTAAATTCGCGAAACACGTGTACTCTTGCTTGATATGATAAACTATCATTGTTTTGTAAAAAATTGATGGCCGCTAAGTACGGTTGACAGCGTATTTAACTAACTTCGCCTTATCGACGTTTTACTGCTGTTTGTATATTAATTACACGTATTAATCGAACTTTATTTGAAATGCAAACACAAAACAAACAACTAATATAACAAACATGTCAAACGGGTTTATTAGCCACATGACAGTGGAGTACATATCCCTCGCTAATATTATGCCATAGGGTTACCTATCAGAAGTCCGAAATGACATTTTCCAGAATTAACGTGTGAATTTTCGTAACCTCGAAAGTAATTTTGAGACGAAAATATTTTTTCTTTTAAACCTAATTTAATCTGACCTAACCAAACTTAATCGTATCTTTGTGATAAACGTCCACCATATCCTGAAAGAACAACGGCTTCGTTATAATTGGGTTTTCGGGGTAATGAAAATTTGAACAAACGTTACTTCGGAAAAAATTAATTAGAATTTGTGATAGGTTACCATGCCATAGCCTTTGATGTGATATAGAGTTATCAAACTATTCGTTAAAAGCTGTACAAGTACTATGTATGATAGCTACAAGTAAGTAGCCAAGCGCAGTAGTAGATTGGATTAGATCAAACTCGATTTACATGTAAAAACAGCTTTAAACTTACATAAAACGGAGGTGTCATATCCGGATGGGGACGGAAACGTGGTATACTTAAACCATCCCCGTCAATTTCCGAAAATTCTTTGCTAAATCCTTCAGGGAACACAAATACAAATGACACTAGCACAACACAAAACAATGCTTTTAATTCACCCATATTCACATTAACACATTTCCTAAGAATAAACGTAACGTAGTGCGTAATGAGCAATCCACAAGACTATTGGATATAGTGTCATTTTCATTTCACATTCACTTTCAAAGAATCACATTTGAACTACAACAGTGTAAAACACTCGCGATTAGTAATCAAGGTAAAGAAACGTATATAAAACACCGTTTTTCCGCGAGCACTGCAAAACTAAATTCAAGGCATATTTTATCAATTTGCACATAATCAGTCGATAATATAGAACTAGAAAAGCATTTGGTTATTCATTGATGACGTACTTTATCAACAAGTATGTACTCAGAGATAAGATTATATTATACCTACAATGTACATAAGTGTGATATTGAAATATAATATTTTTATTATAATTAAATAGAGGCATTTGAAATTCAGGTAATTTGCGTGACCAAAACTTCGGGTTGCGTAAAACTAGAACTCAAGACTAGATTTGAGCCGGCAGTACTTGGTGTCACGGTTTGGCCTTCATAAGAAAATGTTTGTATGGATTTTCCCAAACGTCCACGGCATGTGGTATAATTAATTCTACGTTTAAGCTTATAACGTTACTAATATTAATATGTAAGCCATATGTTGCTTAAAAAAGATTCAATGAGCAAAAAACCCAAAAACATATGTGTACACATTAGTTTTAAGTAGTTCAGGTACAGTTTTTGTTCTTGTATATACTTTTTTGGGCCTGAAGCATGTAATTATGTTTTTCTACTCCTTATACGCTTATTTGTCAATTATAATTTCATAAATCATATTACAAAGGCGCTCTTTTTACTTCTGAACCAAAATTCTATATATATGGTAGTATTAGGTATATGGTACTTGCGACACAACTGAAGAATTTAATAAAAATAAAGAACTGCGCATTTTTCCTAATTAAATGAGTTCCATTAAATCATCACGGTATTCCTGAAAAGAATAACGACGGTGTATTTGTGAAATTATTAAAATTAAAACAATATTATTAAATATCTCTAAATGTTACATAAAAGGCGTAACCGTTTGGCAAAAAATAACTATTTAACAACAGTTTATCCATAAAATATCAAATATGACGCTACTCAATCGCTCTTGGTTAAAATGTAAGCGGTACTTGGCCAATCACGGGCAGTTATGTAGAACATTTCTATCTTTTGTTTTTTTTTGTCGTGTAATGTTTGTTTGCTTCCGTTTGAGTTTGTTGTCGTTGATTGTTAACAAATACTTAATTATTCTAATGTAGGGATTATATTTTATTTTTTTCTTTTTAACTGTAAAGAAAGTAGGGATTATAGCCAATAAGTATGACGTATATCTACTTTTATACTTTGTAACGTATTGTATATTTGCCGTTGTTGTATATTCATCATGTTGGCTTTCCTATACAATAAATAAATAAATACTTTGTCTTTAAATCGATACCTCACACGTACGTTGTTGTAAGTCAAAATGTAATTTTTTGCTTTTTAACTTAAATATATCCTTTTTATGTATATAAAATTCCACATTTTTGTATATTTTTATGTATATAAGGTTCCATATTCAAAAGTAGGTTAAAGAAATCACTAGTGTTATGTTTATTTTCAAACATGGAACCTACAATATACTCGTACATAAAAATGGATAGTTTGACTTACACCAACTTACGTGGAAGGTGTCGAAATATTGGTTGTGTTTCATTTTTTTAATTTACTCGTAGAATAAGTATTGTATGCAATCATTACAATATAATTAGGTCTTAAAAGCACCTATTACCTAGGGGAGTCGGCAAACACGATACTTGGCTTCAAGAACTCTCATTATACAACGATTTTATGAAACGGTTTAATAGCAGTAGAGCTTCTTGTGAAACAGTTTGTTCAGGGACCTATTTCTGCCACCAAGCAGTAATATTAGCATTACTACATTCCGGTTTAGAAGGGTAAGGGTGCTGGTGAAATTACTGGCACATGGGACTTGTCAACGTACGTCACAGGGTGACGGGCGCAGAGGCTATGTCCCTCAAATCCATGCGATTCAAAGCTGAGTGGCACTACAACTGCTAAGGACAGGCGTGTCGCCTACCGCCAGGCGCACATAAAAACTGTGAAAATGGTATACTTACATATTTCGAAGATAAATTGTCCAAGCGAGTGTCAACCGAGGACAGTATTTGATCATCTTCCAGAGCCGACAAAGTTGAATATTCTGTCGGTTCAGTGGTAAGATTCTCAGGCACCTTACTTGTAGTCAACTGTACTTTGGTCCCGGATATAATGTTGATGACACTTTTACCACCAAGCAGGGACAATCCGGGTGTACATCGCACATTTACACACAAATACACAACAATATAGGCAACACGAAGTTGACATTTCATCATTATGATCACATCACTTAAACTTATTATATTTTATAAATAAATGGGGATTTTTATTCGATGTTTGGCTCATAGTTAGTATTTCCACGATTTTTTTAAGTATATAATTATTTTTGTTTTATATAGAAATATATAACAACACCTGAAAAAATACGAGCAATACATATGTAGTGTAGCGAGTCGCAGCAGTTGCTACAAATCTTTTTTGTATATATTTTATAGTCTCTTTAAGTTTTAGTTTTACATTTACATTCTAAATTTAAACGCAATTGTTTTGGCGCCTTTTTTACTACTGTTTTCGTTTTTTAGATTGATAGCTGTACGTGTTTTAAATGAATAAACTATAAGTACATTTGCTTTTGGCCTTGCTCACTCGTTGTTAGCACCCACTCTTTAACCCATTGATACAGTCCACTACAGATATGTTTGAGTGAAAGGTAACTTCTAGGCAAACATTTCCGTTTACGATGAAGACGATGCATCTAGTGAGATTGTAGACAGCCGTAAGTCTGTGCTTTGGTTTATTTAGTTTGGTTTGTTTCTCAAACATAATGTTACAATACAAATGGCATAACTATAAGAAAATATATTGAGATCGTCAAAAAAATATTGTTGTCATTAAATAATATCAAGGATTGGCATAAATCTACTATATATAAGAAGCAGTTGAATGAATTAGTAAATTTATTTATATATTTATATTTATAATAAGAATTAGTAGCAGTAGAGCTTCTTGTGATAGGGTTCGTCCAGGGAAGTGCTGCCACCTTACCTATTTCTGCCGCCAAGCAGTAATGTCAGCATTATTGTGTTACGGTTTTGAAAGGTAAGGGTGCCGGTGAAATTACAGGCACATGGGACTTATGTCTCAGGACAACGGGCATAGTGGCAGTGCCCCTCACGCGCTCGACTTGCTCGTACAAATAAAATTTCGACGTTTCGATTAAAGTTGATAATAATAAAATAACCGCAACTTTTTATATTAAAAAAATCCACGTCAAAAGTTTGTGGAATCGTGTATGTATATTGCCACGTTTTATTAAAATATGTTAACAGAAATTGAGTGAAATCCCATAAACCGCATTCATCCTCTAATTTGCCGTCCTTGGAGGTAGAGTATTTTCTTAAAATTTGAACAAGCCCACTACTGAGGTCACCTTTCTAACAAAAAAGAATCATCAAAATCGGTTCACAAATGTCAGAGTAATCGCATAACATACACACAAAACCCCTTTTTTCTAAAGTCAGTTAATAAAAAGCAATCATATTTGTACGATATTCGTTCAAAGGGTAAACGGGTTTTTTAACAAAAACATCCTTTAGCTAGCGACTAAATGCGGCGTATACATATTATCTAACATAATAGAAAATAATTTTCTTTTATTACAGTTTATAATAATAATAATAACGCACACACTCAACATAGCCCCGCACTAGGGAGACCCTGTGACAGGGAGACAATCACTAATTACAACCAAACTCACTCTGTGTGGCAGTCCGGCATGGTAACCGTTCGGCCCCGGAGGCAGTTAATTATCATTCGGTAACCTGAATACTTACAATATAAACCAAACTAAACGTTTTAGAAATCTTTTATCCATCTTAACCCAACAACCGTTATTCTGAGTAGAGCTAGGATTATAAAGCTGCGCATGATGCACTTTGGTTCTTGCCGCACTAAGTTAATTGTCTATAAAAAAGTTTTAACATTGATTTTCGTTTTCGAATTTTAAATGTATGTTTTTTCTGTTGTTATCTTTAAACACAATTTAACTAAGCACTGAATCCGCTTCAAAACCTCAAACGAATATGATAATAATTTAGATAACGTTAATAATATTTATCAGTAAAAAATAATCCTTTTAGCAACAAAATTTCGGGTAGCCATGTCTTTTGGATATTGTGCACTATTTTATATGAAGACAAAGACATTCACTCTATCTTATCATTATCAGGAACAGAGAAAGATGAGATTGTTTTTCAAATAAACAATACATAAGATTATTATCCGGTATATAAAATTTCTACGAGTTATTATAGGTACAGCAATTATAAGAATAATAGAGAGCACCCTAAAAACCGACCTACACAATGCTGTGATATTTATTCAAATAGCCTCTGGTTTCTGCTACGTAAATAATCTATAATCATATGTTTATCTTTTTTCGTAACCGGATAATAATAATAATAATGAATATGTAATAAATAGTAAATATGTTTGTTACTGATTACAGAACACAAAACAGTATAAATCTCAGTAGGTACATTAAAGTAGTATATTGCGGTAATGATATTGAGTAATTGTTTTTGTTTTAATGGATAACTAACATCGCGAGGCAATCTGCAAAATTTCTTACGAAACGTGCTCTTCAAAACTTGTTTATTTATTTATTTAATCATTTATCGCACAGTAAAAACACAATTCGCATTTAACGAAAGGAAAACACAAAGTAAAGGTACTGCTTATTTCTAAAAGAAATTTATTCCTGCATACCTAAATACAGGACACAATCACTACAATACAATAAAAAGCAAAACTTATGTAATACAAAAACATTATCAATAACATTAAATCTTTATAAACCATATAAATACTAAGTTAAATACATTGTCATAATATAATACCTATGAAATGGATGGATATGAATGGAACAGTGGATAAATACTGACGCCGTTAGTTGAAAATGCGCTATAGTGACAAAACTCAAAACCGAGAAAATAATGCTTAAAGAAATGAAATAAAAATACATCTTCATACTTTATCCACCTAGGAAAAAATGAAAATAGTGACAGATCGGCCTTTTTAACCGACTTCAAAAAAAGGAGGAGGTTTTCCATTCGACTGTTTTTCTTTTTGTATGTACGTACGTTACGCGATAATTTGTGAACCGATTAAGATGATTCTTTTTTTGTTGGAAAGGGGGTACCTCAGTATTGGTCCTACTCAAATTTGAAGAAAATATTCCACCTGTAAGGATGGCACAAGGGGATGAACCCGCTATCGTACACTTTCCGGTCACCGATTTCAATAAAACCTGGCGAATTGATGTAATCGAACGAACTTTCGAGGTCGATTTTTTTAGTACACCGCACTAAGATTGTTTTACTGATCACAACAGTATACATAACAAATTTTTTTTTAACTAACGGCGGCACTATAAGGCTTCGTAACTCTCGTTTTGAAAATAGCCAACGATTTACTTTCGTGAACAGTAATAGGAAGTGCATTCCAAAATCTGATCGCGTGAGCAGTGAATGCTTTCTGTATGGAGCCATGAATGGTAAAGTACGTTAAACGTATTTATATATAGATTTGGAGAGTAATTGTACAGGTAATATTGAAAGATTGAAGGTCCGAAAAGCTGTAGAATATAATTGGGTTCAAATCAATCACATATTCCAAAATAAGTGACACGTGACTAAAATGTTATTCGTCATCTTTGTTATATTTATTTAATCGAAAAATTCTTCAATAAAAAATCGGTTAACGTTATTCGGTATTGTACTCATTTTTATTAATCATATTTTTTTTTATTAAATAATAGATACACGCTTCGCCACAATCTCACCTGATGTTGTGACCGACGATGGTACGCGTTTGCCTAAAAAATGCCTATTCACTCTTGCCTTGAATAGCCCCAAATTGTACTTTTCAGGAAACAGAAACTGGTACAGTAGGTATAATAAAGTTACATGTGATCATACGTCAAAAATAATTTTATCACATGAAAGTGATAAAAAGAATACGAACTACATGAAACAAATTATGTACCTACATGTTATAAGCTATTACGACTAATTTCATTCGTAGAACTTTTAAAGCTGCGGTTCCACCAGAGATGTGTAATGGTTTCCACCAAAGCAGTGCGAGGCAGCGAGGCGGTGCGAGAATGAGTAACGGACTCTTTTCAGCTTTGCGCGGGTGGGGTGCGGTGTAGTGGGGTGAGCGGAGGCGACGGCGAGAAATATATTGTAAATGTGTACAAATGTTATTTACAAACAGCAACCCCTAGTTTCTTGCTCATTCGTCTCATGGGTAGGGAATTAGCTGTAGAGTTTAATGTTTTTTTATGACAATATTTGATGGAACGAACAAGTCGTGTGCCCGCTGGTAAACGACACGCCTGTCTATAACAGTTGCAGTGCCACTCAGTGCTTTAAATCGCAAAGGTCTGAGGGGCACTGCCTCTGCGCCCATCACCCTGAGACGTAAGTTGAAAAGTCCCATGTGCTTGTAATTTCACCAGCACCCTTACCCTTCAAAACCGGAACGCAGTAATGCTCACATTACTGTTTGGCGGCAGAAATAGTTAAGGTGACAGGTACTTCCCTGGACGAATTCTTTCACGAGGAGCTCCACTGCCACTAAAATGTAACCT
Organism: Hyposmocoma kahamanoa; assembly: GCF_003589595.1. Taxonomy (NCBI): domain Eukaryota; kingdom Metazoa; phylum Arthropoda; class Insecta; order Lepidoptera; family Cosmopterigidae; genus Hyposmocoma; species Hyposmocoma kahamanoa. The sequence continues at coordinate 5,893,685 of NW_020654466.1, forward strand.
TAGTGTGACCATTTCAAGTGTAATAACGCTTACCTACGAAATAAAGATTATTTTGATTTTGCTCGCATCCCTCCCTCACATCCGTCGCACATAGCTCTCGCTTTTCTTGCACGTACAAATACTAACATCACAAGGTCTTTTTCGCCAAAACTAGCGCAGTTTTGGCGCTAGTTTTGCAAAGCTAAGAATATCGCTTGTACACGTGGAGATACAACGATCCCTGTGACATTTCGGACCGTCATTTCTTAGATAGGAACTGATAGGAATCGGATGTAGTACGCAAACTCTTGAAAATTTATTTCAAGGAGTAGAGATTTGTATTTGGTGCCTAACTTTTAGGTGGAAGTCACAATAATATAATTATAGTAGAAAGTCATTTACATAAAGAGGTAATGTCACGGTCATAGAATGTCGCAACAGAAAATAACAAGACCTACACGAAATATGATAGTAAGATATCTGATTTGTCAGATAAAGATAAGTATTCTCATGGGCTATCGGAATCGCAAATAACTACTACATAATATACCTATAATGTATCTTGTAGCATTTACCCACAAGGGAAATCGTGAAGAGCTTTACAAAGTTTCATACCAACCATGTTTGTCTACTTAATGGACCTAAAACGACCTTTGTATCTCAAATTACCGGAGCTTGCTTATTTGTTACGTGTCAAAGTAGGTTAAGGTTCTGAATTGAGAATTAATTAAATTTCTTTTTAAGGTAATGAATGGAATTTCCTAGAACGTAAGGAAGTAGCTACATTGGGAACATTCTGGAACAGGACATAATTGATTAAATTTTTTAACTTGCAATTAGCGGAAAATTGTGAAACACCTAATTACTGACCGAATGCTAGTAACTATTTTATTTTTCTAAGAATTCCTATTTTTTTTGTATTCTTTAATGGAGCATTTAATTGTGCCAACGGCCACACCCATTTACCTAATCTTTAACTAAAAAATTTCCTGTATCACAGCGAAGAAACAGAGAGCTTCCAAGAACACCTACACCAGAACCAATTTTGAAACGCTAATTTCCCAAATTGATCCTACCGGGAATTGAACTTGGAATCTCCTCATTCAGTGCCCACCAATTTGGGCCACCGAGATCGAAACATTCTCAATACTTGTACGGGAGCCACAGGTGGTTGCTGATCTAATTGTTGCAGTTGTGTCTTCGCAAGTCCTGTCTGAGTATCTTTTTGAAGCGGCAATGGATAACGTATTACATAACTCGAAGAAGTTGGTAGCAGAGAGGTGAAAGAGTTCGTCCCGGGGAAGTTCTGCCACCCTACCTATTTCTGCCGCCAAGCAGTAATGTGAGCATTACTGCGTTCCGGTTTAGAAGGGTAAGGGTGCTGGTGAAATTACAGGCACAACTTATGTCTCAGTATGACTGGCGCAGTAGCAGTGCCTATAATGTCTTTGAAATGTAAAGCTCTGAATGTCACTGCAACTGTTATGGATAGGCATGTCGCTTACCACCAGGCGCATAACTTGTTTGTCCCGTTACTTGGGAATAAAAAAAAAAGCGACCGAGAAACATAAAAAAGAGGTTGCAACTAGAACATTGGGCAAGATTCGCCAGGTGTTAAGTGGATGGTGAACTGAATTTAAAAAAAATTGAAAGTGAAAAAAAAAAACGCTACAGTTTTGACTTTACAATGTTGACAAGAAGTGAGCGTGCCTACAGCTCCGGTACCTATCTGGAAAATAGGGAGAGTGTTGTACGATAACCAAGAGGTTGATAGGTACAGGGTACTGTAAACGAAACTAATGTCAGTAATTTTCGGGTAAGTTTTTTGTACTTAATTTTGGTGACAATTTTTATTACTTAAATACTCGAATATAGCATCGTGAAAGATTAAACAATAGTTGACGTTACCACACTCGAATACTAAATTGTCACAAAAAATTGAATACAAAAAACTTACCTGAAAATTGCCCATGTAGAAAGACATGGGACTGTCTTTGTAAAGGGAGATGTGTTCTTGCTCGTACATGAGGAAACTAATTAAAATCGCGTTCACGCACTTCACGAATATTGATTCATCGGCATTTGGAAAGAATGTAAACATTTTATATAAACAATCTGTTTGAGTACAGTACATTTTTTTTGAGAGAGTGAGTACAGTATTTAGCGCTGAAAATTGTTTATAATCATCGGCTGTTCATTCCTCATGGATAGACGTCATTCCTAATTCTTTCTAGATTCGAGATACATACAATTAGCATTCCAATATATCGGACTAATAATTATTTTGAGCTCATATCAAAAGTCGTTCTAACAACGAGTACCTTTATTCTTTTTTCTTACCGGTAATACCCTTATCGTACCAGTATAGGGTTATTGGTTCGTGTGTTTGCCGCCTATAAAATAATTCAGCTTCAAAATATGCCCGTAATACAAAATTAGCTTTGGCAAATTATTTTCTTAATTAGGTGCAGATTTGAATTTTCTAACTGAAATTGACAGATTGTGTTGCTTCTCTCTCGTAAATGTGCTTTTCAAAATTCCAATAAGGCAAATACATTTTGTAAATTAACTTTTTGACCGGCTTCAAAATGAGGAGGTTCTTTATTCGACTGTATTTTTAACGTGTGTGTGTTATGCGATGACTCCGACATTTATGAATTTCGATCATTCTTTTTTTATTGAAAAGAGGTATACTTTCCCCACTCAAATTCATTTAGGTCCCACTCAAATTCTTTTAGTAAGCAAACTATTAAAGTTGAAATAAAAAAGGCGCCATTGAATAGAATTCCGATTTGAAAAAAAAGTTTGAAAAAATAAAATATATTCTTGCTGTAAGGATGAACTTGCATTTGTTATATATTGTTGTAATTGTTATTGTTATTTTATTTAATAATTACTTACGTCTGACCTACATAAGAAGTACCTTCTCACTGCTAGGTACTGTAAACTGAGGCGTAGCTTAGGATGCATAGCGAGAGCTACTTTTATAAATATATACTGGGATGATCTTCAAAACTTGCTTTATTGTACTTTTTTACATATTTTCTAACTCAGGTTACATCTCGAACTCTCAAGATGTTCTATTCTTTATATTTCATTTTTTTAAACACATTCTAAATACAAAACTATATTCACTCAGCCAGTAGTTCTACTCATAGAGTAGAGCCTAGACTACAGTACCTAGTTAATCATAAAGTAGATATAATTGTGTAAGAGCGTGCTCGCCAACTAAACTTTTTTCAATTTGGCGGGAGATAAAAGTATACTTTAAAAAAAAAATTATATATAAAAAAAAAATTGGAATAATAAATTCCGCCTCTAAGGCTGTCAAATTAGGGGATGAATCCGGTTTATTGAATTTCACCCACTTTCCGTTAACCGATTTCAATAAAATTTGGCGCATTACGTCTATGAGAATATTTTACATGAAAATAAAATGTTACGGTGACCGAGAACTGATCTGAAGATGGAAATGACAGACTGATGAGAGGAACTCGTCAACAGTGTATTATTTCCTATAAGGCGGCCACTAGGCTTGTGCCAGCGTCAGTTTTACAATAATGATATAAAAATTATTGCGATCATCGCCAGTGTCAGTGAATCAAAGTAAAAGAAAAGCGACAGGAGATTTTCTTATTCGAACGTAACTTCGGTTGATGTGGCTTTGACTTAGCACGAATTGGGATTTGAGAAGGCACAGGAAAAGGAATTTGTTCAACGAGTGTTTTGTTTGGTTTTCGTCAGCAGCGTACAGTAGCTTAAATGTGACGTTTTCAAGTGTAAATTTATTTTACCTATGGAATAAATAATCTTTGACTTTGACTTTGACTTTGGTACCTTATATTTGGGCTCAAATGACGCGTTTTGACAAGATATTCCATTCGCGTTTCAGTTATAGTTGAGAGACCGCGTTAAAGAACACACCGAAGGTAGATAAGCAATCATTTGAAGTCGGAAGTTTGAAACTTACTACATATTATATATATATAATATAATATACTTACGTCAAAGTTTTAGAATTTTAGAAAGAAATTATTTACTTTAAAAAAGTATTTTTTTAGTAAGATGATTGAATTATATATATATAGAACCGTTTTGTTACACCTGTCAAGGTAGATCTAAGTTAGCTTAGCTCACGTAGCTGCGTGCAACCAACTGTACGACCTTAGCGTACTTCGCGGTGTGAACAGATTGATACTAGTAACTATTACGTAATCTGTGTCGATAGCTCCAAAGAACACTAAGCTAATTTAATTTTTGGACCTATTCTGTTTCAATTTTGTTTCGTTTCTTTATTTTTTTTTTCACTAAATTCGATATTTTTGTTTTTTTCCAATTTCGTTTTTTGTTTGTTTCACTAAATTCGGGGAGCATAATGTCAGTAAATAAATACGGCTGCTTACAAAAAAAAGAAAATGACCAAAACAATAAAGTTGGCGTAGTGTTGGAGGTGTCGAGTTGTATGCACATGCCGCGACTACGTGAGTCTGGCCTGCGCATCACATAGATGCATATTATCACGCCTGTCTCCCACCGGGGTAAGCACTAGACTTCCACCTGCTACGCTCCTGACAAACCTCATTCCAACTGTCTCTTCATACATGCCCGTTTATTTAATTAATACTAAATTCATCATCGAACAAGATCATCTACTTTATTTTCATAAGTATCAGGATCACTAAATATTGGATGTATATTTTATGAAGGTCTTTGAAATCAATTTATGACTCCAGCTACCGCTGAATGTTTGTATTGCTCCATCTGGACTTACACGAGCCAATTCAGATGTAGTAAACTAACTTCTCATATGTTTTACAAGTACAGTCTCATATCTTCCTACATAAGTTTTTGTTTATAGTACCCCTCCCTATCAACCTCTTGGTTATGCGGGGCACTATGACCTGTGCAAGCGAACCCGCACAAGGACCATCTAAGTCAGGGCCTAATCCCGGATCAGCCCGTTTGCACGGACTTCATCGGGTTCTCTGTAAGGCTACTACGCCCCGGGCGCACGTACAGCACCCTCCTGGAAAATATTCCAGATAGGCAGGCTCACTTCCTGTCGCGCTCCGCATGACTAACGGTTGCCACCGCTGAGCTGCTGACTCTTAGACGACTACCGAATCTTCTCATTGGTGGCGGAGCTGTAAGGCACGCTCACTTCCCGACGTCGTATGAACGGCGTCTCTCTAGTTTCTAAATTCCTACCGTCTGCCCCGGCCCCTATCTCCGGATAATCCTATAGATATAGAGATATAGATAGAGCACCGTGTGAGAGAGTTTGTCCAGGGAAGTATTGCTACCTTAGCTATTTCTGCCATCAAGCAGTAATGTAAGTATTACTGCATTCCGGTTTTGAAGGGTGCTGGTCATATGCTGGTGCAATTACAGGCACATGGGACTTGCCAATTTATGTCTCAGGGTGACGGGTGCATTGGCAGTGCAGTTTATGATTTAATGTTCTATGTGGTACTGCAACTGTTATCGACAGGCATATCGCTTTACCACCAGGCGCACGATTTGTTTGACCAGTCACTTGGTTTCATAAAAAAAGAAACGTGAAGTCCTGAAGAGCAACATTTAAACTCTGTACGCTGAAGATTTTAAGTCTAATTGGCCTAATTAATTAACTATAGCGATGTCTTTTCTGATTGCTAGATAAAATCATATTCCAAATTTTAAGAATTGGTGTCGTTTTAAAGAGAAAAATGAAAAATTAAAATTCTGTCAGATTTGACATTTTTGACATTTTTATCCGACCTACTTTGTACAAATAACTAAGATTCAAAATTGAAATTCTCATTTAAAAGCTGACAACTGGTGCCTTTACCCTACCTCCTCCAGATTATAGTTTCGCAGTTGGCTTACTAAAAATCTCACGTGTTCTCAGTTACTCTAGCGGCGGATGAAATAAACATAACTGTATCACTAAAAAATTATACTATTTTAATTTTTTCTGTTTACTAGGATGTATTTTTAACCTCCGTTTGAAGCTTAAAGAGTTGTAGTTTACATCTGAGACAGTAGAAACGTCTGAATTTAGAACTGTAGCTACCAACCACTTCTGTGAACGATGTTTACACGACGAAAACAAGGATTAGCGTTGTATTGCTAGCTCTAGATTTGTCTAATGTAAAATATAAAAAAAAATATTTTAGATAAAAATGTATTGAAGGGGAACTTGAAAAAAAAATTGTGAATAAACACAAGATAGTGTGTTAGTGTTCTATCTTTGTATTAATAATTATAAGAACCGTGTGGAGTAATTGCACAAAAAAATATTTGAATATCATCTTAGTCAAACATTATGATATTCAATAAACTTTATGTAACAATATTAAATCGACATCTCTAGTAAGCCGCTGGTAGCTGTAAGGGTACTTGACTGTGTGCAGAAAAACTTTCATAGATTTCTCACAGATGGTGCTGCGGCAAAAAAGTTAAAAACCAAAAACAAGAGAAATGCAACAAGCACATAAAATTATTCGTACAAATGCGCCTGTTTGCGGAAGGCTCGCGAGCTGCGCACGTGCATTACGTACTGCGATCTGTTCTGTGATAGTAACATGTATTTAACTGCTCGAGTGCAGCACGCGTATGGCGCGAGGGAAGCACACATTGAGCGTATTCGCCAGATCTGTAGGCACCCTAAGGTTTGCTGGTTCATTCCGTAGCTCGGTTGGGAGAGCCTGGTATGCTAAAGATTGGATGACGCTGATTCGAATCCAGCAGAATCGAAGATGCCTCCGTGGCCGAACGATTACCATAGATATGAGTTACTGACATTATTGTTTTCTTTTACATTTAATTTTCCGTTATTTTTATTTAGGTTAAGTAATAATATAATGAAAAAAAATCGCGTCACATTATTTATAAAAGTCTGATTACAAAACAACATTAAATTTGTTTACGTTCATGAGGAATATAAAATCGTTATTTATTCTAATATATAAATTCTATAAATCGAGATTTTCGAGGCAAAATTTAATAGGTATATGAATTTTACTTTTTAATTTTACTTTCCATAGTCGTTTGTAGCGAAATCTTATACATATTTGTTACATGCTTATTGGAATCTAACATAGAAAAGAGCTTGAAAAATTCACTAGAAATAAGTAATAATTTTGTGTAATGAAATAAAAAGGTTATCATTCAATTTTCAAGTCTATGGTTTAAATTTATGATTTCTTAGGAATCGAATAATTGTTTATTTAATTTCAGTTCAACTTTCAAAAACTTATTATATTTGGTTTGCAAATAATAAGTAGTTTCATGATAATCAACTAAGTCAAAATTACAATTTACTGTTTACTTTTATACTTTCTCTTATTTCTTTCTCCTGTTTTAGAATTTGGTCGATTAGAGCTATAATGTTTGGTATGCGAGTAAAGAGCAACAAAATGATCTAGAATAAGCCGAATACCGATTAGCAACCGTTTATATGTTGAATGGACCGCATAAGCCGAATACCGATTAGCAACCGTTTATATGTTGTAACTGTAATATATATCTTTTCTGAACAAATTTTTTTAAGTGAAAGTTCTATCGCCTTACCAATCGACTTGCAAAAACACAATTCTCAAACTGATGGTAAACAAATTTTTGTCGTAGAGATTTTTCGGGACTTGACGTTACTTGTTGATATTCCGCGTAATTTACCGACCCCACGAAATCGTTTTCGAAAATTTGTTTTTTTTTTTGCATTCTTAAAATAAGCTTCACTGTTCATTGGAGAAAATAAAAAAAAAGAGAAATGTCATCCTTAAATTGTTAAGGATGACATTTCTATTTTTTTTTTATTAAAAGAAATTTGAGAAAAGAAGGATTAGGAGAATTTTTACAAAACAAAATATTGTGTTTTAAAAAAGTTAATATATATATTGTAATATGTTATGATCGAGCTTCTATGTTTACCTAAATACGCAAAAATCGCTAGTTCCGCAACAATACACCTAACAAAGCAACATTATAAGAATTTTTTTATTGAATAATTTATGACATTATTTTGTTAAGTACACCAAATTCACTACACTTAAATAACAAACACATAGGGTGCACTAATTTTATCACTACAAACATAATTTTAATTAATCTAATTCGTAAATTGTTCCCAGTTTCGAGTTGGTCTTGGGCGGGCGGAGCTGCGCGGTTCGGGCGGCCCGCCCTAGCGGCAGCCGGTGGTATACTGTAGTATCCACGTGCCGCAGCTCCTGCGGTGCTATCATTTGTAGGTCGATGGGAAAACTCACACGGTGTTCGCTAAATATTATTATATATTTATTAACGTTAATAAGTAAACATAGTTATATATATTAACATTAATAATATAACGTAATTTTCATGAACTAATAAATATTGTCAAAAATCCGTAAATATATTATATTTGCTAAAAATTATGTTAAGTATAACTAAATTGGCAAAAAACTATAATTTTATATCACATATAGGAGCAACAGTTGCCAGTTCTAATCTAATCATATGTTTACTAATTGAGCTAGTTAAAAGAAGCTATTATAGCTATGAACAGGCGTGTCGTTTACCACCAGGCGCACGACTTGTTCGTTCCATCACTTAGCATAAAAAGTGCCGCAGTTCAATGTAATTTCATGTTTTTCGCAACATTTTATTTCAACTTAACCAAATGTTATTCAGCGCCTCCTATACTTCATTTAGGTACGATTACGAATCCTGCACTGCTAAAATGTATCTAAACATTAAAATGAAACTTCTTGCCGTATCTATACGTTTTCAAAATGAATTCAATTAGTTACTCATCGCCATTACTTCGTAGGAACTCGTGATTAATTTCGTTTGAGTCTTGTTGTAGAGGATTACAGCTGCTTATGTCCGGAACCGACTGTTTGTTGACGGACTGTATTCAGAAATTATCAGCGTCTATAATAATACCTACGCAGAGATAAAGTAACAAGGTTGAAGGCAGCCCTTACGTCTTAATTAGACATGGAATTGACGAAGTATTCATATAAATTTATTTATTTATTTATTTTGTGAATATACTTACAAAGCAAATTTTATTCAATGGCATATTTACCTTGTACCCACACAATTGAGAGCAGGACCCTACTTAACACCCTTCAACACTATCCGTACTATAACTACCCTATTTTATATGAAGCGTAAGTCGCACGTCTTATTTCAGCGTGACTGTAATTGCTGAAACTTAACAAGTCGGGTAAAAAGTCGTCATTTAGTCAGTTCTACTTGCAAAAAACAAGTTTTAGTCGGTACGCTCCTTTCAAAGTTACAAGGGAACTTTATTGCCTACATTGGAATAAGCCTTTTTAAGCCATTTTTAAAATTCGAGAATTGAAGGAAATGCGATTTAGTCGGCTCTAGTTGCATTTTTTAATTAGTATTAGACACATGTATAACGTCAGAATCTTCAACACCCAGGATTCCGCCAAAACCCTAAATAACACGCGTTTAGTTTTATACTGTGTTATTGCGAGTAGATAATGACATGTTTACACAGGGTCGACTGCCGCCTTTTTGAAAAGTGAATTAGTGTGATGAAGCAGCAATTCGACGCTATGTTTACACTGCGTCGATTGCCGCTTTCGCCGAAATCTCAGTCATTATAAATACAAGTTTACGCAGAGAGACATAACAAATCGTTCGAAACGTTCAACAAACTGGTCTGCAGCTTGATTTTGATGGCCTCACCTGATCGGAAACTGCGTCTCTTCAGAGTCGAGGCGCATAATTGCGATTCACAACTGGCCGATCGGACTCTTGACTTTTCAAATCGAAACAATAGTTGATTTAACTCACAAATTAGAAAGATATAGTAGGTATTAGGTTCGTCTTCTCGCTCGGAAACCCATCTGATTTCGAGACTACCCGATCGAGTCAATTTGGATCAAAATCATGCTGGAGGCCGTACGGGAGACACTTTGAAATTTGCTATCGTCCGAAACGTTCAACAAACTGATCGGAGGCCATACGGAAGACGCGTTAAAATTTGTTTAGTCAACCTTCGCTTGTTGAAGGTGACAGAGTCGCCTGACAATGTTTACACCTACCTAGTCAACTCGATCAACTAACAACTAGCAGCCAATTAAGTGACCGAGTGTCTACACTAAGAAGGCTGCTGACTTCGGCGGACAAGCGGAGGCGACGCGACGCAGTGTAAACACGCCATAAGTGAACCCTTACACAAAGTATAGAGCGCTGGTAGATGACATAATATGGTATTTTAATATTAGTAAGAATGCCGAAAGACGAGCGCGGCCATAACTATAAAAAAGAAAATTACTAAATCGAAATAAAACGAATTGGTAATTAAAATTTTTCATTTATTTTGTCACAGAAAAATGCACAGCACGGGTCGTAGTAATCACAAGGTAAAAAACATGACATGTTCACTCGACCTCTAATTGAACGAAACACCAAAATTACAACTACTGTCAGTCACACAGTTAAAAACTATATTTAAATATTAATTTTAACAGTCAAATGGTTTATACTTTTAAGTTATTTAGTTGTATCCAATTAAACTTCAAATTCAAAATGGGATACTAATTTAAAAAAGATAGACCATAAAATACGACAACTAATATTCATTTCGTAATGCACTCTTAAGTTCTTCAGTTCGATGTCTAGTTACGAAAGACTTTACTAAGCATTTATGTATTAATTCCTTTCTGTACTCTGATATTTAATGGCGCTTTAATTTTTTTTTCTTTAATACTCAAACATAATAAAATACTTAAATCTGACTGTAAAAGAAATGTACATAAATTAGAATCCCATCATGCTAAAAAAATTAATAGAAATACAAGCGTATTTTGTAAATTTTACACATCCTTATTTTTATTTATTTACATTGATTTTAACCTTATGAAAAAAATTACTTACATCTAAAAATACTAATACTCATAAACATTAGTAATTTGTTATGTAGAAAATAAATTAAAAACAGAAATATAAATTTTAAAAATAAAATATTTGTAGATTACTTTGTTTTTTAGAAAACGCATACAGATAAAATATATATTATTGTATTTTTTATATGACACACGCCATAACCCAGTGAGGTTAGATTAAAACTAATTTAATTAACAATACTTTTATAAGATATAAACTCTTGGTCTTTGTAATAATGACTTTGGAGGCAGTGAGATGATATGGAATATAATTTCTTTAAAAGCATTTATTTTATTATCGATCTTCACTAAACAGTTTCTGCAATTCTTTTCAACATCGTCTCAGTGGAAAGGTAAAAAGTGTAAAGCGCCATGTCGAGCGAATATGTATATCCTTGGTTTGGATTTATTTTTCTACAACAATCTCTTCAGGTTTCGTAGCCATCCGAGCACTTTCAAATGCGCTCCTATTAGGTAATCCTTTACTACAAATACTGCTTTTTTTTCGAATTTTGTTTTTTGTTTCTTTATTTTTTTTTTCCACAAAATTTGGAGAAACATAATATTAATAAATAAATATGGCTGTTTACAAAAATAACAGAAAAAAAAAATTAAGTTGGCGTAGTGTTCATTGGAGGTATCGGTATAAAGGCAGGCTGACAAGTAAGTTTTGTATCCTCGATTTTTGATGAATTTTATAGAGCTCTTTTGATTCATATCAAACACAAGGTACGTATAATCAATTCGTGATCGATATTGTAAATACGCGTCTTAATTATTTATTTACTTAAGCTACAACTTCATTGTTCTACGACAAATATAGATAGGTAATATTATGCCAATAACAAAGGTACTATATCACAAGTATACGTGAATTTGCTATTGACATACTAAGTGCAAGAATTGTAGTTATGAGACCTTATTCGCATACAAGTGTTGACTAGATTACAAGCAAATAATATACGAGTGTTTCTTACTTAGAACGTAGTTTAAAATCTAAACAATTTAACGTATAGTATGACAAGTTACTATTGGACCCTGTGGATCTATTCTCGTTCTCGTTCGATATTCCGTCCGAGACAATTACTATAAAATAAGTAACACTCGACCAAATGAAAATAGAATGTCAAATTCATCCGCATCATGCGTCTTTTAACTTGGTTTAACTTGGTCGAGTATTACTTATTTGACAGAAATAGTTTTAGACAGAGGAGAACGGGAGTAGAGATACTCGACTGTTCGTGTTGTCAATTGCAAAATAGTTCTTCAAAACTTAAGATGACAAGACCAAAATCTAATTTGACAGACTTTAAAGACTTACTTTTCATGTGAAAAAAAAGAAATTCTTTTAAAGGGAATTGGTTAACGTAAAATGGCATTGCATACTAAAACCATGCTTACAATCCTACCACTGTAAAGTAAAATTTACTAAAACAAATTAATTCAAAAAAGTAATTTTTGGTTAACTGACAAAATATATTTAAAAAAAAACGTACGTGGCAATGGCCATATCATTTGACTGGTACACAATATGATTAAAATCTATTTGATATGAAACCCGATATATTGGTTTTATTATGTACGTTTCTGTTTGTAATTTTCCCAAAAATGTTACTTTTCAATTTCGTCACTCTATTATTGAGTGCTATACAGGTTGACTGCGGGATCATGATCCCTAACGTGATTTCTACCTCTGTAAATGATGGCGATTTCATTAATATATATATATATATATATATATATTTAAATAATTACAGTAAAGCATATTATGATCCCAAATTATTACTGACATTACGGACATCTTGAACTTCACGTTAAAACCTTTTAGAAAGCTGATCAGACAAATAAGATATTTTCAACGTCACAGTCATGACAATAATGATACTAAATAAAGCAATTGCTAAAATGTCATTTGACCATGATCCTGAATAATAGGAACTAAATTATATTTTTTATTTGCATGGATAAAAGTTGTAACCCTAATATACCACCGGTTTTCATGGTGTCGCCATTCCTGAGGTCCCGGGTTGGATCCCCGGCCGGATCAATGTAGAAACTGTACTAGAAAAGTAACTTTTCGATATTGTCTTTGTCCATATACCGGGTCAGCGTGTTTGTGGTAACGTTGTTGTTTCCGACTTCCATAACTAAAGTGCTTTAGTTACTTACTTTGGGATCAGAGCAAGGTATAGTTACTTACTTTGGGATCAGAGCAAGGTATGATGATGTCGAACATTTATTTATATAGACGAGGATCTAATAAGATCCAATACATCAATAATAAGTTCAGAATAAGTATTAAAATATTAAGAATAAGCGCATTAAGCGTGAAAATATTATCCAGAAAGTTTTATATTAAGATTAAAGATTAAGTTAAAGAAAGTTTCAAGTGTAATATACACTTTTCAAAAATTAATAAAAGTAGTCAGGAAAAGCTGTGTTATTAAAGGACCTGCAACAAAGTCATAATTAATCATGTTAGTACACCATCCCGCAGTCACCCTGTATGTCCTACATACGTGAGAATACTACTTTGCTACACACTTACAAACAGTGGTTTTTATACGTCCCTAAGCCTTGTTGAGTTACAATGAATAGCTAAATTCAACGTGGTGACAGCTGCACGATGTTATCATACACTTTTTAATTCACTGTAAAGACTCAATTTTACTTTTAATTATAATTCTTAAAAGGTGTAAATAATAACGAATTTCATATGTTATTATTTTCTGTAACTTTAATACGATCTCCAACCTATCTGCTATGTATGTACGGAGATTACGGCATATAGTCCGTGATCCATCTACACCTTTATACTGTGGCTCTAGTGAAAAGGGGTACAAGTAAAAAAGCCAAGTTTAGAAGGAAACACTGAACGCTTAATATCACACGAAGCTTTAACTGTTTTTCACGTCTCCTTGTAGTTGGGGTTTTTACTGGTACCCCTTTTCACTAGAGTCACATTATGTCCTACATATGTACATATACAGCGTGACCTTGAATAATCTACGAGAGTTTTAGGGGGGATTTTTTCCTATAAATTCGTAAAACTTTACATATCAAAATGAGGTTTGGAATAACGCGTCCAGTAAGACGCATCAATCAACAATGCCAATTGTTACATAGCATTTGTTCCGACATGTTAATGCCCGTACAGCATGAACTGATCACCATCGAGGAAACGTGTTGGCTTGATCGTATGTTATACGGCTGCCCCATAACAAAATCTAGTAAGTGCTTTAGACAAAATTTTTCAGGAAAGCCCAAAAACATAGGTCGCCCTTAAACTTTAATATAAAAAGTAATAGTATTAGGTTACCATTCAACGAGATTGGTGTCACAAAAATGATTACAACTAATATATCGCACTACTATTACATTAGTGTCGGAACTCAAAACGTGTGAAATTCAACATTATACTATTGCTAAACGTAAAATTTGATTCTCTACACGTTAATTAAACCGTCGTTAGAATATTGAGACAAAATTTTTGTGAGCTAGTTCTGGGCAAAACAGTCCTTACACAAAAATATGAAATTATTTTTTTTTTTCTTTTCAAATATATTTGGCAAGTAGGATATTGTTTACATATCTGCAATAAACTTTAACCTATATCTAAATTTTATTAATCTTTCACGGGAAATGAGTAATCAGTTTTACATTGATTCTGAAAAAAAAAAACTCTCTTTGAGTTTATACACTACTGTTTTAACGTGCTATATTACATGTAAACTACCCTTACCCTTACTAACTATGAATATTAAGTAAAGTTCATTGACAATCAGTTAGGGCGCGCGCACGTTTGTACTTGAGGTCTTCGTACAGCCGGATTTTATTTGCAACGTGCAGTCCGTTCTGGTGTGCATATCGAGTTCTTAGGTTTTCGCGATTGTTGCGCATAGGAAATTAAGTAAAGTTACTTACTATAACCGCCAGAATCAAAACACAATATAAGCATTTGCTGAAAATTTAGAATAAAATTCAACTTTGTTTGACTAATTAATAAAACGACTAATATTTTCAGTATCAGTAAAGTTGCACTATCCACTAATTGAAAATTTAAGTAAGACACTTTAACTATCGAGTTCTTAGGTTTTCGCGATTGTTACACATAGGAAATGAAACTGTTTTTACCGATCCTGACCCTGTGAATCCCGATTTAAGGCCCGAATTTGTTTGAAAAAATAAATATACGCGATTTAAATCCGGAAAAACAGTTTTATTTCCTACACTTTAACTACTGTAAAACCTAGCAACTGTCAAAATACTTGTTATGTTTTGAATTGGGTAAAGTGACTTAAAAGATTATTGGCAGGTAAATGTACCTAACTAGATTTTAAGTTTCGAAATCTTTGATAAATTGTCGAATTTTGAAGCGGCCGTCATCGCTATGAGTACTTACCATAGGAGTAATATTCCGTTAAAAAATGACTATCAAGAAATTTGTCTCTTACCAAGTTTTATTCTGGAGCAGCCGTATATATACCATATTGATTGAATAACTTTTCGTGTTAAAGGTTAGATTGAGATCATCTGTCAGATATCATCGTAAAGTTGTCATAATACAATGACTTTCAAATTAAACAACCTTTGTAAATGGCACAGGTAAAAAGCAATTAAAAATAGTCTAAGGCTAAATTTAGACGACAAAAATTTAACGAGCGTTTTTAAAATACGCGATATACACTTTAGATACATTCGTTCATATGTATGCGCGATACCGTGCGTTAACGTGCTGTACCGCTGCGTTTAGAGAAAATACTTCAAAACGTTCGTACCCGCGAGTTTAGAATTATAGGCACTGCCACTTTTTTTAATAATATTAAGTGACGGGACGAACAAGTTGTGCGTCTGACGTTGCGCGTGCCCTTACCCTGCAAAACCGAAACACAGTAATGACATTACTGCTTGGCGGCAGAAACAGGCAAGATGGCAGTGCTTCTCTGGATGAAATTTTGCAGGAGTTCTACTGTACGTTCACTGCAAATACTTG
The DNA here is from genome assembly GCF_003589595.1 of Hyposmocoma kahamanoa. Taxonomy (NCBI): domain Eukaryota; kingdom Metazoa; phylum Arthropoda; class Insecta; order Lepidoptera; family Cosmopterigidae; genus Hyposmocoma; species Hyposmocoma kahamanoa. The sequence continues at coordinate 5,909,543 of NW_020654466.1, forward strand.
TGGGCACCGCGGGATGCCTGTCGTCATCTGAACGTTCCAACGCGCGTCAACGTACGCCGACGCTTGACAGGTGTACGTTCATCTGAATCTAGCCTTAATCGTTGTCAAATAAATACCAAATTAAACTTACATTAACCGTATTAAAATTAGTAAACGTTAAATTCGTTAAAAAGGCAAGATTTTTACCTAGGATTTAAAACTATCGATCTTCGTAACGAAAATATTCACATAACAAAAAGACTATTGTTCAATATTAACTTAATGAACAGAATAACGAGTGATATGTAGTAAATACGTTGTTATTCGAGAATTACACATTATATTTAGAAAAAGAAGCAGTTTCGTCACGTAACTCTGTTTTTTATTTACAAAATATCTCAGAAAGTACTAATTTACAAAATCTGAAAAAATACGTAACGCGCTTGCAAACTACAATTAGTATCGAAATAGTTTCAGAGTTACAGTGCTCTAATTATTCACAAATGAAAGTTTGTCGCATGAATAGATGAATTACCGAAAGTTTATCTGGTGTGGACAGACCGTACTTAAGCTAGCAATAGCACAATTTTGTTTTAAAAGTTCAATGACAGCACTCGACTATAAACCTCAATATTGTTCTACTAGTTGGCGCCTTCTAATTATTTATAACGCATTTTTACTAAAATACATGAGATTGAATTTAGTGTGTAACATTTACTGAGCATGACGAGAATAACAATGACTAAACTACCATCTAAACAACACCAAATCAGCTGTCCCATTATTTCTCAGTCTGTCTAATGCGTGCAAGCGAGATCAGCCCCCATAGCATGGGTACGCATCTGATTGAGACAGCCAATAGCGCGTGCTTATTCCAATTTTATCGCGCGTATCGCGACCACCACGCGTAGCCATGCTACGGGAGATGAAATATTTGAAAGTCACAATACGTAATAACGTTACCGCTGTGATCGAGTACAGTTTCACTAAAGCACGTAAACCTCAAAGTAATGTTCACAGTAACTTGTGATAATTCACCTATTCATAATGAATTTTTTCCTTAGGGTAAAGTAGCCTATTTTTCAATTATTGGCACCTTGTATGTTTAAACAAAATCAAGAGTGAGTGCCAATAATTGAATTTTAAGTGACAATCATTGGATTTTTTGCTCTATACATGTGCATTAAATAATCAACAACGCTGTTAATCGCTGTGGTAAACATATGTTGGTAAACATTCATTACCATTCGAATACTGAAATGCTAATTATGGCTATCAACTTTACGTTGAAAAATACTGTATTTCATATCGTCGCAATCATTTTAATATGATTTTAATACCATGTCAGGTTTGTATAATGTTAGTTACCGCTATATTTCTAGGCACGATCAGTTAGGTCCACTGTCCGTCGTTTTTGTGATCCCTTGTGAGTAGTAGGTCTGTATGCTTTCGCAGACGAATTTGTATTGACTCTGTCAATAAATACAGAAAACAAAATTAATAATATTTTCATTTGATGCATTCTTTAGGTTTAGGTCTATGTGGAATCTTATATTATAAATAGGAAAATAGAATGTCAAGGTTAACAACACTTCTGGTATTATTATCTCTGTTTCCATATCTTGAATCCACGGTTATGAAATAAATAAAAAATGTAATAAACTACGAAATTGGATATTCACGTTAAGAATACGTTCATTGTTGTATTTAAATTTATCGTAAACAGTATATATTTTTTTAATTAATTTTGATCTACTATAGTCTGTCTTTTTTGAAGACGGACTAAAATGACAGTTCATTGGCAAAAGTATAGCCCGCTTGCGAGTAGCTAGTGATTGCAGTAGATAAATATGCTATCGGCTATCGACTGAATATTGGTTACACTTATGGAGTAAATTGCCGAATTGTTTCATTTGAATGATCCTCGCCCCCTTATTCATCCAATTACTGAGCACAAGTACATTTGAATTGTAAATTTTTGTCGTAAAAGTTCATACATACATACACAGTATTTAGAACTAGTTTATGAAAAATACAAAGAGACATATTTTAAAGTTTTTCATCTTAATTCGATATAGATAATCAAATCCGGCTCTTCTCGTTAAAATGTATATGAATAAAAATTGATCTCGATACTAGTAGGCAAACTGTCTAAATAAGAACAAAGAAGGCAATAACGAATTAGTGGTCATTAGAACGTCGTAACATTCACAATTCACTCATGTTTGGGAAAATTTCATCTTCTTTCGCAATCCATCGATATAACTATCGACAGTAACTACATAACTATTAAAAATTTTCTGAAAACAGGCAACAAATGTCATTCTACTCCGTTTTCAAAAAAGACAGACTATACTATGCTATTACTTCTTTATATTACTTTCTATGTATATTATTGTCTCTGATATTTCGACTGACGGACTTGTATTCATGGTCATGAAATACATTAAAAAAATATTCATAAAAGATATTAGATTGATATTATACCGCATTGCTCGTGCAGCTAAATATCTCGTCTTAGATCCTTTTAGGAGTTTGAGTAATCAACGACTTTTGTTTTATAACAACCAGGTGAAATTTTAAATTAACACGTTTGTAACTATTATTAAGGTACTTACCACGTTCTGTATGCACATAGGCCTTTGAGTACGCATAGAGCGTACTATATCGAGTGGGTACAACGGTTGGCGACGCGAAATCAACTCTATCGCAGTCTCAGCGAGTATCAATGCCCCTGTACGTCCCACTCCCGCGGAACAGTGCACGATCATTGGAGGATCAAGAACGCGTTCTTCTTCGCCGTTTAGCTCTTCAACAACGGTTGGTATTACTGGAATGGAAAAAACTAATTAATTGATTTAACAAATTAACAAGGAGCCCTATTTGGGTGCGACTAGTGAGAATACCAGTAGAGCTAGCACGATAAGGCGCGACTTGCGCGAGAGCGACATAAAGTGCGAATCTATATGCGAGAATAGCAGTATCTCGCGCTTTATGTCGCTGTCGCGCTAGTCCTACTGGACAAATTTAACTGTGAACATTCTTTCGTTTCGAATCGTTAGTCTGTAATGCGATTGGCTTTACTCAAGGTATTTGTTGATTTTAAACTTTTATACCTATAACTGTATATAATTGATACACCTGTCATCGAATTCAACTATCACACCCCACCCCTTGTGAATGGTAAAATTAGGGATTCGCAGTAAAAGAAACGTCGAGATGTTGAACAGGAATCGGTTTTTGCCGCCAAGCAGTAATGCTCTATCAGTAAAGTTCTGAGTGGCATTGCAACCGTTATGGACAGGCGTGTAGCTTACCATCAGGCGCACGACTTGTTCGTCCCGTGACTTAAGATTATAAAAAACAAAAACAGGAGAGTTAAAAAACTGCCTAAACGTGAACAACGTTTTTAATCACTTTTATCATGGACAAATAATTCAAGACGACTGTTAATTGTAGTACAGCGCATGCGGATTGTCTATGATTTGTCTCGAAAGTATGTCACGTGGTGCGGGTGTAGAAGTCCACTTTCATTACACAGTCCACAGTCAGTATTCTACCATCAACCCTTAGGCGCGTAGTGGTACGTAGACGAGTTAAATACCAATAGGTTATTACTGTATGAGCGGACACTACACTAATCCCCATATTACAGATCGCAATTCTGAAAAAGATCAAATCTAGATAACGCTGTTCAATAGCCTGGAAGTAGTTTATATTGTAAATGGCCGTGGATATATATATATATTAGTGGTTTTGCCTTCGCATTTAGCCAATGAAATGGTGTTGAAAGCAGAATTACAGATTATGGAAGAGGTACGGAATTTGGATGAATGAGCATGCAGGGTCGGGAACAATTTTGAGCTCGAACAGGTAGGCAGGAGTTGTCACGTGACCGTGTCGTAGAGTACAAATAATGGAGGTAGATTTTTTGTTACATTTCATCTCACTTGCGAGGGATAAACTCTTGGGTCAAGCGGTAGTGCTTCACTCTGGACGCATCTGCCATCCAGCTTCTAGTCCATGCCTCGAATTGCGCTTTACAAACTAATTTATAAATTAACGCTTTCTAATAAGGGTAGAGGGCGCTAATCCTAAACAAAATAAAAGAATATCTGTAATAAGCGCCATCTAGTTGATTGTTTGTTATCACTAGAAATTAGAGTAACTAAATTGCAGCTTGTCAATGTAAAAGAAATTAGGTACAAAAATAGCTATTTGGTAATCGTCGCGACATATGATGTACCAAGATGTACTAAAAACCCGACTACGATGTCTTGTATCGCGATTAGCAGTCTTGATTCTATGATAGGATCAATTCCTATTAATGACAATGAGCTATCGATAATGTCGATTCTACTAACCGGCACGATGGTTCCGAAGCTTTGAACAGAGCTGCGTGAAGCTTATAAAGGCACTTGAGTCATCTGGAACGCCATGGTCCGGCCATGCCGTGTACTGCAGCTGGGTTATATTACGGGTTGCGCCACTATTGTCCTGTAACAGAGATTATAAAATATTGGAATAAATAAAAATAGATTTTTTATTATTGATACAAAGATCGAACAAATACAAAGAAAAATTTCTTCGATCCGACTGGATGCAATAATAATAAGCTAGTGGAGTATTTTGCCAAAAAATATATGGATATCGTGGTATAGTCTGTTCCAATCCATTATACCAGAAAAGTAAACAAACAGATCATTGACCCGACCATAGACAGTTTAGTGATGGCCAACTGTACTAACAACTACAAAACGATTAATTAATTGAATGAATCAATTTGTTTAATTGAATCATTTGGAATAACTGAGTTTAGTATATAATAAAACGGGCGATTTCGCTGCCGGTTACTATAAAAAATATAGGATTCAATACTTAGTGATGATATTTCATACATGAGATTAGATTTTTTTTCTTACGTATCCTTTAAAAGCAAATGTAAAATCTAATTTTAAATCATCCTTCAAATCCTTACATTTATGCTTAGGCCACACAGAGGCGGCCTCGCGTTTCAGTGTGACAGGGTTCAATTCGTACATTACAAAAATTCCCGCGCCCGGAACGCTTCCGCGGCCGCATCCGTGTGGCCAAAACACTAGATATTCGTTCATTTGTGATTAAATTTTCAGTTCACCAATTGATTACAAAAACTTTAATTGAATTCACCGAATTAGTTATTTCCGTACAGCCCTATGCAACCATAGACCATTCACAAATCTATATTTTGAAAAATAACCTCACTTTTGAAGTAATGTAAAATGTAAAAGTAGGCATTTTTCAATTAGGATTTTAATATGTTATTCAAATAAATATTGCTGGCTAAAGTGATGACATATCGAATAAGTCAAACATTTAAAAATATACGTGAAAGGGTTACTTATTCCATTGATAGTGATTGCTTTAGAATTTTAACCAAACCTGTTTGCTTACTTTTTTGGTATAATGAATTGGAACAGACTTTAGTAAGTTTCTTGAATTTCTCACAGGTGGCGCTACGGCAAAATAGCCGCAATGGCTCAATACAAACCTCCGCAAGAAGCACGGAGAAAATAGTAAGATTTGCTAACTCGATCTGTAAGCTCCGTTGGTAAGCGAGCATCTACACTCGTCTGCGTAATTTTTTATATTAGTCATAATCTAATCTTACACTGTAGTGTAGATGAGACTTTAGAAAGTGGCATTGTTAGTGCAGTGTGCAATCCTGCGTATGACTTTAATAAAAATGAAGCAAACGAGGGCTGTTGCTCGCTTATCAACAGAGCTTGCAGTTCAAGTTAGCAAATCTTACGATTTTCTCTATGTGCTTCTTAACAAGGTTTGTATTGGGTTAACACGGCTATAAAATTAAAATGATGATATTCAATGAAAAATAAAGGTTACATATGTAAATAATATGGATCTTGGAAGTCGTTCTATAAACACCGAGTCTAAATAATTATCAGTAAAGTGTGTGGCCTCATGCATTAATTTTATTTTTTACTAGTATTACAAGTTCTAGTGAAAAGGCTTTTACAGGAAGAAAAATCCAATTACCTTAAGTGTCATCTCTCTTCTAATATAATGTCCAAGGTTTTGTTCGCTATTGGTAAGCAGTGTCAGTGAATTGGTCGCCTTAAGCGGAGTAGTGCCTACTTTCGGCCAATACTGGTGGCACTTGGCCCGGCCCCTCTCAGCTAGAACTGTTAGCATCACTACAAGGCTGCTTTCGCTTTCCCATACCATCTGCCAGAAATCGCCTACTGTTGATGACAGTGGCCCTGAAAAAAAAAAATAGACGCGTCGGTGTTATTGAAGATTTTGCGGCCTTACATGATTTTGTGCGATGGAAATAAAAAGAAAAATAATATCACTGAACACTTAGTCGCAATATCACTGTCGCTTTGTTCCTTTTTCTTTGGTCATTGATGTGTTTCATTAATGAACAGGATTTACAATTTTATACTGAATGTAAAACTGACTTTCAAAATATTATAATAGTTTGCTTTAAACTAGAGAATAATTCCCTGTACTATTAGCACCAGAGCAACGGAATTTACTCTGGGGCTCTTCCCAGAACACCCAGACGAGAATCTATTCAAAAAAGTTCGTTTCCCGATCAATGCACCGTATATTTTTTATTCAATTAAGTAAAATATAACCCCCAAAAGTTCAAAAATCCGATTCAGACTTCTCAGAATAGTAAAACCCAAATTTGTTTAGGAATTTAAACTCTATATTTTCACATACTTTTCACAAGCAGACGCATGCAAAGTACGTCAACAAAAATTTATACGAGACGCCGCCGTTTTTCTTTGGACAATTTTCAATAACAAATGTTTATTTACAAAGAACAACCCCTTGAGTTTCTAACTAATTTTTCTCAGGGGAGTCTGACATAAGAATTTGTTTACCTATGAAATAAAGACCATTTGAGATTTCTTTGAGTCAAAATAGAAGATTTCTTTAACTGCCTCTGTGGTCAAACGGTTACCATTGCCACTGAGAGGTCCCAGGTTCGATTCCCGGGCCGGGAGAAATATTTGTATGGTCTACATTTATTTCTCTCGTGAGTTTGGGTGTAATTTATGGTTGTCCATGTGTGTGTCCATGGCACCCGCGACAGAGGGTTTCCCTAGGGAAACTCAACATACCCCCGCACTTGTGCGGGGTTATGTTGAGTATGTGCGTTATTATATTAAGAAACAAAATCACCTTGTGTAGCAATATAGGTCAGTACTAAATCAGAATTTGGTATCTCCATGTTGATGTAGGAAGCGTTAATATAATCTCCTGTTGTTCCGTTTTTCAGTATCACTCGCGTCGAATCGTCTGTAAATAAAGACAGAGTTTTTTTTCAACAAATATGTCGGTCATTCTCGGTATAGTGTTCACTACCTAATATCCGTGGCAATGTTTATTGTATAAGTACTCGATTTTTTTATCGCGCAATATTATTTAATAATTACACGATATTATACTTGAATATTTAAATAATAAAGTCCGAGAACAACCGATGTAATTCATATTATAATGTAAGCGTTACTAACTAAATAATATATTTTTGTGATTATAGAGTCAAATTACAGATCTATTTATATTGAAAAGTATTTGGTTAAAAGTACCGTGTTTCTATTTTTACGTTGTGTGAGGTAGGTAATGCCAAAGGTGCCTGGCAACCCCCATTATACAACTGAAGTGTTGAGTTGGAGATACATGGTTATGGTAGCAGCAGAGCTCCTTGTTAAAGAGTTCGTCCGGAGAAGTACTGCCACATTACCTATTTCTGCAGCCAAGAAGTAATGTGAGCATTACTACGTTCCAGTGCTGGTGAAATTAGAGGCACATGGGACTTGTCAATTTATGCCTCTGGGTGACAGGCGCTGTGGCCGTGTCTCTCAGATCTTTGTGATTTAAAGCTCTAAGTGAGCACTGAAACTGCTATAGACAGGCGTGTCGCTTAACACACCACTTGTTGACTGTCACTTGGGATAATACTAAAAAAAATTGGATATTTGGCATTCTGTTTGCAGTCTTCGAAGATAATATTTCTGAGAAATTATAGGGACAAAGAATTTTTCAGCCTCATCATGCATCCCTGTAGTCGCGTTTATTCAACACTTTTTCATCACGTTGCATGGTACTGTGCATCTAACTGTCATGGGAAAATACGCTCTATTAGTTTAGATTTTACGTTTTAACTTAAATGAGCGTCTCGGGCGCGCGGGCGAGACTGGCTTGTCTATGGTCTACGCGGCGGCCACGTGGTTGTATTATTCCGAGGAATTTAAATGTTGTTGCCTAGTACATAAAATTCAGATTCGTCATTAATGTACGTGAAAGCGCGGTAACTGGGCGGTCGCCGCGCGAAAACTTTCAGGGTTCACTTTTTCCTTGGAGGAGAACCGTTTCCAGCCGTGAGACGCACAAAAGCATGAATTTGAAGCTATACTCACAAGGTGCTATATCTCTATATCTATTCTTGTTTAGGTTTAGAGGAAGTTTGGATGCCGCACATGGCTCCTCGGGCAGTCTTCTTAGTAATTGTTCATACTGAAATGAAAAAAATAAAAATAAACAACACATGATTTAACGTGTTAGATTGGCAGTTCAAAGCCACGTGTTCCTTACAACTTTAACTCTGTGTTTTAAGTCTGTGAGCCCAGGTTTATTGGGCTCACAGACTCGGAAATTCCTTGTACTATGAGTAGCCGATCAACGGAATTCACTTCGGGTCACTACTCCCAGATCAGGCCTGCAAATTGGTTCTATCGAGAATCGAACTCGGGATCTCCACATGCTTTAAAAAAATAATTTTTAGCTAGGATGCGCTGTATTATTTAACGAAACTGCCAAATATTTTCACTAGCTATTACCGACACCCGACACTGTAAGTACTGAAGAAATTTCGGAAATGTATTTGACTATTCGCGCTGAATATCTATAGAATGAGTTTAAAGTTGGACGGGGGTAGTCCCGCCACAGTGTGAATTTTCATTTATTTGTGGTGAGTGTATCAACAAAACATGGAAGAATTTTGGCCGAAGTGTGTCTGTCATGTATCGACGTTTCCGAGGCTGCTTACCAGACACCCACGTTGCGTCACACGTCGCAGTGCACATGCATAAATAAATAGTGTTTTATTTTATTATTATTATATGTATGTTAGTCTAGAAGGTATGTATTTATTGGTCAAGTGTAACCTGAATATAAATAAAGAAATAACGCACACACTCATAGCCCCGTACTGGGGGAACTCTGTGTCGTGAGTACTATGGACACACATATGTATAGACTACGATAAATGACACGCAAACTCAGAAATAAATTTAGGCCTTCCAAATATTTCTCCCGGCCCGGGAATCTAACCCGTGACCTCTGCGTGTCAAGCTAGCATGGTAGTAACCGTTCAGGCACGGAGGCAGATAAAATAAATAAATAAAAGTACCTGTTTCAGAGCAGCGCCACTGGCCAGGCCGTCTCCTAGCAAAAGCATGGACTGTTCCAATGCGTCACCTTCGAAGTCCCCAGCGCCCAGAGGTACGAAGCACACTGCAGGTTCTTCGGTGCCGCCTTCTTCTGGCTCATATACCGCTGCAAAATAAACAACAGAAAATTATATCATCACAGCATATAAGACACGTAGTGCGTATCCAGGCCTACACGTCCTGCGGAGCATAGGGTTGTCATATTATTATTTTATTTGTGCCTACAGGTTGTAAGCACAATTTGAAATAACCTTTGTTAAATTCAGTACTTACTTTTTTTTTATACCAGCGCGGATTGGTATTTCGATTATGGAAACATGATTATGAAATAGACATAAAATGCTGAAAAATTCGACTCCAGCCTAGGTCATCTCCCGACCCCGACCCTTGAAATACCCACAACATAGGGATGAAACTCCAGTTTCAGTTTCATCCCTATGTATGTATGTATGTTGTGGGTATTCGGGGTTCAAGGGTTCAAACAGAGCATTTCGCATCCAAACTTATATGGCAGACAGCTATGGACTAACTGCAGAATTATTCCCTAAACGCTATAGGCGAGAGTGAACAGGCATTATTTAGATATACATGGTGCAAGGTCGACGTCATCGTCAGTTTCCATCAGGTGAGTCGTAGGACAAATGGACTCTTATTTTTTTTATAAAAAAAAAAACTGAATTTGAGGCACTCTTGTTTAAACCACTACTCTATAATCATTTTTTAAACACCATGAAGTTTTACTAGTTGTCTTATTCTACTACGCACAAATCTATGGAAAACTAACAAGTCTGAAACTAAAACTTCTTTGTAAATTTACAAAAAAAAATACATTATTATATACTAACCATTATGTTTAACGACCAGAGTGAGAGTCCCTCTCGTGTTTCGAATCAACTGAACAACTTGTTCGTGTGTCATCTCCTCAACGTCATTGCCGTTTATTGATATCACCTGCAATACAAATTGTGGGTAAATACATACATTGTATAAGTGTCGCAATTTAAAAAGTAATATCTGGATTAAAAAGTAATTCAGTAATACTGGAAGTTTTGGCTCTAAATGTAATAATTTCAGAGTTATTCAATGACAAAGATTTGCTTGAAAAGTCTGTATTACAACCCTAGGTCATAGAAACGACTGCTGTTTGGCACAACTACTGGGAGGTACTCAGAGCAAAAACTTCGTACTTTGAATAGGTCGTTGACCTCCACCGTTGATCAGCAAATAATAATAATTTAATAATAATAATAATAATTTATTTAATTTAAGCCTTTTACAAGTAATGGTGTATTATAACTAAATAAGAGCTATTTTACCATGTTAGGCTTGTTAGTTATTGACTCAAGGTTATCTGTCCCCTAACTTTCAAGCTAGGCTACGCTGTGTTATGAAAGACAGTGGTTCGGTTATTTAACAAGTTTACAAGCATATTATAGTGCAGTATAGAGAATATTACAGAAAGAAAAAGAAAACAAAGAAAAGACTTAAGGTTAATGATAACACCCCATCAGTCGCTTTCTTTTATCAATTATCATGTGAATAATGACTATTTATGCGGGTATAGATTTGCAGGGTCGTATTCTAGAACTCTACTCAATGCTCAAGTCAGAATATAAGTATGATTTAAAGCACTCGAAATCATACTCAAGTCCCTGCCATTACGGTCGTATTTCCAATGCTTGTGTTTCCAGTGCAATCCTGACTTGAGCATTGAGTAGAGTTCTAGAATACGACCCTAAGACTTTCGTGGTTATTCACTAAATGATTATCACTAGTATCAGGTTTCTTACCACGGTATGACTTCTTTTTATTTTCCCAATATTTCGGAACGGTTGCACGCTCCATAGTCACGGGTTGAGTCAACCCGTGACCATGGAATAGTAGTGTAGTGATAATCATTTATTTATGCGGGTATTTTAATCTATTACTTCAAGAGAAATTAACACCCCTTTTTTCATTTACATTTACCGAAAAAATGCACCTTTCATGGAACTAATCATAAGCTACGACGTATAGTTTAGAAACAATAGTGTCTCCCGAAGCACCCACCCCGGACCACTAGAAAAGTTAACTTTTCTAAATAACCCTGTCAGAAATTCAACTCATATTGTCTGCGTCATAAGCATTGATTTACCCAAATTTCGAAGAACAGAGACAAAGACACTACGACAATATTTTTTAGGTCCTGGATCGTTTCGGGATGCGGGAAATCTATTTATTTATTTCACTTACATATGTAATCACTTAAGTACATTAAAAATGTAGGCTATCGGGGCTATCCCCAACCTACCTATGTAGGTAGATTACATTTATCTTAACTTTGCGATGAGTTGTTGCAAAACCAATTTTTCGGAATATTTAGGAATTTTATTTTTCATAATTTTTTCCCAAAAAGTATATATTTTTCGGAAGACTATCCTCCCGACAAACTATGTAGAAACTGTTACGAAATACATTTAATTAGAGCTATCAAGATATACAGTGTTTTTTTAATGTGACAGTATGGGGAAATCCGAAACCATGGACGATAGAAGGAAACTGTCTTAGGAACCGTTAAATCTTTTTTGTGAAAACAATTTTGACATAGAAAATTGTATGTCCATAAATTAAATTAAATTCATCGATTTTTTTTTAGTGCTAATAGACTCTGTTGCTTATAAGGATGATTTCATTGCATAGGAAGAAAAGAATCGGGTCAGCAAAAGTTGGTCAAATTTAAATATGAAGTTTTTTTCATACAAAATGAATAATATTGCATTTGTTCAATTTGTCGTAAATCATTCTTATAGAAACAAAATCTGTCAGCATTAAAAAAATAGTCAATTTTATTCATTTTGTATGAAAAACATTCTATGAAATTTAACCAACTTCAACTCAGTACTAAAAAAAAAGAATCAATTTTATTCACTTTCATGGACAACACACGCTTCAACACAAAAATTACTATGCCAAAATTATTCTCACAAAGACTTGAATGGTTCGTAAGATTAGGTTCCCTGCACCTCCTATGGTTTTGGATTTCCCCCATTCTGTCCCAGTTAATAAGAAACACACTGCACATATCACTTGTTCTATTTTTTTTAGTTAACCACAAATAAGCAATCGCAATAATGTTACAATATAAATAATACAGGAAAATGCTTCTACCGACGGGTAGATGACCTAAACAAGGACAAGCCCCGATCGGGGCTTGTAAGTTTCTACGAGGTCACTGACCTGCCTCCTAGACGTTTAACTTGAACATTGGAATTCAATATCAAACCCTAAAAACTTGCGTTACTTAAATATCAACTGACTTTTATAATGAGCTTGGATTTCAAATGGCCTTATCAACTAACTTGATTAAACAAGTCTGAAAATGTATATCGAACGTGTTTTGAGGTTTTTTCCAGCACGCAACTATACCTATACTGAACTTTAGACTTCTCACCCCTTTCCCTCGTAATATGTTAAGGTAGAAGCGGCCATCAGAGCCCACCTGGTGTTTTATCGCTACCACTTCAAAATGGTACAAACGTGGCTTCAACTCACCTGATCCCCCTCTTGCAACTGGAGTCTAGTTCTAGGAGCGACTCTAGACACCAACACCGGACCTCCCCCTCCCCCGCGTACGTTGAACCCGAAGCGGCCGTCGGAACCCGCCTGGAGTCTAATCACGACGGACTCGTCGGGTTGAGCTTCTGACCCAGACTCTGACTCGTCCATGTAGGGAAGGGGCACTCGGAGTGCACGTTCTAAGAAACCGCCATCACTGTGAAACGCGACGCATGTTCAAATCACGGAATAAATATGCAGTTTAAAAAAATGACCATACGTAATAAAACTTTCTTAAATTGGAAATTGAGTCTAATTTTTATAGTTTGTATCTATGCTAGACAAAAGGTCATACGTTCATATCGGATACCATAGAGATATTCATTTTTATTTACATTTCACTTGTTTCAGTTCAGGTTCAACCTGGGCAGATGTCTAATATTACTGTCTCTTTTCGTCAGTTCGGGCGTTGCATATACGATGCATATATGAAAACCTCGGTGGCTCAACGGTTTGCACTATGGGCGCTGGATGAGGAAGTCCCGAGTTCGATTTCCGGTAGGACCAATTTGGGAAATAAACTTTTCTAAATTTGTTCTGATCTGGGTATTCAGAGTAGTGCCACAGAGTGAATTTCGTTGCTATTGTACTCACAGTATACTAGTATAGGGAAATTTCCTAGTATCAGAACAGGTAATAGAATAAATTTTATTATTATTATCGTTATCATTGTTATTATTATGGGGAGTTCTTCAGCGCACTCAATGAGTCATGATAGAGGTAGTGTGGGCTGAACTGGCAACACACTACCTAACTATTGTATGCTAAGGTGGCGGAGAAAGATTATTATAATTATCTATTTTTTCTCAGATTTTTGGCTGGTTTTAACCGCGCTTACGGACCGAAATCAAGTATTATAATTGTATATAGCCGTTTACGAGGGCCGTGAGGGCTTAGCCTACGAGGAAAAGACCTCGTAGGCTATGAGGCTATAGTCATACTGACTCGTCGGCAGGCTGAGGCGCGGGCTGCGCGGCGTCCGTCCAGGCTTCTCGGGGCGCTGGTTCCTCGTGGCCGGTGACCCGCGACGTGCGTGCCGTCGCGGCGGGCGCGTGCACGGGCACGGACACGGGCGCGGACGGCGACGCCGCACTCGTCGACCGATCGCGATTGCGCGAACTGCTGCGTCTGCAAGAATACCATAATTTTTTTTATAATAATAACGCACACACTCAACATAGCCCCGCACTAGGGAAACCCTGTGTCGCGGGTGCCATGGACATACATAGACAACCACAAATTACACCCAAACTCACGAGAGAAATAAATGTAGACTATACAAATATTTCTCTCGGCCCGGGAATCGAACCTGGGACCTCTGCGTGGCAGTCCGGCATGGTAACCGTTCGGCCACAGAGGCAGTTTCAATTAAAATTATATATGTAAACAGAGTTCTTAGATTTTCACGATCGTTACAAACAGGCTTAGAGCATATAGGACGGGAGGCGCTATTAGCGTCATTTCTCGAACAAAACTTTCTGCAACTTTTTGAGGGGCGGGGGTAGTACTACAAGCAAACAGGTGCACTCAAATGAAATATTGAATTGTGTCACTATGGTCTCACACAAACAAAAGTCTACAACACTAGCTTATTTTTACAAACACACAGATAAAACACACATTATCACATATCCGTACACACACACACACACACATATCCGTACACAGAATAGGCCTATAAAAATAAATCGATTCGCATGAATATACTAGAGACGGAAAGTTATCGACGTGATGGTGTCGATATGTATTACGTACTGTTTAGTCACGTATATGAAAAATGTAATTCCACCCTTGGCTAGACTGGATGTAGTGAATTTCTTTTTTCAATTTTGTGTGTAGTGTATAACAGTGGTATTGCTTTACATGTATTTGCCAGAGAAGATTGCCCATTGACTTACCTATTAATGGATGATATAATAAATACAATCCAAAGTCTAATCCAAAAAACGCGAAAAAATGTCCGGAGTTTATAGCTTTTCGCAGTCAGCATTGGAGCCAATGACAGGCATGGCCGGAGTTAACCTATACAAACGTAGTGACATGTATAGAAATATTTAAAAAAAACTAAAACATTCTCTATAACGAAAAAACAGCGTCCATGAAATACTGCACTTTTTGTCTATGATTACCTGTTAGTAAATAGGGAACTTCATAGGCTCAACTCACACTCACTTTTTCGCCGTGGGGCGACGGCTTAAGAATACATTGTCGCCTCCCCATACATGCCCGTGGGGGTCGTAAGAGGCGACCGAGGGCGTCACAAGTGTCCATCTGCTTAGCATTGTGGTAGGCTCTGTGCCGACTGGATAGCGACCACAGTACACACGGCGGAAAACCCTCCACAGTGAAACGCTTTTGCGAATCGCGTTCAGGGATCAGTTGGTGTACATCCAGTGCATTTGGCCAGACCGGCAAAATGATAGTGACGGAGTGAAGATATTTGTGTTTTCCATCCGTTACTCTCATCTCTGGACTGTATTCGCACTTTCCATCAGGCGCGGTGCAGTCATTTTGTCGAGTCGCAATAAAAAAAAAAAAAAAAAAAACACTGGCGCAGAGTCGAAGCGTCGCGACGCGTCATGTTTTTCGCCTATAGCATATTCATCTATATTTTCCAATTATTAAGGTACAAATTTGTGTCTTGCAAATATGGAATCGAGCGGCGTCGCGAGTCGCAGCGAGGCTTGGGCGCCGTGAGGCGTCAGACGCCGACCAAACTGTGATCCAGGCGCACTAATGCGAGTGACGTCGCGCGTCGTCTGACGGTGGAGTTGAAAAACAAGACGCGACGCTTAGACTCTGCGCCAGTGTGAGTAGAGCCATAGGCTTATGTCAAATGTTCGAATGTTTTCAAATATTTTTTATGGAATCATTAAATTGAATCAACGTGATTATTGTGAAAAAAATGTCATAAAATAGAAAATTAGCAATAAATGTAAAAAATAGGCTTATGTATGGAATGCAATTCCACCCTTGACTAGACTGGATGCAGCAGAGATTTTTTTGCAAGTTTGTATAGCGCAATACGACAGGTTCGTGGAGTACTTGACGCGGTGAACTAGATAATGGAAATGAAGAAAACATCGATTCGGAAGTAGTGTTTATTGTGCGATGGTTGTTTTTTGCTTGTACCTTGACAGAGCCCTATCGATGACGCCTCCAGTCCTATATTCTCTAAGCAAATAAGAAATGAAACAATTTTTTTTAATTAATACGCGCCGGGATTGCATCATGTCAGACGTAACCATGGAACCTGTAAAGGGCCCGAAACGTTGGTTTGTTTGAAAAAATTAAATACACGCGATTTAAATCCGAAAAAATAGTTTAATTTCCTATCTAAAACAATAATAATAATTATTATTTATTTAATAAAGAAAAACAATGATGTTACAAGATGCATGAGAACAAAAAACATAAAAACATTAGTTGCACAAGAAAATAAGAAATGCCATTTAAAAGTGATCCCCTAACTCCTAAACTAAGATATCATGCATCTTAGGAATTAGTGATTCTTCCAACATTGGGTGCAGATATGTACTTAGAACGAATGTTTGTATAATAAAAACGATCACTCAATTTATATTTAAAAGAAATAATTATTTGTGTATTTAAATCAGTAAATAAAACAAATAATTGCAATATATTCAATCTCTTATGCAAACACCAAACACACCACACTCAAAAACTAAAAATGTTATATTGATGATAGTAGCTAATCAATCCGTAAAATTCTCGCATGTGGCAACTGCACATTGTATGTTTACCTACCAATTACGTCATGGGTTCTGAGAAAACATGTGCTGTTTGCGCGGGATTTTTTTTTAATACATTGAAACATAGTTCTAAGGTTTTGAAAAGCTTTATTTACTTTGTTTTTTAAGGCTTAGACAGAAGGAAATTTTGGGTCTTTTATCAGGCGCGATTTAATTCCGTCATTTTGTAAGCAAAGTACTTTAATAAATACGTGAAACAAAATTCTCACACAAACCATATTCACTAAAATGTAATTGTAATGTTTCTTTTACTCATAGTAATCACTAAAAATAAAATTTAAGCTTTACATACTATTCATCTTTAAATATTATATTATCTATTTCAAAAATTTGCAAATTTCAAAAACTTAAAGGTACTGTGGTTACGAACATTTAACGGAACGTTTTTGTAAAACAACAACATATCGTCTTCTCATTTATAAGTGTCATTTGTCATCAATTTGCACAATGTTTTCCTTTACCGTAAGTTGTTGTATGAAGAAAAAGGTTTATGATCACTGCTTCTTTGTTTACGTTTTTTCTAATTCTAAATAAGCGAACTGTAAGTACAGGTCATAGTAGGTAGACATGGTCTGGACAGTGTCTTGTAGATAATTATAACAATGTTTTTGCTTTACCAGTAATCGTAGTACAGGAAATTTCCAAATTTTAGGATCAGGTCGCCTCCAATGAACTCCTATCTTTATTTTTTGGCCATTTCCTGTTATTTTTGTAAACAGTTATTGCCTAAAAAAAATAAAGAAACAAAAAACGAAATAATAACAGGTCCAAAATTTAGGCGTAGTGTTCATTGGAAGTATCGAGGTTTATCTGGCACTATTGTTATTATTATTATGCAGATGTGGTAGTTGATCACTATTGAGCGTAGAATACTCACACACACACACTTAATATACCTGACAAAACTCCTCCCGTGACGTTCTCTTCTGGCATCTTCCAATGCTTGAGTTTCGGTGCGTGGGACACTAGGCGCGGATATCCCAGCTAGCGCGCTCAAAGCGCCTAAGAACGGCGGTCGACGCCGCGGCGCTCGTAATCTGAAGAACCCGTGGCGTTCTACGCTACAACGCCAGAGGGCTTTCGCGGCCCGCCCTGAACGCATGTTGAAACCGAGGACTGTGTCGTAGGATTCGGACTGTAAATAAATTGATAATAATTATTATTAATACAAAAATCGAACAAACATAAAGTAAAGATCCTTCTTTGTATTTTGGTTATTTATTTATTAATATAATTTAGATTCTTTGTATAATTTTGTTTGTAATAGTCGAATAAATATTTCTTTTTTCTTTCTTCGACCCGACTTACGTACCGGACGTAGCCACGTTGAGGCTACAGATGCCGTTCGATTTCAGTTGGATCGAAAGAATTTTTCTGTGTTTGTTCGAGCTTTGTATCAATAATAATAACAAACTAGTGAAGTGCTTTCACACAAAATATATGAATATCATGGTAGTAAAATAGTAAAACCATATCAAGGTATTCATTCAAATTTAGAAATAATGAAATTGATAATAATTTAGTATTAGGAGAGCGGTAGTGACTATACTAAAATAAAATTCAGGAAGACCTAAAATCCAAATCTTTTGAGTTTGTTAAGGTTCTAGATTTCTACAAATGTATTCTTTTTTTAACCGACTTCAAAAAAAAAGAAGAGGTTCTCAATTCGACTGTATTTTTTTTTGTATGTACATATGTTACGCGATTATTTGTGAACCGAATTGACGATTTTATTGTTGGAAAGTGGGTATCTCAGTATTGGTCCCATTTAAATATCAAGAAAATATTCGTCCTCTAAGGGTGGCAAACTACGGGATGAATCCGGTTTCGCGCACTTTCTAGTAACTGATTACAATAAAACTTGGCAAATATATGTAATTCGACGAACTATTGAGGTCGGTTTTATTTTTTTGTAAAAAAGTTTCAATTATGTAAGTTCTTTTAGTAAGTATCTAGTTTTAGTATTTTTGTGGAAGGTGAAATAACTATATTTATTAATGAAATGATTTGATATATTTAATAATGAGAACTGTAATGTAATGCGAATGTTTAGTTTGAGTTTTGATATTATATTAGAAAGTCTCCTTTGTTTTAAACAATTTATAATATAATGTTATTGTTTAGCATGTTGCGGTACCCCTACCAGGGTCAATTTCCAGGTACTGAGATCTCAAAAAATGTATCCCATATTTACCACATGATTTCAAGAAATGATTATACTATTATCGGAATCTTTTTAAAATCCTATAAACCAAGTAATCAAAATCTATTGTCACAGATATGTTGTAAAAAAATTTTTAATATAGGCAATCTGTACAATGCACTGTGATTCCCCCATAGGCCATAAATCAAAAAAAATCATTGGCTTATCCCGGTTAGATCAACTCACTAAGTTAGTAACTAGTTAACAAGCTTCCAAAAACTATAAATATCAATGTAATTAGGTCACGTTATCATTCACTTTTGTGCATCGGAAGTGAGCGCATCGCGAGACTAATTATCACCACGTGTGAGTCATCGAAACTTAATCACTTTGTTTTTGAGTGTCACTATTCCAAATCAAGTGTTTACGTGTTGTGAAAGCATGGAGATCCAAGAGCATGGTATGTACTTTTATTATCAATTTTTTTTAATTTTTTTTATGCATACTTTTTTTTATATAATTTTTTTATTGAAGGCAGTTTTTTGGTGAAAATTTTTGGCATAACTTAATTTCCTTTAGACCTACAACTTTTGGCTGCGCTGAGCTGCACCTGAGGTATATGGTTTTTGAATAAGGAGTATGTCCTTATTAAGAGCTATAAGTTTCATTTGCATCTTGCTGCCTCTTCTTGGCTTAAAGGGGTGTCAAAGTATGCATGTCCATAGTATTGAATTTTTAATTTTTTTTTAAGTTCAGCTTTCATATTGTTTTAGGTACATTTTTCAAATGTTCTGTATCGAGGATGACAATTTTTGATATTTGGCACTCTAAAGTGGGTAATCCAAATGAAAAAATGCAACACGTCCTGAGCACTTTGACCGAAACATCATCCCTTTCTGACGACATCGAAAATATTGATTTAGAGACTTTAAGCCTTAAAATTAAGAATATTTGTAAACAAATTTCCCACTACTGGGCAAAGTCGAATCGTACTAGATCTAAATTCTTAGAAAAATATTCAGATTGGCTGCATGTCGTTGAAAATATTGATGTACAGCGAACTGAGTTACGTGTATCTCAGAGCTTTGACGAAGTTAAACCATCAACTTCTTCATCGCATGGCCGTCCGAGAATTAACTTTGACGACACCAGTAAACGTACAAAAAGTAGAAGATTGGCTAGTTTGTCTAACCAAGACCCTTCTCTTGTACAGTCATTGCTCAATGCGTCCGATAGCTTGTCTTGTCCTGAAATCGATTCTAGCGAAGTTTTATCGCTCATTGTTGAAGCTCAGTTAACTCGACATCAATATATATTAGTAAAGAAATTTATAGACAATAAGTTTTCAAAAACCATTTTCCCATCTTACCAAAGTGTCGTGGAATCTAAAAAACACTGTTATCCTTCAGATATTACTGTTACAGAATCATCCGACGAAGTCGAACTTCAAAGTTTATTAGATCATACTGCCAATCGGATTCTCAAGTCTCAAAAAGATGTTTTGGATAGTGTACCTAATGAGTCTCTAGATAAGATATCTTTGATAGGGAAATGGGGTTTCGATGGCAGTACAGGGCATTCAGAATATAAACAGTGTTTTTCTGACTCCACTCTTGAAGACAGTAGCCTGTTTGTTACTTCGTATGTGCCACTTCAGCTTGTTTTGACAACAGATAACAAAGAAAATTCAGTAGTTTTGTGGAAAAATCCTCGTCCTTCATCAACTCGATACTGTCGTCCTATACGCCTCCGATATTTGAAGGAATCGACTGCAGTGTCAGTTGAGGAAGAAGCTCATTTTAAAGATAAAATAAGGAACTTGCAGCCTACTGTTTTCAAGGAAGAAGATCGCGAATATCGCATTACTCATTGTTTGCAACTTACTATGGTAGATGGTAAAGTGTGTAATGCACTTAGTGGTGTTTCTTCATCAAAATGTTTTATTTGTAACGCCTTGCCCAGTGAAATGAACAAAATTGACGAATGTTTAAATAAGGAAGTCGATGAGAGTAAATATGAATTTGGTTTATCACCTCTCCACGCGTTAATACGTTTTTTTGAATATTTTGTTCATGTCGCGTACAAGTTAGATGTTAGGAAATGGCAAGCTAGGTCCGCTAATGACAAAATGCTTGTTGCTGCAAAAAAATCATATGTTCAGACTCAATTTAGAGAAAGATTAGGGCTTATAGTGGATAAGCCTAAAAGTGGCGGAAGCGGAACATCAAACGATGGTAATACAGCCAGGCGGTTTTTCTCGAATTCAGAAATTTCCGCTGAAATTACTGGGATCAAGAAGGATCTCCTAGATCGTTGCTGGATCATCCTTCAATGTTTAAATTCTGGATATAATATTAATAAGACGAACTTCGAAGAGTTCGCTTTAGAGACGGCTCGGCAGTTAGTTGCCGAGTATCCGTGGTATAACATGCCTGCTTCCGTTCACAAAGTTCTAATTCATGGTGCTAATGTTATAGATTACGGTTTGTTGTCAATCGGAGAGTTGTCTGAAGAAGCAGCTGAAGCGACTAACAAATACATCAAGTCTTTTAGAAAAAATCATACGCGTAAAATGAGTCGCATTGTGACCAACACAGATTTAGTAAATAGGCTGCTTCTTCAATCAGATCCCTTCATAACAGGTCTACGAAAGTTACCTGTTAAAAAAAAAGGTGTACTGTCAAAAGCTGTATTAGACTTGTTATGTATTTAAAGTTAATATTGTTGAGATTTAATGTATTTTGGTATAATTTGTGTTTTGTTTGTATTTTGTAAAATGAACTTTTTTATGTATTTTTATTGTTTTAATTTATTCATTTGTGGTTATTGTTAATACAAATAATCATTATTTACACAGTTTTACCATTAAAAGTCGCAGTATAAAATGTTTTAGATACATCGTCTAAAAACAAAATTACTGCGAGACATTTTTACACCTAAATATTGTCAAATATTTTTTAAAATGTATAATTTTATTAATTTACGTTTACCTAATCATATTTTAACGTAATAAAATAAAAAAATAATAATAATTTCGGAGTTACGTATTTATGACCGCCTTAGTATGGAGCGTGAATCACCGTGCAATGGTCTTTTGGAAGAACTTTTATAATAGTGTTTTTACTATAACTACACTTGCTATAACAGCGGCAGTAGCTTAGTGGGGAAAATAGTTGCTTCTCAATTGTTTGGTCGACAGTTCTATACTTGATAGATACTTGTGTATCCGATGTTAATTTCAAAGTACGTACATTTGTGAAAATTTAGCAGCAATACCTCTTGATAACGGTGAAAGAAACCATCGTGATGAAACTTACTCATAGGTCACTCTTAGAAAACGGGTTTAGTCCCTTACCGGTGGGCCGGAATGGCCAAGTACGACCTAAACGCTCTCCTTAGATCAGGGTTCAGCAGTGCGAAATATAATCTGCCGTGCTTACGATAAGAACAAGTAAGTCTATATCGACGCTGAAAAGGTAAAACGTAAGAATAATTTTATTTGTTATAAGGAAAAGCGGATTAAATAACGATAAAATGAGAGAGAGTTACAATTTAATTTTTTTTCGTAAAAAAATACTTTAAATCGCTCTCCTGCAATATTTTCCAAATGCACGTTAGGCAGTTTTACCTTTCCAGTGTCGATATGTGTTTCAAACATATTTACTGTTAATATTGTAAGCACGGCAGTAATGGGTTGATGATGTATTTAGTAGGTATAAAAAGATCCATTGCAGTCTAGTGGTATCATCTTTGACACAAGTTTCCTATGAGGAAGTGAATACCCTAAACCACACAAAAGTTCCGAGTCTACGATTAAACGGCATGTTTATTAACTTAATTATCAATTGTTTTGATGTAGAGGGAAAATATTTTCAGAATAGTTTTAATTATAATGAATATGTACCATAAAATAATTGAGTAAGGCTGATTTTTATCAAATCGCTGTATTTCAACAATGACTCAGATCAAAATAGTTCATATTTCACTTATTGCACACTTGTATTCGGAATGTACTAAAATACTCAAATAATCAAAATAATCAACATTGTGTCGGTATATGATTCGTCATCTTTACGAGCCAGATTGGCCTCAGCCTTTTTCCATCTGTCCGGCGAATTAGGTATTTTTGACATAGACAGCTATTTTAAAATGCTATCGAAATGTTAAATTATATCTATCGTTGTAGTAGCAGTAGAGCTCCTTGTGAAAGAGTTCGTCCAGGGTAGTACCGCAACCTTTCTTATTACAGCCGCCAAGCAGTAATGTCGTTACTTTGTTCCGGTTTTGAAGGGTAAGTGTGCTGGTAAAATTACAGGCACATTGGATTTGTCAACTTATGCCTCAGGGTGGTGGGCGCAGTAACAGTGCCCTTCAAATCTTTGCAATTTAAAGCTCTGAGTGACACTGCAACTGATGCGGACAAGCGTGTAGCTCGTTCGTCCCGTCACTTGAGATCATAAAAAAAAATATCGGCATAAACTAGTGATGACTCACATGCTCTCTAAAGTCAAGACGTTATGATCAATTTCGTTAGAAAACTTGTAAAAACTACTTTAATGCATGAAATTATTTTTATTACTATGCCAAAAATTTACAGTAACTTACCGAAAGTACAATGTCTGAAAAAAGCCTTATGGTATTAAAGAGCAAATAAACAATTCATTAACTAATAAAATGTACTATACAGTGTCCGAATCGTAGATCTCGTAAGCCTAGGTCTATGGTTCGAATTTCTAAATGCCAAATCCCTAACTTCATTGTCTTAAAACCTTTGACATTTCGCACTTGCCAACTAACATAGTATTATCTCAAAAATTGCGTTATATTATATTTTACCTCAAAATTGCGTTATATTAATAATTTATCTCCAAAAATTTGCTATAATGACGTGTCATTCATATACGATTTGATTTCAAAGTGACAGTGCCAACACTGTCGCTTCAAAACTAAATAGGTAATGTTAAAATAACTTAAAGCCATTTTGAGATAATACTATGTTAGTTGTCATGTGCGATTTGTATATATTTTGACGTTTTATTATTTTTTTTTTCTTGTACATTTTCACGTCTAATTACGATTTACAAATTATTATCATTAAAATTATACCCAAATAACTATCACCGCGTTCACATTAATGACCGACTGATTAGATCCATGTGTAAAATTGTTACACCTACATTAATCTGTAAGGCTAGCATGATAAGGCGCGACTTGCGCGAGAGCGACATAAAGCGCGTGATCTGTATGCGGGAATAACAGTATCTCGCACTTTATGTCGCTCTCGCGCTAGTCGCGCCCTACCGTGCTAGCCCTACTGTTGAAGTGCATGTGAGTAAATATATGATATATTTTCAATATATTTCTATGTCCAATGTTTGGCCAGCCACTATACTTATTTCGTTACATGGTAACTTCTATACAATCCGCGTTTTTAGCCGACTGTATGTTTTTGTTCAATTGTGTGTATGTATGATTTCGATATTTCTTTTTTTTTGTTGGAAAGAGACCTCAGAAGTGGTACCATTTCAATTTGAAGAAAATATATCACTTCTAAGAGTGGCAAACTAGGGATGAATGACTTTTGAGGTCCATTTTTATCAGAAATAAAATTATGAATCATGAATTCAATTGTGAATACGATTAATGTTTTTTCACATACAACTGAGCATCAATCAAATGCTTATTATCAATAATATACACTGTTTCATATTATCACTGGTGGTGGGTGTGATATAACCAATCTCATTCATTAAACGTAACGAATGAGATTGGTCATGGACACAGCGATGGAATATTGACCCTAATTACACATCCAATGTGAGTACAATAGTATAATAGGTGCTTCTCTAAACGAGGATTGTGAAGCCAATTTTCACCATTCAAAAACCGAAAATATTTTTATACTATTTTTACCTTAACGTGTTTCAACGTTTTTATTTTAACATTATTATAGACTACTACACGTATTGTACTACATGTGGATATTTAGCGGAAAAAATGTCAGAATATAAAATAGTAAGCCTTCGTTGTTAATAATCATAATAAACTAATGGATTAATTTGTTAATAATGATAGGTCTCTGAGTGAAGAAATAAATTTCTCACAGATGGCGCTAAAAAACTAAAAACAAAGTTCTACAAGAACCACATACAAAATTCGTAAAGCCTGCTGGTTCGTTCCGTGACTTAATAGCTGGCTGGTACGAATCCAGTCGGATTGAATTTCACAAAATTTCACAATTTCACAAAAAAAAATTTAATATCATGGTAATAAAACATCGTGACATTCAATAAACATAAAAAAGTAAAGTTTAAAAAACTATACGCCAAGTTTTATTGAAATCGGTTACCGGAAAGTGCGCGAAATCGGATTCATCACCTAGTTTGCCACCCACAGAGATGGAATATTTCTTTCAGATTTAAATGGGACCAATACTGAGGTACCCTGTTTCAAATAAAAAAAGAATCATTAAAATCGGTCCACAAATGCAAATGAGCTATCGCGTTCAGGCGAATAGAGAACGACCTCCTCCTTTTTTTGAAGTCGGTTAAAAAAACTTAAACTAGAATTTCTCTAAATCTAGGCATGAACACTACAAATCCACTAATTAACGAACCAATATTCACCTATAGTGACCACCCAGTAATTGACACTTATACATGATAGAAAATTTTGTCCCAAATAATATTAGAAACGAATTTAAAAATATGGCGAACGCTGCTGTTTGTCGGTCACTAGCGCCACCACTTTATGTATACAGTGTAAACTTTGTGGAGAAAATAAACATTTATTATTATTAACCATACTTACAGGTTCCCGTTTCAGTTGTATAAAGAACTGCTTCTTCTTGAACGAAATCTTAACGATTTTACTCCAAGAGAAAGTGTTCACTCGTATATTGTTTTGGAAGACAACAATCCCTATTGACGTTACGCCAATAAATATGTCTTTGCCGTTGTAATCCTGGAAATAAAATCATTTATAATAAACTAATTCTTGCTTATATATAATTAGGGTTTCTAGCTGTTAGGTTTCCGCGATTGTTATACTTTGGTAATGAAACAATTTTTTTCGAATCTAAGTCGCGTATAATTAGTTAATTCAAACAAACCATAGTTTCGGGACTTTTACTGGACCCATGGTCACAGCCAGGGATGGGCAATTTGGTTAGATTGAGTTACAACCCAATCAACTAACAGCGCCGGGTTATAACCTGTTTCTGTCCAAAATCGTGGGCGAAAGCATTATATGCGTAAAATAATAAGGAATTTGGTAATAATACATACTTATTAGAAATTTACTTATTAGAACTAAGGTCGTCTACATAGCTGGTAGAATAAGCAAGCTGAAGTGGAAGTGGGCTGGCCATATCTGTCGAAGAACCGATAACCCATGGGGGAAGCGAGTTTTTGAGTGGAGACCACGGCTCGGCAAACGTAGTGTAGGACGCCCTATGGTTAGTTGGAGTGACGATTTGCGAAGGGCTGCTGGCAGCAGATGGATGCAACGAGTTGAGGACCGGGCGAAATGGCACGCATTGGGGGAGGCCTATGTCCAGCACTGAACTACGATAGGTTGTTGATGACATGATTAGAAATTTTGATATAACAAATCTTATCGAGTTCTTAGGTTTTCGAGATTGTTACACATAGGAAATGAAACTATTTTTCCGGATTTAAATTCAAACAAACCGACGTTACGGGCCCTTTACAGGTCCCAGTCAATCGTGACCACAGGCCCTGTAAAGGGTATTTTTTTATAACATCAAGTGACGAGACGAACAAGTCGTACACGCCTGTCCATAACAGTTGCAGTGCCACTCAGAGCTTTAAATCGCAAAGACTTGAGGGGCACTGCCAAAGCGCCCGTCACCCTGAGACATAAGTTGACAAGTCCCATGTGCCTGTAATTTCACCAGCACCCTTACCCTTCAAAACCCGAACACAGTAATGCGGACATGCTGCTTGGCGGCAGAAATAGGGAAAGGTGGCAGTACGACTCTGGACGAACTCTTTCACAAGGAGCTCTACTGCTAGTAAATCCGAAAAAATAGTTTCATTTCCTATAAAAAATCTTTTTTAGATATAAAAGAGATAACTCCACACAATACCCACCTTGTAATCCTGTGGACTCTCACTTACTACTAGACGCATATTACGATTCGATTTTTATGAAAATCGATTCAAGTATACACGATAACGAGTTTTTGTATCGATTCATTTCCATACGATTTTCAAGAGAATCGATTCAAGAGAATGGCAGAATATGCAAGCATATACATTTTGTAATGTAATAATATCATTACATTTGAACAAAACTCGATTTACAAAAACATTTAGTAGTAAATAACTTTTGCCTTCGATTTCTGGCATTAATAGATTTTAATCCGATTAAAACCCGGCGTTAACAAAGCCCTGGGTTAAAACCCGGTCGCTTGCCTACCTCTGGTCACAATTGATCGGCTGACTAACTGATAAGTCAGACATTCATTTATTTAGGAAATGAAAGTATTTTTCCGGATATAAATCGCGTATATTTGTTTTTTTAAACAAACCGACGTTTCGGGCCCTTTACAGGTCCCATGGCCACGGTTGACTGAGGTGGTACAGTCTTCAACCAGTTATGTCTAATATTAATGCAAACCACCCTATTTTTTTCACTATAGTTACAATAGTTATTAATTAAATACCTTATTTTTAATTTTACAAAGAAAACATTACAATTTACGCTACATTAAGTTTTACAAATTATTTTATTGAATGAATTGTTATTAAGTTTAATTTATTATTAATCATTAATAGAAATTAGAATAAACTAAAATATATTAATTAGTACCGCAGTCTTATGTCTGTTTGGGATTTTTCATTAGAAGAAATACTGGATCCCAAACTGGTGGTACGGAGAAACCATCTTCCCTGTTGAAATTAGGAAACGGACTTCTTTTGAAAGGACCTGGGGTTTGTCAAACTTCATTGAATGTGTAGGTTTATCCATGACATGCTCGCAGACTGTAGACTTGTTTACGCGACGGTGTTTGACATCAGCTATATGTTCTTTGACGCGGGTAAATACTTCGCTTTGTTTGTCCAATATAAGAAGGTTTGTTTGAAAAAACAAATATTCGCGATTTAAATCTGGAAAAATAGTTCCATTTCCTATGTGTAACAATCGCGAAAACCTAAGAACTCGATATTCATTTATTTGTTAAATCAAATACACGCGACTTAGATCCCAAAAAATAGTTTCTTTTCAAATGTTAGTTACAACATAACGACTTTTATAAAACAAGGCTTTAAAGAAAGACAGTTATTTTTAAGTACAACATACCTTAGCCGGATGTGACTCAACACCGTAGCAATCCAATCTCTTTGCATGCTCCAAAAAATTCGCCTCTGCATCTGCCGGAGTCTGACCTTTATGTAGTTTATGAAGTTCTCTTATTCGCCTCTCGTCTTCTGAAGTTTGTTTTGGTAGCAAGCTTAGCTCTGATAGATAATTTGGGGGATGTTCTGATACGTTATAATCTCCTAGTTCCGCTGGAAAGTACAAGACAATTTATTACAAATCCTAGATATGATTTAAAATTTGGAAACAATTGATCACTTTTGACCATAATCATCGTCAATGCATTGTACGGCCAATAAAAATGGAATTTAATTAATTTGCTACTGCGCGAACCTAGTGATGGCTAAATCGTGGAAAATAGCTGCGCTTGTGTTGAATATTTTTTTAATGCAGTTAATTTCCCCTCTCCCTCCGCATAAAATTAATAAAATAAATAACACAAGCGCAACTACAGTCACAAACACCACCACCAAATATACACGACACTTGTTTCGCCTATCGCCACGAGGAATGTTGATTGCTCGACACTCGGCCGAAGAAAATTCTTCTTTCTTTGGCCGAGCGTCGAGAGTGGGAAAATTAAGTGCATGAAAAAATATGCAACACAAGCGCAGCTATTTTGCACGATTTAACCTTCACTAGCTTCGCAGAGTAGCAAATTAATTAACTTCTATTTTTATTAACATGGACTTTCGCAAAGTAACGCCTGAATCGATTAATTCATTATATGGCCCACTGTGGGTACCATAGTCTACCAAGCTGGCCCAATGTAGACCGGGCGGACTACTAAAAATTCACACATGTACATAACGTAAAAACTGAAGTCAAAGACACATGCAATAGGCTTATAATATATAATAATAATTTAGGGCTCATTGAAAAATATTGCTAAGGCTAAGTTGAATGATGTCCTTTTGCGTACGCTACAACCGCTCAAATCACAGTACGAATTGTAGACGTTGTTTGTTTATTGCTTTTTATCTGTTTTATTTTACTTTATGGTGTTTGTTATTTTTTTCAAATTCTTCCTATTTTATTTTGTTTGTTCAAGTATTACTAATCTCTTTTTTGTATCTATGTGTTGCAATAATTTTTTTTATATTCTTTGTATTCTTTTTAATATATTATTATATTCGAATCGTCGAAATCTCATCCAGAAGCAACCAGTCTTCCCCAGGCTACGACCGCTCTTGAGTACGTTAAAATACAGTATAAAAATTATGTCATAGTATAATTTGTTAGAACAGATTTTGATTACTCAGTTTATACGAGTTTAATAAATACCCGATTGTGAGATTTTTATAGTGACCAGAAATGAGACGCCAGTGACTGTTATCAATTATATTATAATATCTTTCCACTATAAAACCAAATAAAACAAAACCACATCGTCAAATATGTTTTAGTAATGGCGGCCGCCCGTCAGCGCTCTGTTAATAACCTTTTATTATTTCTTATCACGATAAATCTAATTCTTAATGATACTAAGTAATTTTTGTAAGAGAATAAAATAAATTAATGTCACGATTCGCTAACACGATCACATAGTCAAATTTTGAAGAATGTATTGATTAGGAAATACTGCTATCAGATTTTCCATGAGTTCACAATATCTTGAGATTGCTAAGGTCCGTGCACAAACTGCAATACAAAATTGTCAAACAATCTACGCGGGCGCTAGCGATTATCGATACCGTAAGCTCATGGTAGAGGGACATAACATTTAATTCTTGCCTTAAATATTTCTTGTATGTGTGTCTCTACAAGTAATGTGAAACTTACCTTGTACTGTAAACGAAGCTAACAACAAGGCAGTGTTCTTTGGAGCTGTCATTCTACCATCTAATAATAGTTTTTTCAGTTGTAAGAAGAGCAGATATTTTGTATACTCCTCGGCTAATCGTGACGGTTCAGGGGGGTAGAAACGTACTGCTAACCAGAACTGTGCGTTGACCCCAACTTGTTTCTTTACAGATTTGTTTGCATCTAACCAGCGCTGAAACAATAAAGTTTTGTTACTAGCTATTTCAAGATTTTGTGGTTTTTGTGTGTAATGCCAATTAATAAGATCATTCATTTTTTTATATCTACGTGGAATATATGGGGCTACTGTGGGCACAGGCCGATGGAAGAAATGGTTAAATCTATTATTGTCAGATAGTATGTTTGATTTCGGTCATTCTCGTTTTAGTGTTCACTGTCTAATTTGAGTGGCAATTTTTATTATTTAAATAGTCAATTATGTTATCGTGTAATTATTAAATAATATTTCACGATGAATATTAAACAATATTGCACGATAAAAAAATAGAATACTTAAATAATAAAAATTGCCACGGATATTAGGTAGTGAACACTAGTCTGTAGGGCTAGCACGATAGGGCGCGACTTGCGCGAGAGCTTAGCAGTATTTCGCGCTTTATGTCGCTCTCGCGCAAGTCGCGCCCGTTCGTGCTAGGCCTACTGACCGATTTCAAGTTGATGAGTCCATAATTTTAATTTTTTGTAGTTTTGCATTGACTTACAAATAAATGGACGACGGGTCTAATACAAAAACCACGAAAAAAATGTCCCAAGTCAACATATTTAAACGTAGTGACATGTAAAGGAATATGAAAAGCTAAAACGTTGAATTTAAATTGTAATGTCAGTCGAACAAACGAAGACTAAAGCGTGAATGACGCTCTGTATACGATTTTAACGCCCTATAAGTTCGGACACTTTTTAGCGCGGACCCGACGTCCATATAATTGTAAGTCAATGTAGTTTTGTATTTGATTGCTTTTTGTTTGTTTTTTGCGATAATAAGTGACGGAACAAGTTTTGCGCCTGGTGGCAAGTGACACGCTTGTACAGTACAGTTGCAATGCCACTCAGGGTTTTAAATTATCTTATTTGTAAAAAAATGTAATTGACAAGATAAATAAATTTAAAAAAAAAATCACTGCCACTATGCCCGTCACCTAGAGATAGTGATGAAACAGACTCAGTCTTTTAAGACCATTTAAAAAACCTGGACTAATTTTTAACGCCTCACGACTAGTCTAGTCCTTTAACCCTGAAATCTTGAGTCATAAGACTAAAACTGAAGACTAATTCGAATCGAAGTCTTAACCTTAGGAAGCTTAAAAGTCTTAAGAACTAAAACGACTAAAACGAAAGGCGCCTCATAGCCTTTTTGCTTCTACCAGCCTTTTTGCTTAGCATTTTGTTTCTACCCACCAGGTAATTATTTTACGATTTTTATTATAAGTAAATAAACATGATTATTAACTACATACTACTTACATCATTTTTATTTATAAACTTCGGGTTTAATAAGACATAAAATAGATGTAAGTCCTTTGCAAACAACTCGAGTCGTTTAAGTCTTTCAAGTCGTTTAAGTCTTTTGAGTCTTTTAGTATAACGACTGAGTCTTATTAATAAAAACTCGAACCCCTTTAATTTGTTAATGTGTTTAATTTTAGAGTCGAGTTCCGTAAAATGGAGTCGAGTCGTTATAAAACGCCTTAAAAGACTGAATCTCTTTCATCACTACCCAGAGACATAAGTTGACAAGTCTCATGTGCCTGTATTTCAGCAGCACCCTTATCCTTCAAACAGGCAAACAGAAATAACTAGGGTGGCAGTACGTCTTTGGACGAACTCTTTCACAAGGAGCTCTAATGCTTCTAATTACTAGTACTGTTTGTTATTCTTGTGTGTAAAAGTATTAAAATTGTATTGTTTTATCTTCTTTGAACCTCTGTCTTAACATATCAACTCGTTTGTAGAGAATAGTAATAAAAATGAGCCAGATATTTGCATTTTGTTTAATTTGTTAATTTAACTTTTTAGTAATAAAACATTCCAGAAAACACATACAAGTAACACACAAGTCTTATCACTGTTTTCCTCATAGTCGTGGTTTTTTCATGCTGAACATCAAATAAACTTCTAAAGACCGCAAATATTGCCGACAGTGCTTATGCAAAAAAGATGTTAGAGCAATTTGTTAAGAAAACAACAGAAACCATAAAATATATACATATACATATTATGTATATGTTAAAAGGAGTCAAAATATATTGAAATATGCGTACAGTTAGCAGAAGTCTAATAAAATTCTCAAAAATAATGCAGTGTTTTTCAAAAGCCTGGTCAGTTATTTTTTCTTTTTTATTTTAAGTCTAACTTAAAAACTAAAACATTAGTCACCTGTCATTGCTTTGTTTCATTTATTTGTTTTAATTTCCTGCTAATACCTACAGATTTGTCGAGTGGCCTTCGTAATATATTTAGTCGTTGCATTTTTAAAGGGAAAATAAAAATACAAATTATTTTCAAATACGTACGTTTGTTATGTAAAAGTTAACCTACGAAACTACCTCAATACTCAACATACAACACACATACAAAAACTTAGTTTGGTTTTTATAACATTATTATAAAAACCAAACTGAAACCGAGCACTTCGCGTTTACTGACGTTTGGAAGTTTTTAATACTCATTGAGTAGAAAAAAACAAATATTTTACGTTATTCGCAATCAATATTTGGACATTCCTTCGCACGACTAAAGCGCTGCATCTGGGGGTCTTCTTTTATGAAAAGGCCTCTAAGTTTGTAAAAACAACTTCTAAGTGTTTGGAATCCGGGACAGTAAAGTCTAAGTACTGGACACGGGACAAGACGAAAAATTCCGGGACAATCCCAGATGTCCCGGCCATCTGACAAGCCTATGTGCTCTCGACTATACGTACTAAACTTACCAATATTAAAATCTTTAGATACAAAACTATTAAGTATCAATTTGAGCAAAACACATTTTGTTTTGTTTCAGAGTAGACTAAAAATGAATCAGATTCAGTATCAATATTACAAAGTAATTCTTTCCGATGACTCATTTTGTACAATCTGATTATCCCATTGACTTTTTTATTGGTTATCTCAAGTAGGCGTTTGCTGACGTCAGAACTTAATTATCATAATTTTAATTCAATGAATCATAATTTTCATTCACTCTTGGATATTCATTTTTAACCGACTCAAAAAAGGAAAGGTTCTTCAATTCGACTGTATGTTTTTTTTTTGTATGTATGTTACGCGACAACTCCGGTATTTGTGAACCAATTTTCATGATTCTTTTTTGTTGGAAAAAGGGTACCTTCATAGTGGTCCCATTTAATTTTGAAGAAAATCATCCACCTCTAAGGGTGGCTATTCACGCAAGAAGATTCATTTTTATAAATAGCGCCTAAATTTTAGTATAATGAGGAATTATTTTAATGGTTGATTTTGCTATTCTTTCATTTAAGACGTTTTTCTCTCAATATACTTTGAGTAGTGAGAACCGATTTTTATTATCTCCTGTGTCAAGTCCCGTATAGTGGCGAACTAGGGGATGAATCCGGGTTTGCGCACTTTCGTAACCGATTTCAATAAAACTTGGTAATTATATGTAATTCCACGTACTTTTGAGGTCGATTTTTTTGTACTCTATAGATGAGATTATGAAACATCAAGCATGCATATAACATAATAAATAATGTAAGTTCTAATAAAATATTGTTATAGCTAGTACACTTGAATCCAAGTACTTATTGCAAGTACACGTCAATATATGTATTTTTATGCCAAAAATTTCAAATGTTTCTTTGATTTTCGGTCCAGGGGCAGTTTTTTTTTTTAATTATGGGCTGAATGTTCGGCATTACATTTTTTACTTAAATTATTTATCCTGTCTCAATTGTTTCCTTTTATACAAACTCGTTGTCGATATCGGTGGCCCAACGATTTGCACTGTCGGTGCTCAATGTCCCGGGTTCAACTCCCGGTAGAACCAATTTTCGGAAATTAACTTTTCTAAATTGTATGATCACTAATTACAAGTTTCTTACACGATATGAGTTCTTTTTGTTTTCCCGTTATTTTGGAACGGTTACAAGCTTCATAATCACAGCTTGACTGAATTTTCTAAATTGGTTGTGGTCTGGGTGTACTGGGACAGTGTTCCATAGTGAATTCTGGAACTCTCATTCATCATCAATCCATTTAAAGACCCTTTGCTGACCTCAGGCTACCACGGCATTTATTTTATTCTGGTACTCTAGTAAGGAAATACCCTAGTTCAGATCAGTTTCAGACCTGGTAATTGGTGTGATTGGTAGTGTTATTATTATAAAGACTATGTGATATTATATTAAAATGATGGTAATCAGAGTGGGTTGTGAGACTCATATCTGCTCTATAATTTTTTTGTTTCTAAGTAGTTGTCATTATGATTGAATCAATATATAATCGAAGCCATATGAGTGGTAAAAAAAATAAGAGAAGAAGACTTACTGTTATTTCTGTATTTGTAGCGCAAGGTGCGGATCCATTTTCAGTGAATTGCAGGCCGAAGTAATCCCTTTCTATTAGTTCTATATGTTGATATACTTGATCCAATAAGACACTACCTTTGGCTTTTTTCTGAAACAATGTAATTCCAAAATAAATACAATAAAAAATTCATACTTTTAAGAAAATTAGATCTCAGTCTCATAATTAAAAAAGTGGTCTAATTGTATACTTTTCAGATAATATTATAATTTAATTTTGTGTATATGAACAACATAATATTCTTCTCATACATGAATTAGGTGAATCAATACAAAAAATACGTCGACTTTTTGTTCTTATCCTCCACAAGATTTAAAAAGCTAGATATATTAAAAAACACAATATGAAGATTTTCCTAATTAGAACTTTCTTGAGCTTCGAATTGAGAGCGAGTATAATGGTAATGACTTCAAATGCATACAATATACTTCCAAGCGAAATTAGAAATCGTAACAATTGTGTAGAATTTTAAAAATCATTATTTAATTACCTTAATGATATTATACTATATTGAAGATAGTTTTATAAAACTTTTTTATAAAAAACCAATCTCAAAAGTTTGTGGAATTACATCTTTTTGCAAAGTTAACGAAAACTGGGTGAAATCCAACAAACCGGATTCATCCCCTTAGAAGTGGAACATTTTCTTCAAATTTGAATGGTTCCACTATCTGTAGTGGAGGAGATAGAAAGAAGGAGAAAAGGAGGAGGTGAGAAAAAACTACCATCAAAATCACTTCACAAATATTGGTGCAACCACATGTAATTCACAAAAATAAAAATACAGTCAAATTGAGAAGCTCCTCCTTTTTCGAAACCAATTAAAAATTAAAATTGTATTCGTTTCCATTTTAGGTTTATGTTTTTGTATAAATTAGATAGACTTTTTTCATGTTTAATTCTTTGGTTTTTGTGACTCATTGGACTGCATGAGAATATTGTAAAAACATGTAAATTATTGTAAACAGCCTACATAAAAATTATATAATAATGTATGTTTTAAAACGTATTTTTGTAACACTCTATAACCTATGTCAAAGAATCACATAGTAATAATAGCTTTGATATGAAATTGTACAGGTATATTGACCATCTCCACGTTAACTGAATTAGGCTACTATCTTACCCAGTATTAAAAAATTCTATTTACTAATCATTGTATATTTCATACATGAATACAGGTCATTAATAGAATGTGTTGAACAAGAGGTATGGCTCAGTGTGAAGTGGTAGACAAAAATGTGTTGCATTAAAACTTTGCTAATGCTAATTATGATAATTAATACAGGGATAGTTTCATATTGGTTAATATTGAATCATATATTTTCCATTATAGATAAACATTTGTGGCAAACTAAATTTAAGTCAGGAAAAGCCAAATTAATTCAATTGCAGGTTGAACATAAAAATAGATAAGATAAACGGGTTAACGGGTTTGTAGTGCTGGACAGAAGCCAAGCATTAAGAATTTTTAGATACTTGTGTTATTATTGTAAACAAAGTACTCAATGAATGAATCGGCGACGGAGATCAACAACAATCAACAAACTGAATTGTATTTTCCTTTAAAATTTATGATGCAAGTCGAAAATGTAGTATTTTCAGTGTGAGAACACATTTGCATAAGCAGAAGTATTAATTTGAATTATTACTTACAAAAACTTGTTATTAAAAAGAAAACG
This sequence comes from Hyposmocoma kahamanoa, assembly GCF_003589595.1. Taxonomy (NCBI): domain Eukaryota; kingdom Metazoa; phylum Arthropoda; class Insecta; order Lepidoptera; family Cosmopterigidae; genus Hyposmocoma; species Hyposmocoma kahamanoa. The sequence continues at coordinate 5,945,891 of NW_020654466.1, forward strand.
AACCGACGTCTTCTAGCATACTGTGCCAGGCGCTACCAACTAAGCCATGGAACGAACCTTCTTTTTTGTTTTTTTCTTTATTTTTTTCACAAAATTTGGAGAGCATAATATTAGTAAATAAATATCACTGTTTACAAAAACAGAAAATACTTCAACTTCAACTTTTGTATCTATGACCCCGTCATTTTGCGCAATGATTTCGCCAACGTTAGGGTTGAAAGACTAATTTATTAAGGGCTCAGTGCGGTGGTGAGATAGATTGCCGGTGATTAAAATACTTAAGCGGTTATTATGCATGTTTCCAAAAGAAAGAAAATAACATGAGCCATCAAATTATATTTTTGTAATGTCATTAAAAAAAAATTACAACGGAAAATAAATAAGCATAGTGTTCATTGGAGGTATTGTTACAGGCAAATGTAAAATAATTTTGTTTGTAATTAGCCTTATAGGCTACAAATAGATTTCACTTTTAAAAATCTATTTTACATTTAAAAAAATTGTGTTTTGATTTGATTGAATCTTCAAATGCATTCAAGTCATTTATATTTCAAATTTACAGCAAATACTTTAAGTAATATTTTGCAATAAAATAAAATAGCTCACACATTTATAGAAGGTAAACACCAAACTCACCTCGATCTGAAAAACATGTTGACTGTCATCCAAGAACTGTACAGCAATATTGAAGATGTTGAGCTTACGATCTCTTGCGAGCTCTGATGCACGCACGTTGTAAGTGCCACTCGAGCTCGAAAAAGCCCTCCGCGATACACTCTCTATCATTGCAGTTGACAAAATAATAGCATTTATCACAAGACTATTTATATTTATTATGTCTTTAGCCCGACGTTATGACGTCGCGGCCTCAACACTGATCCCTCTAAAACTAGCACCGTTTTGTAAAAAAAAAAACCCTATCCAATTGAACACAATCACTAATAATTAACCTCTTCAACTGTGAACACATCAATTTCTTCACTCGTCAGCACGATTCACAACTATATTATGTTCATAATAATCCATTTTCCTATTCAATACCTAACCTTCGCGATTCCCAAGGACTTTCTGACGTAATTAATATTCTACGTAAACTATTACATGCCTTGAACAAGATAAAACATATCACTTGGATTAATTTCGAAGTCTAATGGGTCACCTAGTAATACGGCTCCTGCTTATTTTTGCAACGAGTTGTATCGGAGAAGTACGCAACAATAATTACATGTGCGTATTCTCAAAATAGAGTGTTGTTCTATAATTTCTACGTTCATAATTAGATCTAAAATTATTTCAGAAAAAAAGAATTCACTCGCTGATAAACTTTCCGCCTGACATGACTGGCGCCGCCATGTTGAAACTAATTTTCATTGATTTTTGCTTCTGCATGATGTGGAACGCTTTAATATGGAAAATATATTTTACTTTATTTAAATTTTCAATTTATTTGCACATTTACATTGATTGGTTATTGTAAAAATAACTAAGTAATTGAATTGATATTGTATTAATATGTATCTTGCTCCTTCTCGTGTATATTTCAACAATATTGCTTAGACCGTAACAAAACGCAAAGTAAACGCGGGCGGCGAAACGCGCCAATTAGAAACTTTTTAAAAGTCAGAATAATAGAAAATATTTGCAGGCTGAAGAAGTGTCAATTGTCCGTCAAGGTCTTAGGGCCGTATTCTAGAACTCTACTCAATGCTCAAGTCAGGATTTGAGTATGGTTTAAAGCACTCGAAATCATACTCAAGTCCCTGCCATTAGGGTCGTAGTTGTGTTTCCAGTGCAATCCTGACTTGAGCATTGAGTAGAGTTCAGTGCCAGAGATTTTCAGTGCTCATTGCAATACTCAAGTCCTGACTTGAGTATTAAGTAGAGTTCTAGAATACGACCCTTAGACTACGGAAACTAATTTTTTTCCATCCTCTAAAGTCAAGGTACAAGTACATAACAACCATCGCGTAATAAACACTGCTTTCAAATCGATGTTTTTTTTTTCATTTGCATTATCGAATTACTGACAGACAACCACTAAGGGTCGTATTCCAGAACTCTACTCAATACTCAAGTCAGGACTTGAGTATTGCAGTGAGCACTGAAAATCATACTCAAGTCCTTGCCGTTAGGGTCGTATTTCCAGAGCTTGAAATCATACTCAAGTCTGCTCAAATCCTGACTTGAGTATTGAGTAGAGTTCTAGAATACGACCCTCAGGGTCGTATTCCAGAACTCTACTCAATGCTCAAGTCAGGATATGAGTATGGTTTAAAGCACTCGAAATCATACCCAAGTCTCTGCCATTAGGGTCGTTTTTCCAGTGCTTGTGTTTCAATTGCAATCCTGACTTGAGCATTGAGTAGAGTTCTAGAATACGACCCTCAGTTTGTTATCTCATTGGCAACCACAGACAACAAATGCAATACTTCATGAACGCTGTTTTTCGTAAGAGAGAAGCGAACGTGCTTTTTAGATCCGATTTTTATCGATACATTATGTTACGCAGTTTATTCAAATTTATCAAAATTTCTCCGTCGTATTATGTATTAAATAATAAGTCATAAATTATAAATAAAAAATAAATTGTAATTGTTTTAATATAAATCATCATAAATCATGCCGTACTGTAAGAAAAAACAAAAATAAAAAGTATATATACGTGTACATACTTACATACAATACACATAAATTACAAAAGCAACCAAAATAACCAAATAGCTAACTGTCCTCATCCTACACAAGACATGCGGAAACGATAGAAAGAGAACCGTTGCATCAATTTCAATTTTCCAACCACAAGTGGCTGAAATATGTAGGTTTAGAACAAAGAAATTATAGAGTTGATTTAATGTTAATATTATATATCATTATATATCATATAATAAAATATTGTTATTTATTTATTATTTTAATATTATTCATTTTACTGTTTGGAGTTATTAATCAGAAGTACGAAAATACATTTGCCCGAAATAATGTTTGCTCGAATTTTTGTAATCCCAAATGTATTTTTTTGATTATTTTAGGAATATTACAAAACAAACTAACTTAATCTTTTGTTTGTAATAAGCAACCGAAATCCCCTGAAAGCATAACGGTTCTGTTATAAATCGGTTTTCGACATTATGAAACTTTGAGTTTACGTTTAGTTGAAATCTAAAAATTCGAAACGTCGACACATTTCTTACAGCACGTCAGAACTACCAACAGAGAGACACGCCTATTTCCACATTTATAATATGTGTAGGTATGTACCTATGTATATATCTGCACAACTCTTATTACTTGAAGTGAATTCGTATAAAATTCAACTTATTACTATAAAATTAATTTATATTGGCATGAAGACTACTCTATCACTCTTTTGTTCAAGTAGCTTTCACTAGTAGCTAAATATACATTTTGTTATTTCTAGTACAAGCCGAATAATTTTTGAGCCTTTATATTTTGGCAAACAAAATTAAGTAATACTGCAATGACTTCATAACTTAAATTAAATGTTTTAGTTTTTTTTTATATTTCAATACATGTCACTACGTATGTATAGGTTAACTCCAGTCATGCTTGTCATTGGTTCCAACGTAGACCGTGAAAAGCCGGAAAAACTCCGGATATTATTTAGCGGTTTTTGGATTAGACTGGATTGTATTTATTGTCATCCATTTATTGGTAAGTCAGTGGAGAATCTCCTCTGGCATATACAAGTAAAACAACACCACTGTTGCTCTACTCTCAAAATTGCAAAAAGAAATCCTCTACATCCAGTCTAGCCAAGGGTGGAATTACAACTTTCATATACGTGACTAACCAGTACATAATACACACCGTCACGTCGATAATTTTCCGCTCTAGCATATTCATGAGAATCGATTTATTTTTAAAGGCTTATTCTGGTGAACATTTCCAAATAGAAGCCTGATATAAAATTGCATTCTCAAATCGTTGATTCTAAAAATTACAAATTCTGATTTGTGATAATTCAGCAAGTCTATCACTTAAAGGAATAGATTTTAGATATACCAATGTATACCAGATAAACCAAAGGTTCTATATATATATATATATGTATATAGAACCTTAAAGGTTCTGCAGTATTTTCACATCAAAACATATAGGTCTAAGGAGACTCCCAATGAAAGGGGTTAATTAGTACCAGCTAGTACCAGAATATATTTTGAAGTTTAGGTAAGCCTACCTAATAAGTAGTAGGCAATAAGGATAGGAATATCGGTAATTAAATGAATAAAACAATAATTTTCAAACAGTTATCTGCCTTTATTCTGCATCTTTTCTTAAACCAGCAGCCATATCATTCGTTCGGTACCATTATTAGGAAGAAAAATTAATACGCTATTACATACTGTTACAGTTTGGTTTGAATATGTGTTATTGAAGTGTATTTTATTATTTAGTATATTTTAATTACTATAGATACGTATGTAGTAACGTTAGTAAGATTATTATAAGTTTGCCTTGTTGCTTGGTGACATCAAAGTTTAAATTTTGCCTACGACAAACGAGTGTTAATAACAAAACCATAAACAATCAAATATTTTACGAAAATTAAATATTCTTTTGTTCTGCTCATGAAGCCTATGTATGTATAAAAAAAATCTATTACCGTTTTCATTACTATTTTGCTATCCTATGATTTCCTAGCAGGAATTGCATGAAGAAGCAATAAACCCACCAGTTCTACAAAAGCACAAGCAAATAATAAAGTAAGTCAATTCGAAAAACAAAATTTTTCAAAATTGACTAAATAAATTTAAAAATGGGGCGAAATAAAGTTAATATGTAGTTTTTCATATCAAATAGAAATTCTACCATATATTTTTAATCTATTGTGCGACTTTCAGAAAGTTACTTTTTGAGTTACATCATTTTATTACAGAGGGTCCGCTGTTACACTTATTTGTTCTATTGTACATGTGCGTAAGTAATAATTATTGCGAAAAAGTATAGTCGAATGTAGTATTGCACATCATAAAATGTCAAATTTCTTAAAGAAATGCGGCGAAGGAACCTGGCTATGACCGGTGAACTATGCCAATGAAATGGTTGTTACATTACTTATGACGTCATCAAGCCCGTAATGTATTGCAAACTCATATTTACTAGCCTTGCTTAATACGAATCATGAAAACCAGGAGTGCGGTGCGATTTTGCCGAGTAATATTTACTTTTTAACAATACTTTAAATTAATAACGGGACTAGCAGTATTAATGATAAATTATTTTATTTTGTACTTACCATGCTTCGTCTATTACACTAATGTTTGTAGAGAATCAGCTTTTTCATTGGTTGGGCATTTATTTTCTATTTTATGTATTCCTTTTTTTATGTTAAATGTTTATGGTTATTAGGTTTTATATACTAAGATTTTTTTATTGAAAAAGATTAATGAAAAATCTGATTCCATAAGTAAGGAATTACGAGCAAAATCGCATCGCGAAATTTTGTACTTGACTGTTAACCTTACTGCTTTATTGTGAGTGTAGTGATGCGCTATAGTCGATAAAATACCCCAGTGAAAAATTTTGTTTATGGCCAAACATCCCATTATTTAAATACACATTTTTTGCACTTGTAATAATTTTTGAAAATATAAATTTTGATAATATTTTTTTCCCTTTGTTCCTAAATATTAATCCAAATAGTTTATTATCCTTAATATTGTATTTACACTTTTTCAACAGCCGAAAAATATGTTCAATTTTATAATATTATTTTTAACGACTTTTGTTAAGTAGTAGGTAACAGTACGAATATTAATGATCACAAGTTGGTTTTCATTGGTCATTAACATTAAGTTAAATTACAGCCTTATTTCTATCGGTAATACGTTTAACAGTAGGTCATTATACGAAGATTTAACTAAATTATTTACAATGTCTATTTTATCAGATAGGTGAGAGTCATAAAGGAACACACAGGTACAACAATTTTCAGAAGGCAAAATGGCTAATTGAAAATTATGGGTGACATTTTGATCGAAATTTTTTTGCATTATTAATAACTTAAATAATAGGTTCCAGAAAGTTCAGTTGAGTGCATACTTTTTGACTGCATTAAATAACATAATTACATAATAAAGACAATTTTTAGTACTTTTTTTTTGGAAATCTATAATAGTATTATATTTCAAAATCTACATTTCCAAATGCGAGGCAATTTTTTTAGTTTTTCAATATAACAAGAACAGTCTAAGAGTATGCACAAAAATAATCTCATGATGGTTTTCAATATAGACCCACTGTTACAGTATTTTATATTTAACTGCAATATTTTATTTTAATGTCCAAATAAACATGCTATGTATTTCTATGAAATGATTGTTAATGTTGCCACAAAATCCAACTTGAACCTACAATTAATTATAAAAAGATCCAAAATCTAGAAATAATAAGTTTTACTTTTTTAATATAAACTAATAATACATTTTATTGAAATAAAATAGCTGAAAACAATATTTACAATTTATGAAGATGAATTTATTATTCTATACATCGTCGTTTAATACCTATCTATCAACAAAACCTACCAATATTAAAAAAATCTTAGTAGGCCACTAAGACGACACATCTTTAACTACGTTCATATCAATAATCATTAATTCTAATCCTAAAAAGTGCAACATTTGCTAAGTAGAACGGAACAACTCAAGAGTATTTCAATAAATTAATGTACCAACTACAATACTTTACTGCCGACAGTATTGTACTTATTTACAAAAATGCAATATTTTTACAAAAAAGGCTAAAACTAGAAATACCCACTTTGCCATGTTAGATCTACCTTTTGTAAAGTTCGCACTTATCCATTGATTGGACATTTTTGCCTAACACTATCCATTTATGAATCTCCATTCATTTCTTGATAACACTTAAAAAAGAATTGTTGCTCGTAATGAGCTCCGTTAGGTATTTTTAGCTCTAAATACGTACTTCAACACTGATTGATTTGATTGATTCGACACTGTGAGATACTCAGAGACATTGATTATTTTGTACTAAACACCTACCTTAAACTAGAAATATTCCAATTGTAAACTATGCCGAGACAATTATTTCAGTCAAAATTTTAATATACATCGAGATATAAACAAAAGTGTTTTACTTCAATTCCAAAATTTCATGGATAGTTGTTGCGATAAAAAAAATATGAAGTAGGTATTAGGATCAGAATAAATACGTTACACATAATACTGAGATACTATCGGTGCAAATAATAAAGTTATTTTTTTAAATTATCACGATAACGGGTGCAGATTATAGCCGAAACATCGATACTGATATTATTGTTCGACCAACACTGTTTAATTTTAATGGCATCGAATTAGTGTTTAGACCATGCCTTTTGACATCATCCTGACGGTATTCTTGAGAGCTTGACGTTTGTTACAGAACCATATTCGGATAACTTCGCGTTCATAGCCTAACTGGTGCGCGAGGCCAGTGATTTCCGTGCCTGAAAAAAATGATAAAATATAGATTAATGCATTGTTCATTGACTTTATAAAATACTTTGTATATTTTTTATTTAATTTTATTTGCAACACCAACTACCAAGGAAACTATCCACAACGTACAACAAACAAAGACAATATCACTGCATTTCAAGAATAGTGGCCCAAACCAAAATAGCTATTTTTTTTTGTTTTTTTTTTGCAACTGCATTGAGAATGTGCTACATTTTATTATGTATAAGACTCCGATGTTTACACTAGTTAAAATAGTTAGGTGACGACATTACAAACGTATTATATTTATTAGCAAACATGTACCTATGCATATAATAAAATTTAGCGTACACGTAAATACTATAATTATATTATTAATGTAAAGGTAGTAACTAACTCAGGGATATCATGGTCTGCTTTTATATTTTTTTTAACTGACTTATTTGTTTTTGAGCTAGGCCACTATTCTAGGCAACCAGGAATATGTACTTTTTAACATGTTGTTTCTTTAAATGGCCACCCTAAATTGCTGTCTAGCTTTATAATTGGTATACATCAACAAATAAATAAATCTTAGATAATATCACAACGTTGCTCTGATACCAAAGCAAGTAACTAAAGCACTCGTGTTATGGAAATCGGAAACAACGACAGTACCAGAAACACACAGACGCGAGACAACATAGAAAAGTTAATTCTACATCGACCTGACCGGGGATCGAACCCGGGACCTCAGATGGCGAGACCGTAAAAACCGGTATGCAAACCACTTGACCTCAGAGGTCATCAATTAACAGCATTTCGTGTCAATTTCCCGTTGAGGCTATTAATGATGAGAATGCCGAACATGTTTAAGTTTTTTTTATGATAGGACGAAGTGACAGGACAAACAAAGTCGTGAGCTTGGTGTTAACCGACACGCCTGTCCATAGCAGTTGAAGTGCCACTCAGAGCTTTTAATCGCAAAAAAATCTGAGGGTCATTGTCACCAAGTGCCTGTAATTTCAAAATAGGGATGCACATTACAATTCGACTACTATGAAGATCGATTCAAGTGTTACGGCCTGGCGATTTTTTGTATCGATTCATTTCAATGCGATTTCTAAGTAAATCGATTCAACATTAACGCGAATGGAATCGTCTATATCATATTCATAATTTAAACAAAACAGTCTCTTTCTGAACCCCTATTTTTATGTTGGCTTGCAAGAAATGATGCTGTTTGATAAATCTACAATATTCGGCGATTGTCACTATTAATGTGCCATCTGAACGTCTTTTCTCACCGGTTAACATCACTCTAAATGAAAATCGTAACCGACTGAAGCCACAAAGGCTGTTAAAATTTTTTTTATCCAAATTTTTTGAAACGATTGTAATGAGATTGATTCAAAGGCATACATTCAGAAGCATATGATCCATTACGATCTAAAAAATCGATTCAAAGTAAAAAATCCCTACTACAGTAATGCTCATATTACGGCTTGGCGGAAAAAAAAGTAGGTAAGGTAAGGCAATACTTCCTATTAAAGTAACATAAGTAAGTACCTGAAGGATGAGTGTTCCGTTCGAAGTGTGCGTTGAGGAGTTCCAAAGCCTGTGGAGTGAACGAAGTCCGTCGTTTGCGCTTCTTGCTCGGCTCCATACCAATGAAGTCAGTCAGATGGTTCTGGCCAGATGCGTACCTGAAATTACAGTGTGATATTGGAATCACTGCAGTGGTACAAAACCTAGCGTGTGTTTAGAATTAGAATAATCATAACTTTGCAATCTATTAATAAAAATCCTAATTTCAACTTAAACACTTTTGAGTAGTTTAAAATAAGAAAGTCTCGTAATATTTTTTTTTTCACCTCACTAGCTTAGAAAGGCTTTCTTTATAATAAAATATTGCGCGCAACAGCGTTTGTTGTGGTTTTTGAAATTTGAACTAATTTCTATAACTAATTTTGTTTATTAAAACTGTTTTGTTATAATTAAACTGTTTTTCTTTCATATACCATTTACATCGCTATAGTGAGGTGAAAAGATGTGTGTTTCGCTCGGCAGCAAAGTTGTTTTGCGTTTCGTGCCTTGAAACCCTTGCTACGCTCAGGATTCTACACTTGAACCACGAGCGTAGCAAATGAATCTTAGACTCCTTCGCTTGCTCAAGTTTGAATACAAGCACTCGCGTCAAACAACTTTGCAGCCTTGCATAACAAATATCTATTTTTTGCCAACGAATGTTGGGTAAAAATTGGTCTTCTAGCGTAACTTAATACGTTCTTAATTATATAATAACAATAGAGCAAGAGTAAACTTCGTATCTTTGGTATAACAAAGTTACATGTGATCTTACAATTTAACGAAATACACGAAACAAATAATGTACATGTGAAATTGCATAATTTAAATAAAAAAAAGTTATCGACTAATTTCGTTTGTAGAATCTTTAAGCCTCTCTTCTAAGAAGTTGTTATAACGCATTGCTATTACAATAGTGTTGTAACTCAAAATATGTGAAATTCAAGATTAAGTATACAATTTCTGAACGTAAAATTTGATTGATTCTCTTCAAGTCAATAAAACCATTGATAGAAAGTTGTAAGAAACAAATTAAAATATATCTGCTAAACTCAGAATGAGACTAACGTTTTGTGAGCTAGTCCTGGACAAAACAGTTCTTACTCAAAAATATGAGATATTTTTTACTTTCATTTTTAAATATATTTGGCAAGCAGGAAATTGTTTAGATGTCTAATAAACTTTAACTTATAAATAAATTATAATAAACCTTTCACGGGAAGTGAATAATTAGTTTTTCATCTATTCTGAATAATGATACTTTTTGAGTCAATATGCTATTGTCTTGACAGTGCGAGATGAGGCCTTATTACACTAAGGGTGCGATTCACGTAGGCCAAAAAAGCAGATTACCCTGCTGTTTGCTATACTTTTGACCGAAGTTATACTTGCTTTTTTATTTATTATCGGCTCACGTTTGCCCACATTCTGATCTGCTGGAATATGAACAAGTACCTACATTTATGTACACGTCGCATATGAAAACAAGTACTGTTATAACTAAATATGGTGGAATTGAGAAAAAACGATTTATAAGTTCAAAAAAATACTGAATGGAATAATTAAATATAAAAACTAATCCTAGGAAATGAAACTATTTTTCCGGATTTAAATCGCGTATTTTTGTTTTTTCAAACAAATCGACGTTTCAACCGTGACCATGGGACCTGTAAAGGGCACGAAACGTCGGTTTGTTTGAAAAAACAAATATACGCGATTTAAATCCGGAAAAATAGTTTCATTTCCTATGTGTAACAATCGCGAAAACCTAAGAACTCGATAAAAACTAATTCTATTATTCTTATTAAGATCCATTCAGTAAATTCAATGAACTTTCAAATCCTGTTTACTTAATTCCACCAATTTTGAGTCACGACAGTATTTTGTTTCATGTGCGACGTATTATACATGCGAATTGAATAGTATATTCACCTTAATTTATTGTAAATATCCTTACATACCTACTTACCTCAGGTAACTTATAAGTAGTTATTTATCTACCTAACAAAGTACGTGAATTTGTCTCTAGTTTACGTACTTTTACATTCCTGAATAGTTAAGTTTACATTTGATCCATTCATAATTAAATACATCAATTTATGTCAAATTTATCTACTGCAGGTTATCAGTATAGTCATGGAAATAATATGAAATGTAATTTCAATGACTCTACTTCCAGAAGGTCAAAGATTTTAAATTATATTTAAAATCTTATACATATTTATATAAAGGGCTATATGCAAAACACTAACAACCTTGCAGGTCTATATTACTAACATTATAAATAATAACTTTAGTTACATGACACAACATAATTAATTAACCATAATTGTAACATTTTTATTGAAAAAAACCGACTTGAAAAGTTCACGGAATTACATATAGGTATTTGTCAAGTTTTATTTATTGAAATCGGTTACCGGAAAGTGCGTGAAACCGGATGCATCCTATCCATCCATCCATCCTAGTTTACCATCCTTAGAGGTGGAACATTTTCTTCAAATTGAAATGGGACCTATACTGAGGTACCCTTTTTCCAACAATAAACAAAAACAATCATCAAAATCGGTTTAGAATTGGCCCGCATTATCGCGTAACACATACAAAAAAATGCAGTCGAATTGAGAACCTGCTCCTTTTTTTTGAAGTCTAGAAAATAAACTTTTAAGTTTTTATTGGACTATCTGACACTTTTTAGATCTACATCTGATGTAAGGTAGTAAGTTCAAAACGTGCAAGTGTCCTTCCCGGCCCGCACCCGTGTTCCTGCGTTTTGCCTAGACCGTTTTTATCATCGTTTAGAGCGATCTAGTAAATATTTTCATTCTTGTATGAAATTAAAATATGGTGCAGAGATATAGACTCTGAAAGCCGCCGACAGGCAAACAATTGACGCCTTTGAAAGGTGGCGCTGGCGCAGAATGTTAAGGGTACCGTGGACAGCCCGCCGCACCAATGTATCTATACTTGAGGAACTCAAGATAAAGAATGCACAGCGTCTGTCTTCAACTTGCATGCAGCGTGTGGTACGCTATTTTGGTCACGTGTCACGTAGAGATGCTGATAATCTGGAACCTTTGATGGTAACAGGGAAGATGGAGGGAAAACGACCTAAGGGCAGGAGTCCCAAAAAGTGGTCAGATCAAATCTCCGAGCAACTGGAGATATCTGTCAGCGCCAATTACATTATGCGATCGAGCGTAACCGAAGGAGGCACATGGTTGGCAGGATGAAGTGGAGTCACGGTCCTCAGCAGTGAGGAAGCGATTAAGAAGAGAACAAAACTTGTTTTTTATGACGTTAGCAATATAGTCCTGCGAGATTGTTCATATTTAACAAATAACCCTGTATATATATACGTAACATGGCCACTAAACTGTAAAGCATGCTAGGTATAAGAACCTACCTATTGTGCAGATTGTCTCGTCCGTCGAAGTCAAGCCGGGACCTAATTATTCAAAGAAAAAGACACATTATGAAACAGAATACGTTTGTCAATTAAATGAAAATGTGTACTTATAATATTATTTTCAGGAAACTTTAGGTTTCGGCTTGAAAGTCGACGTTTTAGAGTTAGTTAAAAAAACAGCCCAATCTATTAGTCAAAAGTTGAAAGCCATGCACGTAGTTTAATGTGGTTAAATGCTAAACCAGAATCTTGTGTTAAAGATTTTGCTGAATATGTTTTTTCATTAAATTTGTTTAATAAATAACACAAAGAAGTATGAACCTCAAAAATTTTTTCACAAGATTCTGGTACATTTGCATATGTGTAAGTGTGTATATGTTTCTGTATTATACAAAGGGATCACAGTGAAGGCAATTGAAAATAGTACAATACTTATTTATTAATAAGGGTTTCTTATGTATTTGTTTAGTAAATAAGTACCTACACAACGTCAGAACTTCAAAATTGACCTGTTAAAAATATTGAGCCCTTTATCAACACTTAAAAATATGGTATAGGTGTCACGTTGTTGGAAATAAGTTTTATCCAGAGCCTTAAAACTTTGTAAGGTGTTTTTTTGAATTGTGGCAACTCTGTGCATTGGATTTTTTCGTTTCGTTTTGAATTCGAAGTTTGAAAATGGCCACCGTATAAGATATAACAATTTCCCGCGAAAAAATGCCAGAACATTAAAATATTGAACAAAAATTATAAGATAGGATCTGGCAGTATGGCCAATTAGGCGCCATTGCCTGTCCCGAAGGACGAAAAAATTTGCTACTACGTTTTGAATTCACGCAAACTACGCTAATAGATCCAAAAATAAAACATTATAATTTTAAGGATTTCTTTAATAGTGCAGTTTTCACACTAATCAACCGAGTCACTATAGCAGATTTCGAAAGAAGGAGTCAAAAATACTTAAGTTCAACTGAAGCCTTGTGCGTGTCCAATGGAAATTAAAGCTTACTCTGGTTTCATAATGGAGACGAATTTGAATTCTATAAATACATGAATATGTGAATTTGTAACCAAATAATTTTAAATTTATGATGTTTAGTATGTTGAGAAAATGCATTCTGAATGCAAGAATAAAATTCACCGAGGGATTTAGAATTTGGATCTCCGTATTCCGTACCACCATTTCAAATCGATCAGTACTGCATATTAGTTACACGGAGGGTGACCGACCACTTTTTGTCAAGACATCGACTCGACGGTCTCCATAAATCCCTTTAGTATGAAAGTCTCGAATTTTGTTAAGTTCAGATAACACGTCACCATCGTTCATGAAAAGGATTTTTCAAGTTAAAAAAAATCATCGGTTTGCCAAATCCGCGAAATCGGATTCACCCCCTAGTTTGCTACTCTTAGAGGCGGAATATTTTCTACAAATTTAAAAGGGACCAACATTGAGGTAGCCTCTTTCCAACAAAAAAAGAATCATCAAAATCGGTTCATTGAAGTTATCGCGTAACATACATACAAAAAAAATAAAACAGCCGAATTGAGAACCTCCCAGTTTTTTGAAGTCGGTTAATTATAACTTATTACAAAAAGATCTCAAAAGTTTGATAACACGGTCTCCTCAACGAAAACTGAAATATATGCGGAAGTCCTTGTGAAAATATATCATATGAGCAGAAACACAAGGTAGCTGCTGTAAACTGTTGAAGAGTTCCTCTCATCTGTCTGCCATTTCCATCATCAGATCAGCTCTAGGTCACGATAACATTTTATTTTCATTGGAATTACATCTAAGTGCCAAGTTTTATTAAAGTCGTTTAACGAAAAGTGGGTGTTTGAAGATAGTTATTGGCAAAGACTGTACGGTTTTTTGGCTAGCCAGTTTTAAGTTTCGAAATACAATCAATAACATTAACAATAATTGTAGCTTGTTTATAACAAAAAAAAAACGACCTCGACAATTTGCGGAATGACTTCTACTTGCCAAGTTTTGTTCAAATCGGTTAACGGGTGGGTGAAATGAAATAAACCGGATTCATCCCCTAATTTATCATACTTAGAGGTGAGATTTTTTTTCAAATTTGAATAGGACTACTACTGAAGTTACTTCCTTTTTAACATTATAAGAGTAATTATTCGAATCGGTTCACAAATGTCAGAGTAATCCCGAAAAATACAGTTGAATTTCGAACCCTTCCATTTTTGAAGTTGTTACGTTATAAAACATAGGAAGACGTAGTCGCTCAATTCGTGTGTATCTCCATAACAAAACGTATAAACAATGCAATATCAAAAACTAGAGAAATCGGTCCAATGTTAAGTCAAGGACCATCGTTAACTGTCGCTCGTTAAAAATTACCACCGAGAGAGGCCGATTGCAAATTGCACAATTTGCAATGTTAAGACCGCCCCGCTGCATCCAGATAATGCATTTTAATGATGTAAAATGCAAAATCGATAGATCCTACCGGCTCTTGCGCGACGTCATTACGTCCAAGTTAAAGACTTAAGTAACACCTGGTACTGGCGGTGCTTATGAAAATTTAACGAGATGTTAAAATCTGGTTTGTTTTGATACCTTGAAGTCCAGTTAAGGACATTTAACGTTTTTTTATGTCCAATATCATTCTATATCGCGTTAATAATAATTATGGTAACACATTGACAGGTGTTATATTAAGTAACTGTATAACGGTTAAGATTTAGCTAAGCTCCTGTGTTTCGAAACCCGAATAACTAAAGTAGACGTCTTTCCATAAAGACCTATGTCTCATGAGAATACTCTTACTTCGTCAGCAGTAAAAGAAAGGAAAGTAACCGAAAAATTGTAAATAAGAATTTATTTTCTAGAATTGTTTTTGGGCTTTTGGTTTAGTGGAATAGGCACTATATTTAAAACAGGTAGTACAAAACATAAAATAAATATACTATTGAGCTAACAATGTGTGTATGTGTAATACAACTATCCTTAACGTAACACTACACTCGACATCATGATTTCTTTTATATTATCTATGGTATGGAAAGGAAAGAGTTTAGATCCCGTTAAATACATCTGTGTAATTATGAAAAATAAGGACAAGGAAAGACGAACACAACAAACGCTAAAAATTAAATAAAGTGAGGATGATAAAATAAGATTTTGAAATTTTGGAACAT
Organism: Hyposmocoma kahamanoa; assembly: GCF_003589595.1. Taxonomy (NCBI): domain Eukaryota; kingdom Metazoa; phylum Arthropoda; class Insecta; order Lepidoptera; family Cosmopterigidae; genus Hyposmocoma; species Hyposmocoma kahamanoa. The sequence goes on from NW_020654466.1 coordinate 5,961,497, forward strand.
ACAAGTGTCTGTAACAACAACTTTGACTAGAAGTACAATTAGTGTTCTAAAAATATCGTCTGTTATTAATAAAGCAGCTTTTGTCACTGCAACACGAAATAAAAGGTAAAATAACTCATTTTAGCACTAAACATTTACTTCTTGTTAAAATTGTTTATGGAACACCATATATGACTAAGTACTTATGAACCCTTATTATGTAACAATGTGTGGCAATCAAGCACGTCGCGAATTTACTTCTACAGTGAAATAAATGTTGTGTTCCTAATTTCGATAGACAAAGGCAACGCACGGTTAGGTCATGTTGTGTGTTAGCATAAAATTGAAAATAGCGGTACCAAAACATAAAGCCTAGCCCGTACAAGCGTAGTTAGTCCAGATTTGAGAAATATTTTCCACATGTCGCTAAGCAAGGCCAAATATTCACGTACACGCCGGCACAAACCACGAAAAACCACTCAAACAGGCATATTTACCTCTCCTCGGCTTCCTTCATCCAACGTTCGAGCACCGGTTTGATTTTCTGCGCACTTTTTGGTGTTATATCCAATTTCTCAAATCTGTATCGAACATAAATCCGAATGTTAGAGTCGTCTACACGCACCGAAACAAAATAAACGCGGCGAGCTCTAATGAAGCATTCCTCGACGCGGCATATACTCCTTTCCAAATTAACATAGGCGTAAATACAGGACATTGACATTGCGTTAATGATTATAGAGTGAAACAAAAAACAATGGGCAATTTAGGCTGCCGGGGTAATCAGTTTGATTAATACCGATCCCGGTAACAATAAAACAACGAATTCAATTAGAAACGAAAGGTAGCGTATGCCAATGCCCTGGCTTTTGAATTGCGCAAAATGAATAATAATAAAAATAAGAGTAATGAAATAATACATCATGCTACATTAGATGGAAAGTTTGGAAATTATTCATAGAGTCACAATGATATTTTTCTCACAACAATCAGTCATGATGTCGAATGGACATGGTCTGTAGCTGTAGGCATATTCAGTGTATCGCGTTTGTCTTACATCAAAATGTAACTATGATTCACGGCGTCTTACTGTAATTACTCGTATGCAAATAAGGTTGTACGTGTGAAAAGGAAAAGAAAGAACGTCAAAACCGGTAATTACGTAAAATTACATACGGCATACATTCAAAAGGTATGTGATCGTCGACGTAGATAAGATTGCATTAAACAGCGTTGAAACATTTTGATTTAAAGACAATCTACGTGTGGACTGGGCTGTTGAAAGTAAGTCAAAGCGTGTGCTTAATGTATTTACGTTTAGTATCTCCAAATTTATCTTCATTGTCTTTTTATACTTACTTTTATGGGATATAATTAGTTGAAACTTAAGAGAACAATGAGGATAATTTCGGAGATAGTCGTAATGGAATATAAAACAAAACACATACATGTTTTGTTGTTGTGACGACAGCTGAGCGGCTAACATCTGCGAAGCCAGGGCACTGGGGACGGTAACAAAGAGCTTGTTAGAATTGTCTTATCCAGTGGAAAGGATCCAGGTTCTGATGGAACACCAAAGTTTAAAACCATATACATAATTAAACAAATGAAGATCAAAGCCGCACGCTTCGTGAGTGGGATCCACAAAATATTATAGATATACTTATGTAAATACCACACAATGCTTTAAAAGATGTTAAGTGTAGAACTAGTTGTGATGTTCAATTGATGATATCGTTTTCCTTACTAATTGCCATTTCTAACACTTTGTTGTAACTGTGTAGACGTACAGTCGATGTCCTAAGATACCTGACCCCCTCACTCTCTCCTTCCCTCCTCTATTTGTTTCTGGGAGCCGTAAAATTAATTTTGGTATGACTTCCTTATTGCATATTAGTGAATGACGTTTTAAGAAAGTTTTAAAGTCAATTTGATCCTTAATTACATTACATAAAATACAAATTTTCAATCAAAAAGCTGTAATTCTTGTAAAGATGTACAAGAATTACAGCTTGTTGATCGAAAATTTGTATGCGTAAGAAGGCTCTCAAAACCAAAAGGTATGCTAGGGGGTCAAGTATCTTAGAGCATCGACTGTACGATCTAACTCAGCTTTGAAAAGCATTTTTATTCTTTATTAATCATCATTCGTCTACCTTTTTATATATTTCATTCATACAACGAAATTGATATAACCTACAGTCCAACATGTAAAGTATTAAACAGGAAGTACTTCACAAATACGTCACGTAAACACTTTGAGTTTGTTAGAATTTATGGTTAAAATATTTATAAATTCTTTACCTTTTCTTCTTGTTGAGGATTAAAAAATCCAAAAACAATCTTCTCCATTTCCTAAAATAGGCGTCAAAGCTAAATGTTATTCGAATCACTTAACATGTTAGATTCCTGACGCACTCTAAATCATGAAAGTGTAATGGATGCATCGAATTATCAGTATGCTCCCTTGATGTAAAATTCATTGTCTACTAAATCTACAGCGTTTGTAGCTTGTTACAGTGACCACCAGTTAACTATTTAAAAGAACACACGTTTCTTGACCAAAAATGTGCCTAAATGTGTTTAGATGTTTTAACTGACACAACAATGTGACATGCAAGTGAACGAACGTCTTTTGATTGTTTCGGAATAATTTATAATGTAGAGAAAAGCATAGTATTATAGACTGTTCAATGAGTCGTAGAAAAAAGGTGAATTGGATGTGAAGATAAAATAAATTACAAAATGTCACTCAAACGAGACTTGAACGATTCATTAGCAGACTAGTTGTAGGTTCAACTTCTGTACCATTGCTAATTTAAATTCAAATTACAAACTGTTTTGAAGTCGCGTCCATTATTAAAATTTTGCTGTCATTTAAATAAAATTGCTACTTCAAACAAGGAGTGTTGAGATCATTCTTTTCTCAAATAATATATTTTAATTAAAATGCAAATTAATTAAGTCCAGTATAATCAAAGGGGTAACTACCATGTAGCTACGTTAGGGCACCAAATTGGAAGGGAGCAGAAAGAAAAATTAATGGAAAATGAAATCACGACAGGACAAAGACAGGGGAATTCTACTCTTTTAATTACACGAAAAAAGTAATTACGGGCAAGATAATTAATTAACTGGAACAGAAGTAACGATTAATGATTTTATTATACGAAGGAGGTCTGTTGGGGTGGATTGAAATTTCCTCCGAGTTCGGTCGCATTCCGTTTTGCATCGAATTCCGATTTGTTCATCGATGTTACTGGAACGATTTGAATCGGTTCCATTAACTATTATGAGCTGTAAAGCAGGACTGAAACATTAATAATTCTTCGTAAGGTCTAAGTTGTATTTGGCAGTACAATCATTTAATATTAATTACGAAGTTAATAAACTTAGTCCTTGTAAAGAGTTCAATAAATCGACAGAGGTAACGTTCATTATATTTCTGATACAATATTTCATTTCACTTAGTGAAATTTCAAATGAAATAACAAATGTAAAATAATATAAAACAGGCAGGTTATTCCAGTCCCACAACTCACCTCTACAATAAAAAAAAATTATCGCACGCGCCCGCGCCTAGACGAATACAAAATGGTGTAAGCCACGACAGGCCAAGCGAACGGAAGCCGTCCGAATGGTAATTAATTAACCGAATTGTAAGCAATGAAAGGAGTCATGCTGTTTTACAAATCACTTCAATTAACGATATTAAAAAGTTGGAATGATAACTGGGCTCAGGTCTGCGTGACGACCGTTTCTTTTAGAGGAACGTTCGGCCATTTATTGTCAGCTAGAGGGGTTGGACGCAAACGGTCACATTATTTTGACAAGCGTGCGACTTTATCTCTCTATTACAAGATGTTATCTCAGGATTTTTTTATTATAAGTATCTCCAGTCTTTTTTATTGTTCTTTTTATTTTCCACGCGGAGAATAGAAACATTATGAGTATTTGTGCAGCTGAACATAAAGTTTATTTCAAATGGATGTACCTTTTTTGCAAGCAGTTGTTTTTTGGTTCTGAGTACTTATTAACACACACTTTCATTATAAAATATCTATAACTTTGTAAAAAAATAAATTCAAACTCTAATTTAGAACTTTCAGCTGCACAAACATTCAATATTTAAATTAGTTTTTTTTTTTCAATTCTTACCTGCAGATCGCGCTCTGGCTGTATGCGGGTCCTTCCGTGACAGACAATGCCTGTCCAACCTGAGTCTGAGTGAGCCCTAGACCAAGTCGCCGAAGTTTGAATGCCTTTGCAAACTCTTTGATGTCCTCTAGATTTATTCCGTCGACCACGTTGCTGGATGACTGGCTAATTGTTGGTTGATCTGTTTCGGATACAGATATTTATATTTAAATATTTATAAATTTTACAAACAAAGTGGAATTATTGGCTAGAACTAATACTCACAATTATTATTTCATTCTATCATTGTTATGTATCACAATTTCATTTATTATTACAGGTAGTTTTACTGAATGAAACACGATAGCGTGTTCCAAAGAACTCATTTGAAGGTAACCTCGTTTCGAACAATCAATTTACTCCATACTTGCTCCCTAATAGATAATCAAGATGTATCTTTACGGCAACTATCCCATTTCAGCAGCTTAAGCCGTTTAAACGGGCCAAAATTATAGCCGAGTTTAGTGGGCAATTTATGTAATTAGTAGATGGTGGTGCTCCTAATTATGGGGAATGTCATTAGAGGAGACGTGCTACCTCCGCGGTGGCTGGTTCGCGAATGCTCCCCTCCACCTTCCTACTTAGCTAACCGATGACAAATTACTTTTCCTATGTACCCTGCAGAGACGGAGCAGAAATAATGCGATCAGTCGGCATTTTATTTTGTTATACGATCCTAAGTTTCGTCCAAAAAGCATATTAAATAAGTTACAAACTTTCTATTGTATAAAATTTCACAGTAATAACCTTTCATAAACCAAAACTGATTAACTGAAAACTGATCTTTTATAATGTTGAATAAACATCAAAGAAGGTAATAATATGATTTGGTCTTAACGGTATTTGGAAACCTCTCGGCAAATTCACCAGATAAAGCATTTAAATCCTTAAATTCCTACTCGACTATCAACAGATATGCCTATAGCAATACTAAACCTAGCTCCATCTCTGTCTCTCCAGCTAGTTTAAGTAGTGTCTGCATCAATTAAGACAGGGTAGGGTTGGCAAATTGGCAATCGTTTCGCCATTTGCCGTACGCGGACGAATCCTAAACACATTTGTTGGCAATAACTTTGTATTGTCTGATTTTCTTATTACAACTTTCTAATGGAAATGGGGAAGATTTGCCGAAGGGAGTGTAATGAAATCGAAAATTAATTTCCGACGTAATATAGCTTTCAAACCATTGCATATATGTGAACAATTCAGTTTCCGTGTCGTTACGTTCCCTACATCAGCCTTCATTAGACAGTATATGGCTAAACAAGCAACAACAAGAACAACAACAACAACAAAATTAACTATTAAATTATTTGTCTCGGCCCTACCTACATATACACGTATAAACTTTGTGTTTGTATAGTATATCAACAGATCGTGAAATAACACTGAAAATGAATAAAAAAATCTTTTGGTCAACAACGGACGTTAGAACAATAGATCTTTTTTGTCATAGCACCACTTTCATGTATCTACATTCTATATATTCCAATAGACCGTCGTTGTATAACACTATATTATAATATAGGTTATTCCTGCCTGTATTTTAATATACTGTAAACTGTTATATGCATATGTAAATTATAACTATAAAAGAGGAAATATTTGTATGGCTTACTTTTATTTCTCTCGTGAGTTTAGGTGTAATTTGTAGTTGTTTATGTGTGTCCATTGTCCATGGCACCCGTGGTACAAGACTTCCCTAGGGTATGAGTCTGTGCGTTATTATGCTATTATTATATCTTTTACAGGTCAGTAGAAAGATATAGAAAAACGGTCGTAACTTCATAATATTTCACAAAGTTGTTGATTCAAAGTACTGTTGTATTTTTTCCGCGTTACTAAACTTTTTGTTAATCTACGATACTTATTTCATGGGCTCAAAAAGTTTCCAGATTCTTAAAGACAAAGCTTTAATAACTAACAGTTATATTAAGTCAATTTGTTAGTGCCACAACATCTAAGTAACAAAATTTGTATCGCGTGATGAAAATAACCCCATTAATTAACTACCAAAGATAATCCAATGTACAAAGAGTAACAGTACCGAAATTCAATAAGAATAATGCATCAAGATACGACCCGTGTTAATTGTTTAATACATGTAATAAATTAATTAGATACAATTAAAGTTCGCGTGTCGATCTCGTTTATTGACCTGTTACGTGATGAAGCGGTTTTTTTCGAAATACTCTAATTTGTAATGGCTATTATGTATTTCGTGTGTGTCGGGTACTTTCTTTTTTGGTAATTGTTTTTGTAGTTCTAATATTTCG